>NC_042618.1:29940174-30306307 GCF_901001135.1 Rhinatrema bivittatum | reverse complement strand
CTCGCATATGCGGGTATATCCACCTTCACGAGCATGCATATGAATGAACAAAAAGGGTGGTAAGGGGCATTTCAGGGCAGGACCATTACTTACACGCAGGGCTGGTAACTTTAAAATGAGCATGCATGTGCCCACATGCCTGCGTATGAGTGAGCAGGCGCACATATGCTGGAATTTTAAATCGTCCGTGCAAGTGTACCCATACAGTTTGAAATACACCTAATGGGGCAGATTTTCAAAGGGTTACGCACGTAACATACGTGCGCAGCCCCCGAAAAGCTGCCTCAAGCTGCCCCTGCGCGAGCAAGCCCTGGGATGCGCATATGTCCCAGGGCTTTGAAAAAGGGGCGGGAAGGGAGCGGGTCCGGGGGCATGGTGGTGGAAAGGGGGCAGGTCCGGGGGTCCGTGGAGGTCCGGAGGTGTGGCAGCGGTCCAGGGGCAGTCCCGAGTCCTCCGGCACAGCGGCCTGTGCCAGGGGATGGTGCGCCGGTGCGCGCAAGTTACGCCTGCCTTGGGTAGGCGTAACTTCTGAAATAAAGATAGGGGGATCTAGTTAGAGCTGGGGGTGGGTTAGATAGGGGAAGGGAGGGGAAGGTGGGGGGAGCAGTAGAAAAGTTGCCTCCAAGGCCGCTCCGATTGCCCCGGAGGGAACGGGGGCAGCCTGCATGACTCGGCGCGCGCGCACAAGATGCACAATTGTGCACCCCCTTGCGCGCGCCGACCCTGGATTTTATAACATGCAGGCGGCAGCGCGCGCATGTTATCAAATCGGGCATAGATTTGTTTGCGCCGGGTTGTGCGAACAAATCTGTGCCCGCGCACAGGTTTTAAAATCTGCCCCAATGTGCGTATGCATGCTCCTAATTATAAGCGGTTATGCAAGGAAACATTATTAAGGTGTCTTCCTTAGGGATTGGTTGGCTTTAACGCACACAGCTAGGCAGATTTTAAAATGTGTGTGTGTGTGTGAAGGACATAGCCAATTTGACCCATTGGTCTACGAGTTTGACATCCAGCCTATCTCTTTGTCATCCGGACCCCCTGTTTACCCAGATCCACCACCCTGTGGTTTTTGCCATAAAATGAGTTTTCTTCAGACTTGCACATCATCAAAACAAGAAGTAAATTTGGTGCAGCTAACAGCCACCAGATTTAAAATACAAATTTATGCACATAAATGTTGCCCGCTTTCCCAAAATACCCCTGATCTGCCCTGATGCCGCCCTTCCTCCCCCACCCCCGCACACGGTTGTTCACACAAGCACATACACATGTGCGATTGGGTCATTTTAAAATATGAGTTGCTCATTCGAGGCGCAGATACTCGCATACTCGGGCCTTTTAACGCATTCAGTTCTTTTAAGCTTCACTCAATAACCTGCTATTTTATAAGGGACATTCGTGCTTACATTTGCCAACCTACTCGCAAAATTTTACAATTGTTAATTATCTAGCATAAGTGATATTAATTGTGATTATTGAGTAATGTTGACTGGGTGGGAGATCTGGGATAACTGGGGATAGCTCAAGCCGAAGATTCAGGAAAGTCTCGATGTCCTTGAGAAAGACTGGGTGAACTGGTGGACTAATTGGGTAAACTGGTTACGTTTATTTACGCATGAAGTCCTATTTTACTTTTGCTTGTGAAATATATGTATGTATATTTTTTAAATAGGTAAGAAAAGTACCCATGTTCAGTGCATTCATATATCTGGCTTCAACGCCTTGCATGCATTCACATGTACTAAGCATAGACTCCTGTGTATGCTGTGGGGGTACCAGTATTCATATTTTATAATAGCTGCCTATGTAATATGTGTGGGTTATAAAATACTAGGGATGTGCATTAATTTAAAATAAATGTTCAAAATGCCAAAAATAAGGCCAATTAGTTTCATTTGGGAGCCCCAAACAAATCAAGGGGCTCAGGAATCAAACAAACCTTATTCGTTGCATTTGTTTTAAATGAATGCACCAGGTCTAGGCCTGAGGCCAGGGTCTCACCTAGGGCATAGGCCAAGGCCCAAAGCAGGGGCCACATGGAGCATGATGCTGGGGTCTCAGCCAAGCAACTCCCTGTTCAAACTTACCTGATTTGTTGGGTATCTGAGGAAATGGCCAGCCGGGTCCCAAAACTGGAACTCAGCCTAGGCCGGAGTCTGGACCCAGGCCCAGTGCCTCAGCCCAGACCAGATGCTAGATCCTGAAATCAGGGCCTTGACCCACACCCAGAACCAATGCTGAAGCCCCGTCCTGGACCCAGGCCTGATGCCAAGGCCTGGCCTGGAGACTGGGTCCCGACATCTGGGATTCAGCCTAGGGTCAGGCCCAGGCCAGAGGCCCAGGCCAGGAGCCCAGGCTGCAGAGCAGGTACGATATCCTCTTCTTTTCTTTTCCATTGACACTATCGCCTGGCGTCATGCTGGAGTTATCTCCAGTACATTCCCCCAGTGGATAGCGCCATTGTGATGTCTGGCCATACATTGCCATATATCAAAATGGCTCTGTCCACTGGGGTGAATGAGCCAGGGTTTATTAACTCTAGTGCAACTCCAGTGAACAGCGTCATTTGAAAAAGAAAAAAGCGGAAGTCAGACCTGCTCCGAGGTCCTATGCTCTAGGCATGAGCCTGTCCTTAGACTTAGGCCCTAGTGTCATATTTGGATTGGGTCTGAGGGCCTGTGCCAGGCCCGGGTCCGGGCTTCAGCCCAGGCCAATGCTGAGACAACAGCCTTGAGTAGGCCGAGGATGAGGTCACGGAAACCTATCATGGCCTTGACCTACATAAGGCCTTGACCCAGACCAAAGCCGGATGCTAGGCCAGGCCCCAACACTGGACCTTGATCCAAGTCGAAGCCCCAGCATTGAACCTGGCCTTTGGGCCGTCCGGGGCATTGGGCTTGTGCTCCAGCCTAGGCTGAAGTGTCAGCGTTGCATCCAAGGCAGAGGTCATGGCAACCTACCGGGTCCTCGGTCTACACAAGGCCGAGGCTGGGCCTAGGCCTCCCCAGCAGATCCCCACTGGTCCGGGTAAGTGAGACCAGGCAGGATCCTGGCCCTGGCATTTTTGCAGGTTTGTGGGAGGGATGGGTAGTAGGCTTTGGGAGGCCCCATTTTCATTTTTTTGGCCATTTTTTTATTTTTTTAAATCTTTTATTTGTTGTTTTTTTTTTCACATGACTGAAATGAATCAAACAGTCCATGAACCAAAATTGCTTAGGAAGAAAAACTCCCGAAAATGAACAATTAACAAAAATTAATTTTTTACCTGCACATCCCTATAAAATACTATGGTAATACCATGCACGACATTATTCATGCGTATAGGCCGCCGCAAATAGTTGTTCGAAAGTTGTGCTCAATGTATGCAGATTTGGAAAATCAACTCTAGGCTTGTTGTTTCTGGCTCTCTCCCCCTACCTGGAAATGATTCCCCTTAAATACAGCTACAACGTAGGTGCATTGTGAAATGACAGGCGTAATTTGCCTCAATAAAATTGGACAATTTTCAAAAAACAACTATCTGGGAGTGTAAGTGCTTTTTTTTTTTTTTTTTTTTTACATGACTAGCATGCTTTGAAAATTGTCTTCCCCAAGAGCAACCAATTTGAATGAGAAATATATGACAGACTGATGAAATCCATTCTCTCGTGCAGGGGATTCAAGGGACTCTACTTTTTTGCCAGCTACTCCAGCAAGCTGCTGTCCCCCTGAAGCATTGGGAAGCACGTTGCAACAGAAACAAAAACGGTTTCTTTTGTGGGTTCAATTCTTTGTTAAAGAAATCCTCTGCTTTGAAACACACGCACCCACACGCCCGCACACACACACATACACACACACACACACACACATATACACACACACACACACACTCACTCACAAACACATGCCCTCACAATACGCTTCATAAGAAATGGACTGGAAATAGAAACTTACATCTTTAATTGCTGCCCCTTTGTTGACTGGATTTATAAATTATGATTTTGTTACCTGAGGGCTGGCTGACAGGCTGCATCAGTCCTCCCCAGTCTGGGTCTAATCCCATCCTTTTCTTCTTTTGAATCCTGGAATGCAGACAGAGAAAGGCCGTTCCTTCAATAAACCAACTTGTCTAAACCAAATTACTGTGCTATGTCACCTAATGGGGCCAACATTAATCTCACTCAGCTTTTAAACAACAAGGCTAAGAATGTGTGGTATTTACTAGTCTCCAGCATAAATGATGCCTTCTCATAATCTAACCTTGGAAACAAACTTATTTTGAATGGTTTTTTTTTCTTATGAAGTATTGATAGCTTAGCATGACCTTTCTTCGAATATTAATAGATGATTATATATATTTTACTCAACCACTAATTTCCAAAATGGAGCAGACACTTGGTTATACCAAACAGCTTGGGTGAAGCAAGTTTATGAAAGAACATGCTATTTCTAGTCAAGGGTTAAACAGGACCAGTTTGTTTAAGGGAAGGTCCTTTAAGGCAGTTTCCAAACAATGAAAATAGGAAAGCAATTAGTATTTCGTGTAACCCTTTGGGAAGTGTGGTTGGATATATTTGCCCACTCAAGCCAGTGCAGGCTTTTTGGGCAGAGTTACTAAAAGGAGGGTGGGTTTGAAAAAGACTTTGGCTACCAAAATAAGCCCAGCTCCCTTCCTGAAAACAGCAGTGGTTGTTCTGTGAAGCCTAGGTAGAGAAGGATCTCAAATACTCAGTGCTAGAGCTATTATAATTACACTTTCTCTTATGAGCTTTAATTATTGCTTTTAGATTTCATAAAGCAATATAGTGCAGGAGGCTTGAAATTACTAGCTAAACATGAGCTTAGATGGTTTCCTTTGGAACATATCCACAAGTGGCTGCACTGCAGTTTTATTTACAGGTGAAGCCGTTGGTGAATATTTAGTATTTCAGTCGTATTGAGGTGACACTGGGCCAGCAGCACATTGCTGGAACCGAGCCTGAGAACATGGCAGAAAATTTGACTTGCCTCACCATGCTGCTGCCACTCCTGAGATATTTTTTACTGGAAACTGTAATATAGTAGCATCTCCATATTTGTTTGCTTCTAAGTCTAAAGCAATTCATTGGTGTTTGAAAGAGTCTTGTTTCTGCTTTCCAAACTCATTGGGCCAGAATGCAAAAATGATGACCGTAACTGTAGCTAGTACACAGGGAGCATGTGCCCCTACATACACACGTAAATGGGCTTGTGCGCACGTACGTGTCTATTTTATAATCTGCATGTGCAGATCCACGCAGATTATAAACTGCAAGTATATTGCATATAGAATACACGCATGTACATATACACACATAAGTGTGAGGAAAGAAAGTATACACATATGTATTTCCCTGATGCGCATCTTCCAATTCCTCCAGGGCGGGCTGATTTCATGATGCTTCCACTAGCAAGGCAGCCAAATTTCACCACCAGTGACATGTCATGACTGACGTATTTGGTAGTGACTAATGAGAGGCTAATATTCCACATTAGGGATCAGAGGAGTGTGCAGAAAAACCAGGACCATGAAGCAGGCCTGGAGAGACCTGCAAAAAGAATTTAATTGTGCCGCCTCTTACCCACATAGGGTAAGTAGATTATGGGTATTAGAAATGTGGGTGGGGGTAGGGGTTTGGAAGGGAGGGTTGGGTGATAGGGGTGCTTTGAGAGCCAATTTAGGGGCAACTGCGGTTTGGGAATGAGGGCAGGAGTCATGGGTTGTGTTGAGGCAATTGGAGGCATTTTGGATGGTGGAGGGCCAATGTGGTAGCACAAGACTGGCAGTACAAGAGGCAGTAGGTATATATGGATGCTGCAACAGGTTTAGATTGCATGATCAATACATATGTGTTGCTAAATTATTATAATGAAAGAGTGAAATCTTAGGGTAGGATAACAAGGAATAACTTTAACCAAAAAAGTTCCAAATACTAGAAAAGCCATTGTCAGGGACAAGTGTAAGATTTAATGGTGGCCCCTAGAGCAAACCACACCACACCACTGTCCTCCTTCCAGAAGAGAGAGAACTGAGCCAGTCGTACAGTTCCAGTTACTCCCCAAAGCTGTGAACTATCTGAAGTCCCAGAGTTAACCCTTGAAAGGGGTTTTCTGACCGGCTGGGCTAGCCTGCTAGCTCCCTCTGAAACTGCATACCTTGGCCGTTCAAGGATTGTCCTTGTTCTTATGCGCTTTCTGGCCAGTTGGCAGGACACCACATCTACCTGAAAACAGTTGAAAACAGAACATACCAATCTGGAGGTCACAGTACCAGCAACAGTGCACCCAAAACTTTGTATTCTGTATTTCTCTGTATAGACTGAGGACTTCAAGAAGACGGTCCAGGAGCTGCGATGAAAACATAGGGAGTGGCTGGATGAGCTGCATGCAAGGCGGCAGGAGGCTGGAGGAAAGTTAATGATATGGCCATCAGGGAAATGTCAACATGGACTCTCAATTTCCTGCCTCCATCACCGGCTCCACTATTGCCCTGATGCTCTGAAAGACCCTGTCTGTACCTTGAGCTTTCATAAGACCCTCATGCACAATAACTTTGTCCTTGCCTATTCTCTGGGTCACAGGCAGCACTGTCATGAAGCATGATTTGTAATGTGCCCACAGGCCTACTATGAAACTCTTGAGGGGAGTGAGATCCTACTCCTAAAACTATTACGAGGGAAAGTGAATGCCCCCCCCCCCATCATAGAAACACCCATACACTACTTGCTGCATACTGGCACTTGAGGTCTTGCTAAATACCGCACACCCCAACACTAACTACCCAGATACTGAGGCTACTTCCAAGCACTTATCACTAGTTGCTACGCACCATGTAGTAGAAGACTACTGTACTAAAGCTTTCCTATCTCAAGCAACCTATATATGGCATTGCTATCCCCTATAGGGCATGAGTGTCCCATAGCTAGGAGCACTTTCCACCACCTACACCTTTTCCAGAAAAGGAAAGCCCTCTAAATGCTTCTATGATCAGGCACATCACACCCTGGAGAATATGAGAACACCCTGGAGTATATGAGAAAATGGACTGACGCACTATTTTTGCTCTTTTCACAGAGGACACCAGCTCATCACTGGAGGAAGAGGAAGAGGGAGAAGAGAATGATGAGACCTTGGCCTCTCCTGCTGCTGCAGCAGCTGTGGCCACCACAGGGCAGCAGCAGCAGCAGGCCCCACCACAACCAACAGAGGCAGAGGACCCTGTGGTGGCATAGCAGCCCCTCCCCCGGAGGGCCCAGGCCTGTTGGCATAGCTGTCCCTCTCCCTTTCCCTGAAGGGCTTCCTCCCCATTCTGCCCTGGAAACTCAATGCTAGTCCAGATGCTAATCAGCCATTGCTGACCAAAGGAAGTGATGACTACCCTCGACACCTCATGACTTCCTCTACAGAGCAACCCTGCTTCAGTGGCTGGAGCACCTGCTCCAGGCCAGGAGTCAGGGTCTCAGCAAGCTATTGGGCTCACTATGCGGAGGATGGTGGAGGAGTTGAGTAGGGTCAGAGCCAACTCAGGATGCTGGTTGAGCAACTAGCCCAGGCTAAAGAGGGCTACACAGCTACTCTTGAGCTGATGGGCATCACTGTCACCAGCTCCCTAGATCATCAAGACCTGGTCTCCCAAAATTCCTAAGCTCTTTTTGGTTTATGTAAATAGTTTAGTCTCTAGTTTTTCCCACTCCATCTCATTTTATTTTTTCATATTCGTAAATTGTTTTATACAAATCTATACATTGTAGGGGTAGTACCCCCAAAACATTTTCATGACATTTTCATTTTTGTAGCAGGGATGGGCCATTTCAGGTCCACCTCCAGATTGTTTGTTTTTTTTATTAAAAATTCATATTTAAAAAGAAACAAAACACCTCAATCCTTTCCATTTATTTACATATAAAGCCCCCTCCCCCACCAGCAGAGCCCCCCCGCCTACCTTCCTGATACCCAAAGTCCGTGGTGGTCCAGCAGGGGGCCCGGGAACGATCTCCTGTTCCTGAGCCGGTGGGTGCCATTAGTCAAAATGGCACCAGAAGCCCTTTGCCCTTACCTTGTGACAGTGGCTGCCAGTGCCCTTGGACAGCCCTTGTCACATGGCAGGGACAATGGATGAGTCGCATCATCCATTTTTCAAAATGGTGCTATTCGCCTTTTAAACTGAAATGAGTTTTTTGCATTAATGATAACACAAGTCCTGTATTATACCCATAGCATACATTATAACGTGAGTTAACACCAGAATCCAGGTAACCTAGGAGTGCCAACATTGGGCTTGGTGCGAGTCTGGGTAGGACATTGGGACCCAGATCCCCTGTTATAATCATGTGGGAGACCAGCGAATGGGGGTTCATTGTGTCATGGATGGCCCTTTAATCACAAGGGAGTAGGCTGTTACCATAATAGGAGTTCAGCTGCACTCTGCTGTTGCTAACATACACATGTTACCAGCCTCAGGAAAATTGCTTTAATGCAGTATTGTCTAAGGGCTTTAAGCCCTTTCGTGAATACCACTTTAAACAGCCTGTCAAGAACAACCATTAACATGTTTTAGGTATTTTTTTTTTATTTTAAATCTCCTTTATTGATGTAAAAAGAAATGACCTGGAATAACACAAGCAGCAAGGAGATATAATAAACTGTTGGAAACACATCAAAGTGCATTAGTTATTTACTTTATACAAAATAAAACAAAAACACTCACCAAATTGAAAAGAAGAGAGAAATCCACTGCAGCCTACTCTTAATTTTGGTCAAAGCAAGAGTGCTAGGTCTGCTAAACTAAATGTTTCATAGCCTTCTAAATAACTTTTACCTTAAAGTTGGACTCTGTGACAAAGGGGGGGGAACACACTCTAATTATCCTTCTTAATTATCAGGAATTACATTTCTGTGTAAACTGTGCATCCAGATATGTGTCTTAGTACCTGATTCACTAAGGGGTTTTCCTATAGACAAAAAATGGGAGAAAAGCATTAACGAGTCTGGCCCTTAGTGTGCTATTGATTGCGATGTCAAGTTTTCTAGTGTGATAACTTCTTGACCATCCAGAGAATAATACATAGATCACACATAGATCAAACCTTGACACACGAATGATTAAGGAGGGGTGAACTTAAACCTGAAGACGAGAGATTGATAATTGCAGCGCAGGATAATGGATTACAGAGAAGATGGTTCACAGCCAGGATAGAAATAAAAAAAACAGTAAAACGGACAAATAGAGATTCTGTAGATCTTAACTGGAAACAAATGCCACATCTTATCTCTGCGCGCGACGTGCTAACGTCAGAAGTCCATATAATAGGCAGGGAGGGACATTTGGGAGAGACAAAATAGAAAATGAGACAAAATGGCCTATTTTGTTTTGGATTGTTTTATAAAAGGAACAATTTAAATTCTGACAAAATTTCAGCGGAATTTCGTCCTGTTTTGAAAATCGGAAAAACATTTTTCACCTGTTAGGCCTAAGCTTAAGCCTAGGCCCAAAGTCAGGGCCTCTCATACGGAATAAGCTGAAACCCAAAGCAGAGGCCCTGGCCTACAGCCAAGGGTGACACTGGGGTCTCGCCTAGCCCCTGGCTTAATACCACGGTCTCGACTGAGACCCAAGCAAAGGTCCAGGACCAGGAAATTTCCTGATCCCCACTTACCTTATCTGTTGGGACTCCAATGCCACATCCAGGCTCGGTCCTGATATCTGGGCCTTGTCCCAAGCCCAGGCCTGATGCTTTGGGCTAGTCCACATGCTGGGTCCTGATGCTTGAACCATGGGCTAGGCTGGGGCCTGAGTGCAGTCCAGATGCCGGGGCCAGGTCTGGAAGCCTGGCCGTGACACCTGCCCCTCAGCCCAAGCCCAGGCCCAACACCTGGACCTCAGCTTAGGCCAGGACCTGGGCCCAGGCCCAATTGGATCCTGACCCAGATGCCGTATCCTGACACTGGGGTCTTGGCCCAGGCCAGCCGCCAAAGTCCAGGTCTTGAAAGTCCACTGTCTTCTTTATTCATCTTCTTTCTTGAAATGATGCCTTCTGCTGGGGACACACAAGAGTAAATTAACTCCGACATATCCTCCTCAGCAGAGGGTGCCATTTTACTGTACATTAGTTAATTCCAGCGCATCCACCTCATATGGAATCATTTCAAGAAAGAAGATGAAGAAAGAAGACAGAAGATCTATAAGTCCTGAGCTCCTGTGGCCAGGCCTGGGCCTGCCACTGGGCTGAGGTCAGGTGTCGGGACCCAGCCTCTATGCCAGGTCCCATTATCAGGCCTGGGCCCAAGTCAAGGCCCGGGTGTTGGGACCCGGCCTCCAGACAAAACTCTGCTGTCAGGCCTGGGCCTGGGCCCTGGCATAGGCTGAGGCCCGGCTTCAAGACCTGGCCTCCAGACTGGGCCCCAGCATCAGGCCTGGGCTCTGGCCTAGGCCAAGGGTCAGGCATCGGGA
Organism: Rhinatrema bivittatum; assembly: GCF_901001135.1. Lineage (NCBI taxonomy): Eukaryota > Metazoa > Chordata > Amphibia > Gymnophiona > Rhinatrematidae > Rhinatrema > Rhinatrema bivittatum. The sequence continues at coordinate 30,295,854 of NC_042618.1, read as the reverse complement.
TCTGGCCTCTGGAACCCAGCATTTCCAGGCATCAGGACCCAGTCTCCAGGCCAGGCCCCTGCATTGGGCCCTAGCTGAGGCTTAAGCTGAGGCCCAGATAATGGGACCTGGGTTCCGGATCCAGGCCCTGGCATCGGGCCTGGATCCAGGCCTTGGCTTAGGCTTTGGTTACAGCATCAGAACCAGGTCTCCAAGCCTGGGATATGTGTAGGGCCTTGGCTGCCCACCACAGCCTAGACCACCACAGCCTAGACCACCACAGCCTAGACCAAAGCAAGGCTGAGGTTTCAGCCTGGGTCTAGGTCTCGTCAGATCCCCCCCAGACTGGGTAAGTGGGGGCTGGGGAGGAGATGGCCCCAGTATTTTTTTTGGGTGGGAAGAATGAGTGATATGAACTGGAGGCCTCAGGAGATCCCGCTTCTTTTTTCATTAAATGAAATGAAATTATTGGGAAAAAAAAAAACCCCTCAAAAATGGATTTTTGTGAACCCTATTACCTTCTGTTACCTGTTGCCTTCTGTTATCTGTTCAGTGTTATATGAAAAGCCTGTTGCTGCATTATGTTTTACTGTAAACCGGAGTGATGTTGCAAACGTGCCACGGCATATAAAAATCCATGAAATAAAATAAAATAAATAAATAAATCAACAATGAAATGAAAAACGAAACAGAATTTTTACTTCTTCCCATCCCTAGGGACATGATTTCACTGAAACAGAACAGGGACATTTCAAAGAAATCTTCTATTTCGTTTCATTTCATTTTTAAAACAAAAGAAAAATGAATGAAATTTCATTTATTTTCATGGTTTTTTTTGCATTAACCCATCATCCACTGCAGAAAAAAAACAGACAACAACTCCTGGGTCCTCTACCAATCCCCCAAGACCTCTTTTCCCCCCTGCATGGACATGATACCCAGTGACTCCTACCTCACCGGTACAGTAGTTTGCAATGGCACCATTTTGTGGCAGAATTTCCAAATGGCACCAGATCAGGTCATCCTGCACCATTATATATACTGCATGAGTGGACCAAAAACAACTTGGGATTGCTTCCTGCACCAAGCTGCTGGCAGGCATGGAGTAAAAGGCTGGGGGAGACTTGAGAGATCAGGAGAGGAGCTTGGAGGTTTTTGGGGGGTTTTTTTGTAACATGCTTTTAAATTATCTTTGTTTTTCATTGCTAAGTTGATTTTTTTTTGTATCTTTGCTAATAAAACACACCAATAAAATGAAAATAACTGAAATGAAAACCAAAACAAACTGAAATAAAAACTTAACTGTATACAGAGAGGCGTGATAAGATAGCCTGGCTCGTCCACTGGAAAGTGTGTGCTAGAAAAGCACTGGGATCAAAATCCTGACAGAACTGCTGAGATTGAATGAAGAAGTTGTAATCACCTGGAGCATTCCATTTCCAACTGATTAAAAAAAACAAACTTGAAGTTAAAAAAACTGTACATCATGATAAAGGAGGACAGCACATTAAGAAAGGTCCTTATGAGTTTTTTTAACTGTTCTGGGGCTGTGAAAACAAAATTATCTCCTCTTATTTTAACTAAGCATTTAGCTGGATACCTTAAATAAAAGGAAGCCCCAATATTTAGGGTTTCTTGTCTCAGGGCTAAAAAGCCTTTCCTTCTCTGTTGAGTGATTTTACATAAATCAGGGAATATTCTTATTGGCTGTCCCATGAATGGGTTATTCGCTTTTTTGAAATATTTCTTCATGACTGAGCTAAGATCAAGTTCAGTCAGAAAGGTAACCAACAATGTAGCTCTTTCAATGATTTCATAATGGGAGGATTCAAGGTAGTCTGTGAGGTTCTCAAGGTCCATCGGTTGTATTTGTACTTGAGACTTTGCGTTAGTTGGCAAAAAATAAACTTTGTCCATAGGTGGGGTTTGTTCAGAGGTAAATTCTAAATTTTCTAGGAGATATCTCCTCAGCGTAACACGGGGTAATTCCCCCACCACTTTGGGAAAGTTTAAGAAACGCAGATTTAAATGTCTCAGTCTGTTCTCTATAAATTCAACCCTCTTACTCAAGAAATCTCCATCTTGAATAAGGGAACTTTGCACTTCTTTTATTACCTTTATATCCTCCTCCATTTTCACGAATTTTTCCTGATTTTCTTTTACTTGAACATTATTTTTATTAGAAATTATTTCCATTTGTTGAGACAAAGTTGTTATTTTCTAGGGGTGTGCATTCGGATTGACCGCATTAGTAAAACGCAACTCATATTTTTTTTTTACTTAAAAAATTGATTCGACATAAACGATCGGATTTCCCACATATCGAACATAGATATGTTCGATATGTGGGAAATCGCGATTGTTGAGCCAAAATAAAAATATAAACCCCCTCACCCTCCTTAATCCCCCCCCCCCGACTTACCACAACTCCCTGGTGATGGAGCGAGGAGTGAGGACGCCATTTCTGCAATCCTTGGCGAGAAGCATGTGACGTCGGCGGCACGTCGAGTGACGCCGGCGTCACGTGATTCCCGGCTCGTTCGCGCCGGACGGCTCGTTCGGCCCAAAAAGAACTTTTGGCCAGCTTGGGGGGGCCTCCTGACCCCCCCAAGCTGGCCAAAAGTTCTTTTTGGGCCGAACGAGCCGTCCGGCGCGAACGAGCCGGGAATCACGTGGCGCCGCGTCACTCAGACGCGACGTCACGTGATTCCCGGCAAGTTCGCGCCGGACGGCTCGTTCGGTGCGAACAAGCCGGGAATCACGTGACGCCGACGTCACGTGATTCCCGGCAAGTTCGCGCCGGACGGCTCGTTCGGCCCAAAAAGAACTTTTGGCCAGCTTGAGGGGGTCAGGAGGCCCCCCCAAGCTGGCCAAAAGTTCTTTTTGGGCCGAACGAGCCGTCCGGCGCGAACTTGCCGGGAATCACGTGACGTCGCGTCTGAGTGACGCGGCGCCACGTGATTCCCGGCTCGTTCGCGCCGGACGGCTCGTTCGGCCCAAAAAGAACTTTTGGCCAGCTTGGGGGGGTCAGGAGGCCCCCTCAAGCTGGCCAAAAGTTCTTTTTGGGCCGAACGAGCCGTCCGGCGCGAACGAGCCGGGAATCACGTGACGCCGCGTCACTCGACGTGCCACCGACGTCACATGCTTCTCGCCAAGGATTGCAGAAATGACGTCCTCACTCCTCGCTCGATCACCAGGGAGTTGTGGTAAGTCTGGGGGGGGGATTAAGGAGGGTGAGGGGGTTTAATTTTTTTTTTTGCACATATGTACATATACCCAACTCATTGGATTTTTTTTATGTCCATATTGGCCGCAAGTGGGACCCCCTTTCGGACATAAAAAATATGAACATAAAATTTTGCTCTGCACATCCCTATTATTTTCATTGAGCAATCATTCACTGCATTACCCATGTTCTTCAATACATCCCAAATAGAATCAAGGGTAACATTTGCTGGTTTTGGAATCATGACAAAGGCTGGCTGAATTTTCAGCGTCTCACCTTCTCCTCCACTCGCAGATGTTTCCTCCTCCGGACACCCATCTCTCTCTCCGGTTGAGGATTCCAGCGTTCTTAGAGCGGGATCAGTCTCGGCAGTTGCTCCCTCCAAGACCTGATCCAAGGTCACCATTTCAGGGCTTTGGCTGGCTGACTTCTGCCGAGATTCTCGCTCTTGCGGCGGAGGTCTGACATCTGGGCTCAGGGAAACATCTTCCGAGGTCGAAGGTAACTCTCCTCCTCACTGTGGGCCTGAATTTCAAAAGCATTTACGTACATGAAATCGAGCTTTATGCACAAAAATGGCTCTTTGTAAACAGCCTAGGGGCACATAAAAGTGTGCACACAAATCTATTTTGTTTAAACTTTAACGTGAACTTGCGGTTGGCATTCTGGACGATGAAGCTAGAACTGGGATAGGACTTACATGCCTACTTTTATGCATTTTCATAAATATGGGATACATTTTAAAGCTTGGCACATGCTAAAGACGAGAGGTACGGGTGTCTCTCGGGCAGATTTTTAAAAACGCGCGAGTACGCACGTATCTCCTAGTATGCGCACACAAATCTTTGGGGGGAAAAAGGGGAGGGGCAGGGGCATGGGTGTTCCCAGATTTTAGCATTAAAACAGCAGGTAACTATTTATGTGCACAAGCCACACCATGGATGACTTGTAACTAGAATAATAAAAATACCGAGGTTAGTTAGTGAGGTTTGAAGGGTTAAGGCTAAAAGAGTAAAAGGGAGGCAGGTTAATTAGGGGGGTTAGGAAGTCCTAGCCTTTATCTGAGCAAGCTGGGGACTGACTGGGGAAACTGGTAATTGCGTCAGCGTGTGTATCTAATAAAATCCCCTCATTTATGTGGTAGAGCCGGCATTTGCACGCACATGCGTGTGTCCATATAAAACTGTGCGTACATGTACATGCGCACTGCCAATTTTATAACGTACACGCATGGATGCACGCGTGTGATGAAATGGACGTGTCTCTGGACGCGAGCTGGCACACGCGCGTACGTTTACGCCTGCACAGCTGTTTGAAAGTTACCATTTATGCGCACGCGTTTACACGCCCAAATTCTGCCTTGCTCGGAGCAGGTGTAACTTTCGGCATGTACCATTCAGTGCTCAACTGGTCAATTTAGGCAGGATTTTCAAAGCAAACTTTAAATGCACAAGTTTGTTTGAAAATGTCCAGAATTTATCAGTATGCGGGAAGCTATAAAATTGCCCAGTGTAAATGCAGTGGTACTGAAGTCATCAGAAGACTTGGAAGATGAAGAGGATCCTGACTGGTTCTGAATGTTGGAGAAACTTACAACAAAGAATTGTGGCTGCTCTGTTAGTCCATTTGGAAACAAGGAATTAAGGGTGAAGAAACAATTCAAAAGTGCTAACTTTCTATTGGACAAGGCTTAATACAACTGTGACAAACTTTCACAAAATTACTACTAATAGTAAGAATCACCTCAGAATCTTATTATTACCTCAGAGAGTGAAGGTGGTGGAAGGAGCAGGGGATGGCACGAGTAAGAACTAGACATTCATCTCTCTCATCCTGAGAGTATAGAAACTTAAAAGTCACTTCGTTGATTGCAATACCTTTCAACAGAACAGCACAAAATAAATGTAGTGCATGAGTTTGGGAAATCATATAGGTCTCCATTCGGCGATCCATGGGCTAACCCTGTAAACTACCGCCCTCGCCTCCAGTCCCAGACTGGCCAATACAGCAAAACAGTGTTGCACCACCATGCAGCAGGACGCTGCTCTCCCATGCAGCGAGATGCTACTGGCCCACCACGTGGCAGGACGCCGCCGACTCCAAAGTGCTGGGCCTCTCCCTAGGCGCATACGTGCTTCACTCCTCTGCTCTTAAAGGGACCACAGTGAGAAAGTCCCCGCAGCTCCTAGAGATGACATCAACAATGCTGCCCTACAAAAGGGCACTCCCCAGAAACAACCTGCCTCAGCAACAGGACCAACTACTCCTAGTAGTGTGTGTTGCTTCTCCGCCTGATTCCTGCCTTGATCCTGCTTGTTCTAGTCTTCATCGCAGCCTAGTCCAGTCTTCCTTCCAGCTTGATCCAGTCTTTGTCGCAGCCTGCCCTAATCCTCGTCCGCCTTAGCTGCCTGCTCTAACCCTATTCATCCCTCCTTTTCTTCCATGGATGGACACTGTGCTTGACCTTTGCTTGGACCTCAGATACGCCTGCTTTCCACTTGCCTTCAACCTCCGCTTGGACTCTGGATATGCTTGACCGCCGCCTGCCTTTGACACTTGCCTGGACCCTTGACACATCTGCTTGTTGCTGGCCTATGACCTTAGCCTCACCTTGGAACACCTCTTCAGCCATCAGCAGAGTACCTTGCCTAAGTCTTGCCGGCCACGGCATCCAAAGGCTCAACCTGAGGGGGGAACGTATAATGGTAAAGGTGAAGCTCCTGACCGGTCTCTGCTGCTCCTGGGTCTGCCTGCTGATGATAAGAATCTGCTGGGCTCCTCTCTGCAGGTAGAGCCAATCTCGCCTCAGCTCAAGGGGGTCCACCAACACAACAAGGCACATCAGAAGAAGGCACCTGTGGGGGTCAGGAAATCTCATGAACCATATCATTTTTATGGTTTGTCCTACAGAAAGTATCACGACCAAAAAAGAGCCCTGTTCCCTCAGGACCAACACAGCTATTAGATCTCAATATTCTCTTGAACAAGTGCAACAGACGTGCACTGTTTTAGAATTAAGCAGTTTCTTCACGACTGCGATAAGGTTCAACAATGAGCAATAATTATTACATTACACTCTTCTCTCTCTCTCTCTCTCCACCCACTTTACCTTCATATAGACTGGATGTCAAAGCCATGTTTGTCACCCTGTACATGCAAGGAATGGTGTGGTTTGAACTCTCCATTGCTAACAGCTGTAAAACACCTATATCATTACACACAATCTACATAAATGTACCAGCCTCCCACTAAGAAAATTAGCTTTTTAATCTCTTGAATCCAGATAAAATGTTGTTATGTCCTAAAGGCACAGAAGTTTTGCACTTTTGAAAGAATTCGCAAGGCACATTTAGATGGTACTTTTCCTATTTAATTTTCTGTAATTAAGGAACAATTGAAGCAGAAACTGGAGCTCTGTTTGTGCTGCTCATTACAGAGGAAACAGACTTGCCTCCAACCACTTATATTAAGGTGATTAGTCTGTTTTAAATGTAGAAGCCTGTATTAAAAAAAAGAAAGAAAGGAAAAGAAGAAAGCAGAACAGAAGACAGGAAACTTCTGTATTTACCAATGGGTGAAACAGCCAGGGGCATTTTTTCTTAAGCATTGTAAAGAGATTTATAGAACTTCGGGCTCCAAGTTTTAATCTAAGGATTTCATTGAATCCCTAGATTTTATTTTCACTGATAACTTAAATAAAATTACGTCACCTACCCATTTGTAGAAAGAATATGCTTTGACCCATGTGATTAATTATGCACATGAAAAAGACATGCAAAGGTATTATTTGAAGCCTGTAAAATCTTCAGAACATCGTTGTTATACCACCAACCACCAGTATGGGCTTTTCTTCATGAGTTTCTGTAGTTCTGAATATACAACTGATAAAATAGCAAACCATTTAGGTAAGTCTACATGAGTTCATTATTTTATAGCAAGCAATCATTACCAATCACCTTTAAGACAGAGTATACCCAACCGGACACAGATTTTATTCTTAAACCTCGTCTTCTTTTAAAATAGTATTTTTCTTGAGGCCAATATTGAAAAGAAAATGGCAAAGACCTAGATTCAACAAAAAAGCTATCAATATGGCAAAAATAGCCCTCGTGATGAAAATGGGGGCATGGTTAGGCTAATTTCCCTGCTCTCACATTGCACAGGCAATTTCCACAAGCTGTGATACATTTATTGCACCTGTACTAATTTTTGCATCTCATCCAAGATGAGTTACCAAGAAGGATTTTATTGCTAGAGGGAGAGAGAGAGAGAGAGAGACGCTGTAGAGACCATACTATTTATACCACTCTAAGAGGGGGCACTCTTTATGCAGGGTGAGATTTTTTTTGGGGGGGGTATGTTTGTGGGGGCGGTTTTACATACACAGGAGGAGGTATGAGCAGAAAAGTTGAAATTACTGAAGATGTTCTGCTGTTTGAATCAATGAAAGGTACAAGAGGAGTTGATTTCCTTTCGTGGATTACAAACTGGTTAAAAGACAGGAAACAGAGAGTAGGATTAAATGGTCAATATTCTCAGTGGAAAAGGGTAAACAGTGGAGTACCTCAGGGATCTGTATTGGGACCAGTGCTTTTCAATATATATATAAATGATCTGGAAAGGAATACAACGAGTGAGGTTATCAAATTTGCGGATGATACAAAATTATTCAGAGTAGTTAAATCATAGGCAGACTGTGATACATTACAGGAGGACCTTGCAAGACTGGAAGATTGGGCATCCAAATGGCAGATGAAATTTAATGTGGACAAGTGCAAGGTGTTGCACATAGGGAAAAATAACCCTTGCTGTAGTTACACGATGTTAGGTTCCATATTAGGAGCTACCACCCAGGAAAAAGATCTAGGCATCATAGTGGATAATACTTTAAAATTGTCGGCTCAGTGTGCTGCAGCAGTCAAAAAAGCAAATATAATGTTAGGAATTATTAGGAAGGGAATGGTTAATAGAACGGAAAATGTCATAATGCCTCTGTATCGCTCCATGGTGAGACCGCACCTTGAATACTGTGTACAATTCTGGTCGCCGCATCTCAAAAAAGATATAGTTGCGATGGAGAAGGTACAGAGAAGGGCAACCAAATGATAAAGGGGATGGAACAGCTCCCCTATGAGGAAAGGCTGAAGAAGTTAGGGCTGTTCAGCTTGGAGAAGAGACGGCTGAGGGGGGATATGATAGAGGTCTTTAAGATCATGAGAGGTCTTGAACGAGTAGATGTGACTCGGTTATTTACACTTTCGAATAATAGAAGGACTAGGGGGCATTCCATGAAGTTAGCAAGTAACACATTTAAGACTAATCGGAGAAAATTCTTTTTCACTCAACGCACAATAAAGCTCTGGAATTTGTTGCCAGAGAAGGTAGTTAGTGCAGTTAGTGTAGCTGGGTTCAAAAAAGGTTTGGATAAGTTCTTGGAGGAGAAGTCCATTAATGGCTATTAATCAATTATACTTAGGGAATAGCCACTGCTATTAATTGCATCAGTAGCATGGGTTCTTCTTAGTGTTTGGGTAATTGCCAGGTTCTTGTGGCCTGGTTTTTGGCCTCTGTTGGAAACAGGATGCTGGACTTGATGGACCCTTGGTCTGTCCCAGCATGGCAATTTCTTATGTTCTTATGTTCTTATGATTTGTACAATGCACTCTCGACCTAGCTTCAAACAAGCTAAGTAGAGAGTGCATCATCCTATGTAGAAATCAACTCCTCTTTTACCTTTCATCGCTCCAAATGACAGCAAGGGCAGATGTAGTGCAGCAGTGATCTGAAAGGGGGTGGGGCCAGTAACTGGTCATGGAACAGCTAAAAGTGGTGTAGTCATTAATAGGGATGCATGTAGCTTATTTAATCACAGAGACAGATCATGCAGGCCACCAATGATGTGATCTTGGTTCTTCTTGTGTTCCTACATGAGCAGGGAAACATCAGCAGTGTCCATGACCTGAGCAAACTGTCATGACCCAAAGTGAGTAGACGCTTGGGGCTGCTTTGGATTGCCACTTAAGGCTCCAAAAGACAGCAGCTGATCTGTGGGAAGGGGGCTGGTTCAGAATTGTCAGCAGGCAGGAACGGGCAGGGCGCAGCGAAAACTGGATTCAGGGCTGATGGCAGGCTGAGAGGGGTCAGAAACAAGGCTGGAACACAGGATAGATTGAACCAGTGCAGGAAGGCTGGGTCACCATCAAAGACCAGAACCAGAATCCAAAACAGCAAAGGACCAAGGCAACCGAGCCTGCTTTTATTTCAGAGTAGCAGTGATATCATCACTCTGTGCCACAGAAAGTCCTGGAGGTTGGGCCTATAAAAAAAAAACCCCAAAAAAACAATAGTGAGTGCAGCATGCAGCCCTGAAGCAGGATGCCGGGAAACACAGCGGGATATCACCATGGAGGAAATGGCACCATGCTGGACCCAGAGCCGCAAGGTACAGGATGCCAATCGGGGTGTAGCAGCTCAGGCAGGGTCGGTGGCATGTTACATTTATGTTGCAAATGTTTGTATAATTATTGAACATTCTCATAAAATATTCACCATAGAGGGAGAATTTCTCCATGCAAAACCGAAATTTTCAAAATTCACTAGTAATGCAGCTTTTTGGAATACAAATCTGTGTTTCAGTTTCTTCATTCATTTTTTTAGGTCACCTCCACTTCTTTCAAAGGTTTCAAACAAAACATATATTGTGTTTATTTTTTTTCATTTGTTATATTAGTTTCCCATTCATGTCAATGGGATAAGCAGTGCAGTCTAATTTTAGCTTTAAAATGTGGGTTTTCCAATCTATTCTAATGAAACTTGTAGATAGATAATATCAGAAAAGGGAAAAGAATGCCAAGGCATCAAGACTGTGGCAAAGTGGCAACAAAAGTGGGCATGAATAGCTTAAGGCACCATAAAGGAGCAAAAGGGTACCAGCAGTGGCAGGAGTTTTCCAATGCAACATCTGAAGAGTAAAGCAGCAGCAAGAGTGTCAAGAACACCCCCAAGACCTTAAAAGAGAGCATCGAGAACAATGACATGCACCCTCAAAGGCAGCACGAAAGGGGCAAAGTGGCAGCAAGAGTGGTATGAACATCCCAAGGCACCATGAGGGGGGAAAAAAGCAGAGACACTGACAGAGAGACAAAGCAGCACAAATAGAGACATGAAGACCCCCAAAGCGCCAGAAGAGGTGCAAAGAAGCCATGCGCTGTGACAAGAACACCCCAAGGTACATAGAGTCTGGATTACAGAAACAAGGCTGCATAGCAGAGAGATCCCTGAGGTATAGTATAAGTGATATAGCAGTAAGGCAGTGGCAGCAACGCCTCCGAGGTGTAGAGTCTGTGGTATGGCAGCAAGATAGAATGGCAGAAAGACCCCCCCAAAGTGTAACATAAGCAAGGCAGAGTGGCAGCAAGATGCCCAAGGTATAATGTCAGGAGCAGGGCAGCAAGGCAGAGTAGTAGAAAACCCCCCAAAACGTAGAGTCTTAGGTATGGCAGTAAGGTATAATGGCAGCATGTTCTCAAGGTGAACCATCAGGGGCATTGCAGCAAGGCTGAAAGGTAGCAAGACCCCCTACGGTGTATCAACAGGAGGAGGGCAGCTTCACCTTGATTGAGTCTCCATTTTGTCTGCTTGCCCTCTTCACCCTCTTCAGCTCTGTCCTGGCTACTACCTCACCCAGGAATTTCTTGGTTGCTTTCCTTACTAATCTCACTGCAGCACTTTTCAATGGGCCATAGACTTGCATAGAAACAGAAACAAATGAAACTTAATTTTTTTTTCTTTAATTTGGGGGCATCCTCCATTCATTTTTGGAGGTTCATGAATGAAAGTAAAATGGTCTCATTTGTTAGATTTTACCCATTCATTTCAAACAAATGCACTTCCCTACAACATGCAAAAAGGGGATCAGAAAATAAAAGGACTAGGGCAATTGGTGCCCTTATTTTACCCATTTCATAAAAAAAAAAAATTCAGATTAGATTCCAAGGTAAAAGTTAATGGCATTTTCACAAAGTAGAAAACGCTTGTCTTTGTAATGTTTACCTTTTACTGTAAATATTTAGGCACATTATTCTTTGTTATCGTCACTTATCCATTATCACACTCTGAGGACTATACACTTTAAACTTGTAGGAAAAGGGCCTGATTTTTAAAATGCATTTGCTCACTTAAAATTGTGTTGCACACATGTAAATGCACTTTATTTGAGTTCGTGGATTTTTGAAAATTGCTACACCATATGGTATTGAAGTGTCCCTCATATTTACTTGCGTAAGTGCACTTTACGTGAGTGAAAGGCTTTTGAAAATTGCTATGTATGTTACATTTACACGTGTAACTCCTTTTAAAAATGTACCTGTAAATGTTTAGCATGCATGTCACACTAAACGATTGAGTATGAAGGCAGGATAACATTAAAAGCCATTTCCGTGAGTAAAACAGTGGCTTACCCAGGGATATGCACAGTAAAAGCATGCAAGCAGTATGGAAAAATGTTCCTGGGTTGGGGTTTGTAACTGTGCAATACCTTTGAATTTTCAAATGAATGCAGCTAGTTTTTGACAGAAAAAAAACACCCACATAAGCTATCAGGTAAATAGGTGTACATGCTTTCACATTGGACAATTATGCAAATGCCACAGGTCCAAATTAGATTTTTATACTTATACAGGCAGTCTTAAAATTACCCCCTATAATGTCACCTAATAAACTTTGTGTTGCGCATCCCGGCCGCGTCCGCTCCGCGTCAGCCCTGCTCACCTTGCTCTCCCATCCACGAGCTCCAGGCTCTCCTCCTCCGCAGCCGCAGCCAGTTCACAGCGTCCCCGGCGTCCCCGGCTCCCCCGTACAGGCTTCACAGCCGAGCTCCCGTCGGGGCTCCGCGTCCTCGGCCCCGCCATAAGGTGTGCGCACAGCCAACCTGCAGCCCTTTAAAGGGCCAAGTGCAGGAAAACCCTGGGAGGCGCACACTGATGACATCACAGAATCACCATATATAAGGCAGGACTCAGACCCATGATCCCTGCCTTGGCAATCGGGTCATACACTCTGCTGTTGTATAGTTTGCCTGTTCCAGCGTCTCCTGTTCCAGCGTCTCCTGTTCCTGCGTCTCCTGCTCCTGCTTCTCCTGCTCCTTCATCTCTCCATTCCTGGTAGTACCCTTCAGACTGATCTCACGGTACTGACCTTTGCTTGCTCCTGACCTCGTCTGACTGCTGCCCGGATCTTGACCTCTGCCTGTTACTGACTGTCTGTTCGCTGCCTGGAACCTGACCTCTGCCTGTACATCTGACTGCTGCCTGGAACTTGACCTCTGCCTGACCTGACTACTCGCAGATTAACTAAAGGTATTGACCCCTGCTTTGGCTGACCATTCTGGACTGATACTCTGGCCTTGATCTTTGCTATCCACTCGGACACTCTATTTTGGCCTCCTGTGACCTCTGAACATTCTCACCTGGACATCGACCGTGCACCCTTGTTAGTTGTGGGCACGCCCCTGCACTTCCTCTCTAGGAGACCCTGCGAGGCCCACCTAAGACCAGGCGGTCCAGGTACCCAAGGGCTCAACCTGCGGAAACCTCGGGTTGCTATTGGCAAAGCTCCAGCTAGCCTCTGTCTCCTGTGCTCCGCCTCCTGGTGGCAGGTGCTCTCTGGGTCCGACCAGAGGGCCGAATCAATCCTGTACCAGGCCAAGGGTCCACCTCCAGTGCAACACTTTGCACTAAGTTTTAACATGAATGCATACCAAAAAATACCACCATGATATGTACATGGTAACACAAAAACTATACTGGCTCAGAATATTAAATAGTATGGCTGTGCTAAACTGAGCAAGCTCAGTTCTCTTTTTCTCTTGGCTTTGCTTCCTTTCTTCAAAAGTGTAAGCCTGATGCATGTTTCTGCTTGTCATTACTGAGAGGAAAACAGGGGATCTACTGGACCCCAGAAGAAGTGAACAAAGAACAGACATCAGCAATCAGAACTAACTAAGGTACAGCTCAGCTGATGCAATCCACAAATGTCTGTTTTTGTGCTTCTGTATTTTAGGGGCTTGCAAAGACATTTTTCTTCTTTTCTTCTTTTTGTGTTTTTTTTTTTTTGTTTTGTTTAATTTTTATTTATTTTTCTTTCTTTTCAATTCTTTAAAATTTAAAAAAAAACCCCAAATTAAATTAAAACTAAACCAAAAAATATTATCTGCAGCCAAAGAAGAATTACCCCTAAGCTCTCCACATTCCTCCCTGGTGCCGTTTTGAAAGGCAAAAAATTAAAAATGGGACTAGCCTCAGACTGCCAGCACTATTTCCAACAGCAGCAGTGGCAAGGCAAAAGCAACAGTGGACATTTCTTACATGTTAAAGGGTGGAGGAAAGCGGGAGGGAATCAGGATGCCTGTTTACATATATGTCTATCTCTCTTTCTCTTTCTCGCTCTCTCTCTATCTCTCTCTCTCTAAATATATATATATAGAGAGAGAGATGTGTATAGTATACAGCTAAATTCCAGATTACTACAGTTCTACTCAGTCATAGTTTAAAAAAAAACAACTTTGTATTTATTGCATTTTCACAAATTAACAAGCATTACAGCTTATAGGAAAAATACAAGTGAGGATTTACAAAAGAAAACATACACTTCGTGATTGTCTTATTTCAAGAACATAGCATAACCCTCTTGTAATATTAAAGAAAAAAAAGGGAGTTCCAAAATGTAGAATAACAGGAGCCGAATTATACAATAGTAATACTAATAATATATGAAACAGAAAGGCTGCCACTATACCATTTACCAATAATTCCCGCAGTCGAGCTTATACATTTTAGACAATGCCAATCAGAGTACAAGAATCTAAATAAGCACGAAGATGTTCAGGATCAAAATATATTCGTTTTACATTTTGATGAATTAAGATACATTGGCAAGGGAATCTAAGATTAAATTTAGCCCCCGCCGCCAAAGCTTCTGCACGCTGAGAAACCCCTGTATAGACGGTTGCAATGGATCTGGGGTAGGGGTAGTAACCCCTATTTCCCTGATCTTTGCCTTCCTCTTGGTATGCGGCATAGTGGAAATTATTTTTAAAGGAATCAGGAGCTCCTCTGTCCCGTGCCTTTCACCTGGTGGCCATCTTGGAACTCCCAGTTAGTCATAGTTTATTTATTTATTTACATGTTTTATATTCTACTGCCTCAAAAAAAAGTGTTTGGTGTAGATCACAAAAATAACATCCATTAAATCATATAAAAAGAATCTTATGCAGAAGTTAAATTTTCTTTTTCAGTCTGACTGGTGTTGTACAATGCCTCATTAAACCAAACAGAGAGCCTCCAGTCACATATAAGTAGATCCGCATTTGAGTTTCCTGCTGTTCAGTCTGCCTGTTGAAGAAAATGTACTTTGTATTTACTCACAGAGTGAATGGGCATCAGGACACAAAGTACGTTGGCTAATATGTATTCCAAGAAAAACTCTCTTTTTGTAAGATCTCCCTTAAACAAATACTTTACTAACAAAAGGGAATATTTTTCAAACTGTCCTCACTAGGACAAAGACTGAACATACTTTATATCCATGGGCTTTTGTATCAATTTTCAGAACAAAAGCACACACAGACATTTTCTTTGAAACTTGTTACGGGTGCACATGGTGTCTCGTGCCTGCTTTTTCTATAAGCATTTATTGCTGAAAAGATAAGCATGTGCAAAAAGATTTGAAAATGTAATCTATACATGCACTTTTCCTCAGTCCCAACTTAAACATGCCCTTAGGAAAGCTTCCTCTCAATATTGCTAAGAGCATGTGTGTTCTTTCGTTGAGTAAGGGCAGTTCTTAGAAAGCTGATTAACATAGATAAAATGCTTTTTACCTGTACAAATAACTTTGAAAATTGTCCTTGTAATGTAGCACTTGAGCTGCAATATTCATGCAAGAGCAAAAGGAATATCTGGACTCATATTAAGGATGGGCAGCTCTAAAGGACATACACTGGATAGAGTTGCTCTAGAAGAAGGGTGGCTACTAAAATGGTCATTAAGCTTCATTTTAAATCATATGGGACAGATTCAACATTTTGTATGTGTATTTCTATTTATTAAACCATGTATACTGTATAGGAATGACAAGATGGGAAGATATGATAGAGGCATTTAAATACTTCCAAGGTATCAATGCACAGGACGCAGGCCTCTTTCAACAGAAAGGAGGCTCTGGAATGTAGGGTCATAGGATGATGAAGAAAGGGGATAGACTCAGGAGCAATCTAATGAAATGTTTCTTTACCAAAATGGTGGTAGATGCATGGAACATTTTTCATTTTTAAATTGTGGGTAGGGATGAGCATTAGTTTCAAATAAATGGGTAAAAAAAAAGGAATAGGATCCAATTCATTTCTTTCAGGGGTCCTGAAAATGAATTTAGAGGGGCCTCAAATTAAACAACTCCTATTTGTTTCATTTGTTTTGAATAGAATGAATTCTATAAGCCATTAAAGTCAATGGCTTCATAGAAATCAGTAGGAGAGCAACAGGTATACAGTTAGGAATACAAAGTATAGAGCAACCAGCTAGCAGACATGGATAAAATGGATATGTTATCAAGGGAACAACAGGGATGATGTATCAAGCAAAGCTTTTTTTCAATCCAACCTATCGCTGCACATTGGATACAGCAACGCTGATCTTGAAGACTGAGCATGTCAGAGACTTACTATGCATTCTTTCTGAAGACATTGTCTGTGAAGGAAGATGCTGTTTGAGCTCTCTCTAGGTTCCTAGTTAAAGTTTTCCAAATAACATTTTGGGTGCTGCCCTTTTTAGACTGTTACTGAGCCAGTCACACAACAGAGGAAAGTAGCCAGACAGCACTGTGTCAGAAGCTGTGTCAGAGCAGACTTTTGTTGCTTGTGATCTTTTTTTCTTTTGTGGAGATTGAAGGCAGACTTTTGTAGGGGATTGGAAAATTAGTTTGTTTCATTTTGTTGTTCAATTCTTTTAATATGTGTTTATATATATATATATAGTTTCAAATAAAAGAAACAAGACAAAACAAAAAACAAATAAAGAAAAGAAATAAAATGAAAAATATGTCTGTGCAAAATACCTACTGCCTACAGGACAGGCGCTAAATAGTAGGGATGTGAATCGTTTTATGACGATTTAAAATATCATCTGATATTTTTTTAAATCATCATTAATCGTTAAAGAGTGCGATACAATAGAAATTCCACCGATTTATCATGAAAAAATCGTTAATCGGGTTAGTGCACACTAACAGGAGTTAGGACACAACCTAAAAACCAACCCCGACCCTTTAAAACCGCTCCCTTAGCCTCCACCATGCTCCCGACCCCCCCAAAATGTTTTAAAATTACCTGGTGGTTCAGTGGACCCCGGGAGTGATCTCCCGCTCTCGGGCCATCGGCTGCCACTAATAAAAATGGCGCCGATGGCCCTTTGCCCTTACCATGTGACAGGGTAACCATGCCATTTGCCAGCCCCTGTCACATGGTAGGAGCAGTGGACGGCTGGCGCCATCTTTAAAAATGGCGTGGGCCATCCAGTGGATGGCCGGTGCCATCTTTAAAAATGTTATCCTGTCACATGGTATATATATATATATATATATACACATATTAAAAGAATTGAACAACAAAATGAAACAAACTAATTTTCCAATCCCCTACAAAAGTTTTTTTAAAAATAGCAAATATCTCAGCCCCTTCTCCAGTGCCCCTAATCTCCCCCAGATTCCTTTGCCCCATCAAGTCTTTAAAATGTGTTTATATTTTCGTGGGGACAGGAGCAATCCCTGGTCACTTCTGTCCCTCCACTTCCACTATTTTAAATGACACTGGCACACTGACACCATCATTATTACTTTCTTTCATATAAAATTTAAATGGATGTTAAAGATTTTTTGGAGTGAGAGCTTTGCAGAAGGACATGGGAGATGTTTTTTTTTTTTAAATGCTTGTGGGTGACCAACTTTAAAAAAAAAAAAAAAAGAACAATGAAGGAACCTGAATGACATTTTGTTCATTTTTCTTTTGTTTCCTTTTAAAAGCAAAATGAAACAAGAGGACGTTTCAGTTCAATTTACCATTACATTTCAATGAAAGCACATCCCTAATAGGGAGCAATTTTCAAATAGCCCTCATCATGGTAGCAAATTGCACGGGTGCTTTTATTGCACCTCCCCTGCACACATTACCAGAGAGAGGCTATTTGCAGTTCTGCATGCTCTCTCTTTCATCATCAGAAAGTGCAAAGCCCACACAACATTTCGCATCTTGTTCTTGTGCAGGTGGCGGGGTGGGAGGGGGACGGGGAAGTAGGTGGCAGGGTGCATGCGGGCCTTTGGAAATAGAACGTGCTCCTCCTGCTTTTCTCCCTGACCAAAACACGTCTACAGGAGCACCTCTTCCTCCCACTGTAGAAGGTCCGCATGCATGGCAAGCTGCCCGCATTTGAAGATGGCGATTTTTTAAGGCACCCGCGGGTACATGTCTTTTAAAACTGCCCTCAGGGAGGGTCATTTTTCCAAGCTATTTCTGCAGGTAGAAAACCCTGCTTTCCGTGCGGAAAGAGGCTTTTACAAAACTGACACGCGGGTAGGAGCACATATGTAGGGCCTGAATAACGTGTGCCTTATAACCAAAGCTAGCAGAGGCTTTTGGGGGGGAAGGGGGAGGCTGGCGACGGGCTTGCCCTAATATGCACATGCTTTTACATTTTCAAATGTCCGCGCGTTATTCTTCCTTGAAAAAAAACTATGCCTGGGTAGCTTTGCTGGGATGATTCTCCAAAGCGGAGGGAATGCGTGTACTTTCTCTTTTAAAAGTGGTGTAAAGTCCATGAGGAAACAACTTTACAGTTACAAAAAAAAACCGACCCGATTCATGGCAGAAACTCATTTTATATTTTGAAATTGCAAACACTTAAACAGAATTACAAACATGTTAAAATAGCCCAACTATTTACAGCTGAAAAGCCGCTCACATATTTCCCCCTCTATCCCATTGACTATTCGAGATACCTGCTGGGACTTTTTTTTCTTGTCGTGCTCTTGTTGTTTTAAACTCGGAGAAACAGATCCTGACTTCCTAATCTGAGTTCAGTTAAACCTCCCTACTGCTTCTGGCACTTGCCATCAGACACAAAAGAGTCAAGTGGAGGGGGTGGAAATGTTAATTAGTCCCTGTCACAATTCATGCTGCTGCTGTACGAAGTCACAGTATGCAAATCAGGTTAAACCTATCCTAAGAGCATTAGGTGAGCAGCCGCTGATAGGGACTGACAATTGGAGGGTTCACAGACAAAGGATGATCATTTGTTTCTCCATAATGGAAAGTCCTTTGTTTGCAATGCATACTCTCACATATGGAGTGAATGCCTAGAAAAGATTTAAGAAAATGGATTTTTGTTTTGTGATTTTTTTTTTTTTTGTTAGCCTGAGCAGTTTGCTACAGCATTATATTTGTTCCTATAGTCCGAACTTTTTTTTTTTTTTTAATTTTGAAGTAATGGTTTTGTTGAAGTTCAGTTAATGAAATAACAATGAAAAATGTTAGAAAAGCAATTAAAGGTCAATTTTTAAAGCCGGGCTTGTTCCAAAACTGGGAGATGTGTGCGCATGTAGGACATGTGCACGCCCACCCGATTTGAAAAACTGCCCACGTGCATGCACAAGTCTCAATGTGCGAATATCTCACATCGGACAAAAAAGGGGTGGGATGTGAGCATTCCAGGGCAGGGCCTGGGCGTGTATGGGTGGGGTAGGGGCAGGGTATGGGCATTCCAGGGCGGGGCTTGGGCACGTGTGGGCGCAATATGGGCATTCCGGGGCGGGGCTTGGGCACGTGTGGGCGGAATATGGGCATTCCGGGGCGGGGCTTGGGCATGTGTGGGCGGGATGTGAGCATTCCAGGGCAGGGCCTGGGAGTGTATGGGTGGGGTAGGGGCAGGGTATGGGCATTCCAGGGCGGGGCTTGGGCACATGTGGGCAAGATATGGGCATTCTGGGGTGTGGCTTGTACACGTGTGGGTGGGATATGGCATTCCAGGGCGGGGCTTGGGCACGTGTGGGCGGAATATGGGCATTCCGGGGCGGGGCTTGGGCATGTGTGGGCGGGATGTGGGCATTCTGGGGCGGGGCTTGGGCACGTGTGGGTGAGATATGGGCATTCCGGGGGTGGGCCAAGAGAGATGCACGTGCAAGTACCTACTCACCTGGGCACGTGCCCAGGTCCAATGCATTGTAACTTTACTTCTGCTATGAAGGAGGTGTAAGTCTAAATAAAACTATTTCCAGGCATCTATGAGGGGTTTAAGGAATCTGGAATAACAGGGGGAGTGGAGGCTAAGGAACCAGGAGGGGGTTGGAGGACCTAGCTCTAGACTGGGAAACAGGTGGACAAACTGATGAAACTGATCATGGCGTGGACGCATGCCTGCTATAAAATTCCCTCACTTACGTGGCTCAAACCCGACTTACGCTGCAGAGCACACACAAGCTTGAAATTAGGCACACGTATACATGCGCCTAGTCTATTTTATAAAATGTACATATATGTACGTGCATGTTATAAAATTGCCACTGCTCTGGGAACCTGCCGGCGCACACATACATATATGCTTGACCAGTTCGTGACACTGATCATGGTAATGGATATTCACCTGTTATAAGCTTTGCCCACTTGCGTGGCTAATGCCCGACTTTATGCAGCTGTGCATGCCCATTTGCAAAATTGGGAGCACACATAAACATGCCCAGGCTATCTTATAACAATCATGTGTATGTGTGAGTATGTTATAAAATTGCTGCAACCTTGGGCGTGCGGCGATGCATACGCATCAATGTGCATCCACGTGCTCCTTTGAAAGTTACTGTCCTTGTGCGTATTTAGGGGGACAGATGTATGTGCAGATTATAAAATACTATACAATATCTCTGCATGCCTATGGACTGCATGAAGGTCTTTGAAAGTTATCTTCTATGTATTCATTCAGAAAACCCTGATGGGGAGGTACAACCAGTCAACCAAGACAAAAGCTTCCATCTTCCTACTCCATTCCAGAATTGGTTTTCAAATTTCACTAATACTACAATATTTTTCTTTTGTTGCTTGCATTCGTTGTTTCAGTGTTTACATATTCCATAGCAATTATATCCAAGCTTCTTGAGGGACGTCTATTCCAGTGACTAGTAAGTAACAACCATTCTACTTGCTGCTACCAATGTGGTTAATTAAAGGAGTATCTTATTTAAATTCATCTAAAGAAACCCAACAATAATATTATTGGGTCTGGTAATATCAGCTGTCCCACTACCTCAAGAATTCATGACAAAACGTCTATCTGGATAATTGCACATTGCCACCACATATGATATAAAGACTCCTGCCGAGAGCAGCTATAAGGGACAGGCAGAATGGGCACTCACCCGAGGTACCACCAGGAGCTTCAGTCCAGAGGCAGAAGGGCAAGGGCCTGCTCCTGTGCTGCCCACTTCTTCCCGGAAACTCTTCACTTTCGTTGGCTCTTCCCCGGGTGCCGTTATGTCAGGCCTCTCCCACCACAATTCCTCCAGCTGTTCTGAAGAATTTTAATATATGGATGTGAGCTCTGGAATTCAAAATAACATTTTAGAGTAACTGACCCAAATGTTGACTGTACTGAAATGTATCAGTATATATATAAAAGAAAAGACAATATCTAGTGTGGTTTTGACAAGCTCATATCCTCTTTACACATGACTATACATAAAAGACCCTAAGGTATAGTTATTGTCATTTCCTAAAGAAATTTTAAAAAGCACAGAGTACTTAAATATTAAAATCTTTTGAGAAACCAAAACATAGCAATAAAAACAACCTCAGTAAAAAATGCAGCTATTTCTCCTGAGTCCTTGATTTATTTTTCAGCTCCCTTTTCGCTCTGTGCTCTGTTTCATGTGTCTCTTCGATGTCTTTCTTCCTCTTTACCAAGTTCTCCCTCCATTCCATGCTCTGGCCTTTTCTCATTTTTTTCCCTATTCTCTTCTTTATTACTCCCTCAATCTCTCCTCCTTCCTTACATTCTCTTCTTCTTTCTTTCCCTCTTTCTTTCCATCTTCCCCACCTCCCTAGTGTCACTCTCTAAAGCTCCTCCCCTGTTGCTTCTTTCTCTTTTTCTCATCATCCCAGCTCCTCTTCTCTCCTGCCTTTTTCTACCACATTTCTCTTTCCCACAGTCCATGCAGCCTAATTTCTTCTCCCTCCCTGCCTTCTCTTTCATTCCTTTTCCTTCATCTCGGTTTTCCTTCTCTTTGCCTCCTTCCCCTAAGTAATCCTCCTTGTTTCCTTGGCCACTTATTCATTTAATCACAAGGAATTTAGAACAGAGATAACTTGAAATGGATGGCCTGAAGATTTATTTTTTTGCATAGCAAATCCATAAACAGATGAAACCTGGCAACAAAGATTGTAGAAACTGAAAGACCGAACTTTAAGAATTAGAGATTCCACTCTTTCCTTGCTTATGTCAGATTATCTCTGAATTTCAAGTCAAATGCTAATCTTAATAATAGCTATAATTGCTGGGAAATTCATCATTATTATGTATCTCTTTAAACATCTCGACCTATATGAAATCCTTTCTTTAAAAAAGCATTGCTTCAACACAAGCTATCCAAAGATTTGGGTAGGCTGAAAGGCTTGGAAGTAGATGTATAATGCTATAATAAAATATAAATGTAGAATTTTGAAAGAAAATGATCTCCTAAGCCTAGTATTGTTAGTTCCCCAACTATAGTAGTTTATCTCTTCCTGAATCCTATCAAGGTATATGTGAGTGGCAAGCAGTTACTTGAAAGGGGACAAAGAGACAAGGAATCAAATAAGTACAAAGCACAAAGAACAAGTCTGAGCATTTACTGAAAAGAGTTCTTAATTATTTTTTCCATGAACAAAAATATAAAACTATTGAATGGTCTGATTGTACAGGACACCAATGGCACTATTTTAGTAATTCAGGCAAAAACAAAGGTTAACTCTGAGGATACCTTTCACGCAACTACATACAGTGGCATGTGCATGCTAAAAGGGGAATTTTAAAAGCCCGCCATGCGCATAAATTGGGAGGTGTATGCATACGTCATGCTGGCATGCGCCGACTGGATTTTAAAAGCCACCCAGATACGCGTGAAACTCCCGCTGCATGCACATGTCCAAACTTTTAAAAAAGAGGAGGGATGGGGGTGCGGTCTGGATATTTGGGGGGGGGGGGGGGCGTGGTCAAGAGACGTGTACATAAATATTTACATGCCAGGGTCGGCCGGCAGCAGTGAATTACAGAGGAGCTAGGGGCAGGAGGAGACTGGGCGTCCCTCCTGCCCTCCTACAATGATGCACCTCTGCAGATGGGGCAAGTGAGGGCCGGGGTGGTTCCCGGCATCAAGACTTTATTTGGGGAGGGGGAGAGGATGCATGGGGGCCTGCAGAGGCCCTGTTTTGATTTGGGGGGTTTTGGGTGATTTTTAAATTTTTAATGTTTATTTTGCTTCTGTAAGGAGCAGAAATGAAATAAATATTAAACAAAATGACAATCGTGGCTTCCCCTCCTCCCCCCCCACCCCCCAAAAAAAAAAAAGAAATATAAAATGGGATGAATTTTTTAAGGAAAAACATCCCCAATAGTTAATTAACTTATCTACTAAATATAATCTGGGCTATCCTATAGGCCCCTATAAGCCAGCTCCTCTAGGCACTAGGGGTAGCCTAATGATTAGAGCTGCTGGCTTTAAACCAAGGAGATCAGAGTTCCAATCCCACTGCTGCTCCTTTGACCTTGGGCAAGTCACTTTATCCTCCATTGCCTCCGGTACAAACTTACCTGCAGATTCATCATTCTGCTATATTTAGAGCAAAATGATGAGGCGCGAAAGAAAAGGGGTGGGGCAATAGTGGGCGGCTGGCCGGATCGTGGCGGTGCGATTTCACCTGCTGCAATGCGGCCGCCCCGCACGCTGTCGCCCCCATACGCCACGGGAAGAGGTTTAGTTATTTCCCGCCGTGCTCCCAGCAATCATGTGAAAAACAGTAGCACCCGTAGCACTGCCGGGAGATAACTCCGCCTAAACCCCGCCCACACTCCTCCCCTTCCCCTAATTAGAATAATCCCCAGTTCTCCCAGCTAAGAGCTGGGACCTGCAAACTCGTTTGGTCTCATAGCCTGCATTTCCCTCAGTTACCCCAGACCTTTTAAACCTAGCTAATTAATTTTTTAAGTTACACCTCCTCCGTGGCAAAAGAAACGTTATGTGGCAGTGGACCCGGGCACGCGCTGGGACGCATAAGTATTTACGAGCACATCTCTTGGACACACCCCAACATGCTCAAGCCCCACCCAGGCCACGCCCCTTTTGTTCCTTTGGCGCCTGAGTTCCTGTACCAAAACCAGTCCAGGGTAGGACTACGCTATCTACCGGCTGCTGTCTCTGGGCTGAACCACTTCTTCTCTTTACTCGAGGCCCACCTAAGTTCTGCCGGCCTGGCACCCAAAGGCTCAACCCGAGGGGGAACAAGGGCTGGTATAGGTGAAGCTCCAGCGGCCTCTAATCTCAGCCCACTCCACCTGCCGATGGGATGACTCATAGGTCCCTACCTACGGGTTGCGTGAACCCCACCTCGGCCCAAGGGTCCAACTCCAACGCAACGAAAGTAATAACAAACGTGTTTATTGTGTGCTAGCGGCCGGGTGGAAGGTCTGAGTGAATTGGGAGAAGTTCAGACTGAAGGACCAGGAGGGTCTTGATGAGCTGCGGAAGGACTGGGTGAACTGGTGGGCTAATTGGTAAAACTGGTTAATTTCACTCAGGGGAGTATTTCAAAATAAATCAATTTATATTGTATAAAAGCTGTTTTACATAAGTCCCATTTCATTTGCTCGTGTAAATTAATACACACTTTGCTGGGGTTCTGCTGGTTCCCCTAGGGCCACAGGAGTGTTTTTAAGTTGCGGCCGCTCTTGCCATTTTCCCCCTCCTTCCCAAACTTCCCAGGGAGTGAGTTCTTTCTGTGGGGGGAGAGGAAATCCTCTGTGGCCCAGGTGATTGAGAGTCCCTCCTGATGTGTGTATATCTTTCTGGTGTGGTGCTCTCTTCAAGGACAGACATGCAGGACTCAGACTGAGTGTTCAAATCATATTTACTGATCATTTCCGAAAGGTCAATCACTGTCCCACAAAACATTTAGCAAATGAAACTACAGTTGAACTATTTACATGGGGTCTCTGCTGGACAGAAGAACATAAGAAATTGCCATGCTGGATCAGACCAAGGGTCCATCAAGCCCAGCATCCTGTTTCCAACAGAGGCCAAACCAGGCCACAAGAACCTGGCAATTACCCAAACATTAAGAAGATCCCATGCTACTGATGCAATTAATAGCAGTGGCTATTCCCTAAGAAAACTTAATTAATAGCAGTTAATGGACTTCTCCGCCAAGAACTTATCCAAACCTTTTTTGATCCCAGCTACACTAACTGCAGTAACCACATCCTCTGACAACAAATTCCAGAGCTTAATTGTGCGTTGAGTGAAAAAGAATTTTTTTCCTATTAGTCTTAAATGTGCTACTTGCTAACTTCATAGAATGCCCCTAGTCCATCTCTCCAGCTCCTGGGAGGGAGCTTGCTACTGCCTACTCATCTGTGCAACAGCCTAGTAGAGGGGGAATCCTAGTGGGGGGCCCCACACCATGAAAAGATCCTACCTGAGTCCAAAGTTCAGTCTGATGCCCACAGCCTGTGTCCTGATCCCTTTGGGGTGGAAATCCCATTTGGAATCTCCCAAGGCTTGATGGTATAACCTTGAAGGACCTCTCAGGGAGAGAGGCCAAATGTTCCAGTTCAGCTTCCAACTCCTTCACCAGGTTGTGCAGAGGGGTGGGGCAAAAACATCCACACAAATTAAAAGGGATAAAAATCCAAAACTCTCTATCCAAAATATCTCATGCTGGGCCTTGCTGTCACTGATTTTGATTCTTCTAGAGAGTAGAGGGGTTGCTCACGGGTCTCTAGCCCCTGCTCTCAGGATCAGAGAGGGTTGTTCCTCTCCCAAGGCACAGGTTGTTCCCCAGAATGAGAAAAAACTTATCAAAACTAGATCAAAACCTACAAAAACCTTAACTCTCTACAAAAAGGAGGCAGACCATCTCAGTCAGGGAGTATACTGAGAATGGGATCTCCTGTAAACACAAGAAATTACCAAGCTGGGTTTGTAGGCCCAGCTCAGCAGGGAGAAAACAAAAATAGTTCCTTACTCCTCAACCTTTAACTCAAAATGACCACACTCTATACTGCTCTAACTCTGCCTTGTGCCCCTGGGATAGCCAATCACAGTCAGCTCAGTGGAGAGACTGAAAGAGAATGGAAAACCCAATGCTGTTAGTAGTCCACATGGTAAGGGGCCTAGGACCATCTCGTGACAAACCGAAGGGTTGGTCACATATTTTTAAAATAAGTGGTTAAAAGTATGCACATTCAGTGCATCGATATACGTAGTTTCAATAGGTGATCGAGGAAGCTACAGATCAATGAATTTGGCATCTGTACCAGGCAAAATAGTAGAAATTATCACAAAGAACACAATAGCTGAACATATAGATAGGGCTCCTGCCATGACGTCGAATATATATATGACACTTGCACCCTAGGCAGACCAATGTAACACCCCACCCCCCCAAACAAAAACCCACCCTAAGTTGAAAGTACCCCTCCCTCAGTGGGAGGTATATAGAGTATCAGAATGTCTCTCTCTCTCTCTCTCTCTCTCTCTCTCTCTCTCTCTCTCTCTCTCTCTCTCTCTCTCTCTCTCTCTCTCTCTCTCTCTCTCTCTCTCTCTCTCTCTCTCTCTCCATCCCGCGTCCCCCTCCCTCCTTCCATTCCTTGCTCCCCAGTGTTCAGGATCCCTTGGGCCTACAATCTCCAGACTTGCACCTCATCAGGACTATTGCTAAAGTTACACATGTTGCCATGTTCAGGGGTTACATGTGTAAGTCTTAGCCCCTCTTCTGGAACACCCTTTTTTTGCCTCCTCATTATTGTTGCGTGCACGTATGTACGCACGTACTTCCCGGCTTCTTAAAATTCACGTTGCTCCCGCACGGCCCACATACAGATGCATGGGGCTGTTTTTGGGCGAACAACGCTTTTAAAATCGACCTGTTAATGTGGACCAATGCAAAGTGACGCACCTAGGAAAGAGTAACCCACATTATAGCTATATAATGCAAGGCTCCACATTAGAAGTCACCACTCAGGAAAAGGATCTAGGTGTCATCGTTGAAAATACATTGAAATATTCTGCTCCGTGTGCAGCAGCAGCAGCCAGGAAAGCAAATAGAATGCTAGAGATTATTAGGAAAGGAATGGAGAATAAAACAGAGAATATCCTAATGCCTCTGTATCGCTCCATGGTGTGACCTCATCTTGAGCATTGTGTGCAGTTCTGGTTACCTCAACTCAAAAAAGATATAGCAGATTTAAAAAAGGTAAAGAGAAGGGCGAACAAGATGATTGAAAGATTAAAGAGGTTAGGACTCTTCAGCTTGGAGAAGAGAGGGCTGAAGGGAGATATGATAGAGGTCTATAAAATAATGAGTGGAATGGGATGAGTAATCATTAATTAGTTGTCTACTCTTTCAAAAAGCACAAAGACTAGGGGACATATAATGAAGTTACTGGGTAATACATTTAAAACTAATCAGAGAAAATATTTTTTACTCAATGCATAATTCAGCTCTAGAATTCATTGCCAGAAGATGTGGTGAAAGCTATTAGCGTAGCTATGTTTAAAAAAGGTTTGGACAAGTTCCTGGAGGAAAAGTCCATTAACCATTATTAAGGTGGAGTTGCAGAAATCCACTGCTTATTCCTGGGAGAAGCAGCTTGGAATCTTATCTTCCCCTTGGGATCTCGTCAGGTACTTGTGGCCTAGCTTGGTCACTGTTGGAAACAGGATACTGGGCTTCATGGACCTTTGGTCTGACCCAGTATGGCAAGCCTTATATTCAATGCATCACATGCATACACATGTCTGTTGCGGGGTATATATGCATGTGTTTTATAAAATGTGCTTATATCATACACGCATTTGCTAAAATATTATAGTAAATCTGCTTGTGGCCACCTACACATGTATATGCCATCGCACACAGTTGTTTACGGAGTATTCTTTGATTTCAGATAAAATTTCTATTTCATCTTTGCCTTCCCTTTCTTGAAGAGATGCTAAAATCATAAGTGAGTGCTGACTCTACTGATTTGTTGTCATCCTGTAATATCAATGATCTAATTTATGGGAGCACTGAATGACTGAATGCATAGACATAATTACTCTGTGTACTGTTTATGTGTTTTCAGAAGGCTTCAAAAAGCCCAGTCGCTTAAGACACATATGAACCCGTCAAAAAAACAAACAAAAAAACAAAAACCCTGGTCCCCCTAAAATGATATCATCAATATATCTGATTCCACTGTGGTCTGTTGGTCGAACAAATGTTCCTTGTGTGGTATCAATTCAGTGCTCAGTGAGTGCTTTTCTTGTGTTTTGTTTTAAAGAAATGTGACCTTAAGGTTCGATTATCAAAAAAGACATTGAAGTGAGCAGGCTGGCTATAAAGTTAATAGCTATACTTTGGACATAAGGGGGAAAGTGTGAAAAATCAGACAAGCAGAAGAATATGCCTGATCTAAGAAATACATCTAGACATCTGATACTCTTATTGAGACAAAGGAATGCAGACGCTTGCATGGCATTGAGGGACTTTGTTTGTCTGCCTCCTTCTGTAGCTTTGTCACTCTTTCCCCTTTGGTCTCTCTGACCCTCCATCATGAATGAGATTGTTCCCTTTCACCTTTTTTTTTTGTGTGTGTGCCCTCTGCCATGACTCTGCTGCACTTATTATCATCCATATGCACTGAGCCTGGGTAATTATGGTTAATAGTAGTGCTCTAGGTAATAGCTTTCAAGGCAAACAACTTTCAAATAATGTCAATTTCAACCTCCCTTCCCTGATGCATTTTTCATACTCTTTTATATAATGTAAAGTATATCTTTCATACCAAGAAATGTAGAATTCTGCCCTCCGCATATGGTCAAAAAGTAGTCCCTATTTCATATGTTCTCTCTTTTATCCCATACTTAATGCCAGTATGTTGTACACCCATTAATGTTCATTATCAGTACAGCAGAATGTCAGGAGATACAACGAAATGCACACAGAATCAACTGGGAGTCAAAGAATATGCTGGAAAGCTAACAGAATTATCTCCCCCTCCCCAATTCCTAATTATCAAAATTGGAATCTCAGGGCCGAATATATACGAAGTTGTACTCTATGTGAAAACCCTATAGAAATTAATTACACCTATAGGGGATATTTGTAGATAGCCCAGCTACTTGTAAATTACATGGTTGCTTTTAACATGCGTACTTTATGCTAATTTTCAAAGAGAAAGAGAGTGGGCAGTTTATCTTTGAACATCAGTGTGAAGCAGCTGTGTTACAAGCAACCATGCACTCTGCACCTGGTCTTTTTGTGCAGGTAGACTGAAAATAAGACAGAAACTTTAAAACGGGCGCTCGAGCACCCATATACATGTACATTTGGGCACGTGGCCAGATGTACTGCAGTTTTATATCCTGCACGCAGATCCATGCACATGTTGAAAAATAGTGCACCTCATTTTAAGCTTGTACGTGCACAGCAGGGAAATATCGGCTTTGAGGCGCGAAGTGAGGGAATTCTTTAACAGGCGTGCATCCAGGTTATGACCAGTTTCACCAGTTCATCCGCCTGTTTGCCAAGTCTATAGCTATGTCCTCAAGACCCCCATGGTTCTATAGACTGCACTCCCTCCAGTAATCCCAGACCCCCTCAAGTATTTCATAGATGCCTTGAAATAGTGTTATTCAGACTTACACCTCATCCAGAGCAGAAGTAACTTTGCACTGCAATATACCTTGATGCGCACCCAGGCACATATTATCATCCATATGCACTGAGCCTGGGTAATTATGGTTAATAGTAGTGCTCTAGGTAATAGCTTTCAAGGGGAACAACTTTCAAATAATGTCAATTTCAACCTCCCTCCACGCCCCAGAACAGGTAGGGTGCATGACGTCCAGTAATGACCAAGTCCTCTTCAAGCAATTCATGGCGTTCCAGAGTTTCTTCATATACGTGACTAGAGTTCCTCTTCACTCCATGTATCCAGATTGCATTTCTTCATGTTTTGAAGTCTCGTCTTACTTCGTATCCAGAGTGATGTTCCACTTCATGTATCCTGAGTCTTGTCTCACTTCAAGTCTTCATCTTTGATGTCCTCATCCTCTGACCACTGTCCGCCCTGTCGCAGTTGCTGCTCCGTGCGGCAGGTCCAAAAGGGCTTGGAGTAGTCGGAGGACCACTCATGAGACCAACATAGCGTTGTTTGGGTCTCTCTGCTGTGTACAAGTGTGGCTGTGGTCGAGGTCATCATTCTTCCATCTTCAGCCCATGCTGGGGCACTCTCACCAGCCTCGGTGTTTGCCGGAGCTCCTCTGCGGCTGTATCGGGGTCCAGGGGCACACGAAAACATCAGCGATGGAACCGCTACTCGCGTTTCCACAACAGTCTTTCATAGACATTCATAATTCAATCATCTTAAAAATATCTTTTAAAAGTGGAGAACGTATCTCACATTTTCTTATCTCATGCTTGGATCTGAAATGACTGAACATTCAAAAGTAACATGGGAATACCTCTTGTCGCTGCGGGTAAGCTTCCATGCACTACTAGAGGCTCTGTGCCTGAACTTTTATGAACACACAGTGAGGGCAATTTTATAGAAGCCCATTTCTTGTAAAATATGCAGATACCTCCTGCTTGTGATTTTATGTTGGAGCACACTCGATCAAGAGCCTTTTCTTTTGCTACAGTTATGCATTGCAACATGTTGCCTGTAAAGTTGAGGAAGGTGTAGGAAGTGAAATATTTTAGAAAACAGATAAAGTTGATGCTTTTTAAAGAAGTTTATGGGTGAGGTGGTGCTCCTTTTCTTTAACTGATGTTTTATGATAAGATGTTTTAATGTTTGTTCTTTCTTTTATGACAGTATGTTGTATATATCATGATTTATGCATGTTTTGCATGTAATCCGCATTGGCCGAATTTTTCAGAAGTAGTGGAATATACAAAATTGTAAACAAGTAAACAAATAAGGAAATAAATAAATATATAAGTAGAATACTGTTTTTTACCAGAAGAAATAGCTTTGAAAATTGCCCTCTGTATGGTCAGAGATTCCAGTCTCAGCTACGAATATTTTAAAAGAATGTGTAGACTAGGACTACATTAAGGGGTAGATTTTCAAAAACGGTGCGTTCGTGTACTTTTGTTGGCGCTCCAGGCGCCAACAAAAGTACGCGGGATTTAGTAGATACGCACGTAGCCGCGCAAATCCTGGATCGGCGCGCACAAGGCTGCCTATTCCGTGTAGCCGGTGCGCGCCGAGCCGCGCAGCCTGCCGCCGTTCCCTCCAAGGCCGCTCCGAAATCGGAGCGGCCTCGGAGGGAATTCGCTATCGCCCTCCCCTCACCTTCCCCTCCCTTCCTCTACCTAACCCATCCCCCCGGCCCTGTCTAAACCCCCCCCCCCCTACCTTTGTTGGGGATTTACGCCTCCCGGAGGGAGAAGTAAATCCCCGCGCGCCAGCGGGCTGCTGGCGTGCCTAGACGCAACCCGGGGGCGGTTCCGGAGGGCGCGGCCATGCCCCCGGACCGCCCCTGGCTGAAACCACGCCCCCAGGCCCGCCCCCAAAACGCCGCGTCCCGCCCCGAAAACGTGCGCCGATCGGCCCCGCCCACGACACGCCCCCCTCGGAAAACCCCGGGACTTACGCGAGTCCCAGGGCTCTGCGCGCGCCGGTAGGCCTATTGAACATAGGCGCACCGGCGCGCAGGGCTCTGCTCGCGTAAATCCGGGCGGATTTACGCGAGCAGGGCTCTTAAAATCCGCCCCTAAGTGATCATGCTACAGGTTTATCAGTGTCAGCGTCTGTAGCTTTAACCGTAGCACCTCAAGTGTCTTCTTTGCAATTTTCTAGTGCTTCTTTTGCTAAGGCAACTTAATTTTTTATAACCAGCTTGAGAGATTAGAACATTTTCAGAGAAGAAAGAACTTGCGATTCCTGAATTTTCCCGAAACTAGATTGTTATCGCCATGGGAATTGTTTAAGAAATATTAAATAAAAATATTAAGGATATCTTCAGAGAGAGAGATTGTCTTATCTCATATTTATTATTTGTTAGGCTACAGGAAGGATGTAACTGTTGATGAGGGGAGGATGGACACGTTGTTTTCAATAAGCCCTAATAAATCTGTTTTTCTGAAAGCATCAACAGATGATATTTCTCTTAGGGCTACTGCATTCTTAGGGCCTGATTTTAAAAAGCATTTACACGCTTAAAATTGAAAATGTACTTTACCTGTGTAAGTGGACTTTTGAAAATTGCTACAATATATGCCATTGAATTGTCCATAGAATAGTCACGTGTAAGTGCCTTTACCAGGTTAATTTTAAAACAAGCACTCATGCACCCATACATGGTGTATCGGTGTGCGAGCGGAGAATTACGCTGGAATTTTAACTATTGGCCTACCACTCAGCATAACCCTGTCTTTGCCTTCAGCTTAAACAAACCCTCATGCAAACATAATTTGACCTTGCATTTCCCTGGGTCACAGGCAGCACTGTCACGAAACCTTACTTGGAAGATACATTCAGGACTAGCTGGAAACCCCTTCAAATTATTAGCGCCCACTCCTAAAAGTATATGTCCTTATCCTAGAAACCCGATATACGATGTGCTGCATCATGGCCCTTGATGCCATGCTATGTAATCCGCATCCTAACACTAAATACCCTGACAGAGTCTACCTCTGAGCCCATATCACCAGTGGGTCACCATTGGCTTCCATATCACCATTGGCTTCCATATCACCAGTGGGTCACCATTGGCTTCCCATCCTTTTCCGTATACACTACAAGACCCTGACCATAGTACACAAATCTATCCACACACACAACTCCAACTGGCTTGACCTCCCTTTCACTGCGCCCCTGTCCTCCCGAGCCACCAGATCTGCCAACAAAGGTAATCTACATGTACCGTCCTTGAAGGCAGCTCATCTCTCATCCACCCGTGACCGCTCCATATCCATTGCCAGCCCCGCCCTCTGGAACTCCCTACCCGTCCACTTGCGCCTTGAACCCTGCGCCATCAAATTCAAAAAGAAACTGAAAACATTCCTGTTCAACCAAGCCTACACAGAATAGACCCTCCCTTCCCTCTATTGCTCATACCCCCTAGGTGACCGCCCTTTTTTTTCCTTATATTAAGGAATCTAATCACAATGTACATTGTTGTCTTCTTGTTATGACCTCTTGTTGATTTCTTGTTGTTTAATCTATTTTCCCTACTGCTCTAGGTTAACCCCCTGCCCAGTTCGCCTCCCCTGTTGAAATGTACTTCTAAATCTTTTGTTAATATGTGAACCGGTATGATGTCCCCACTAATACCGGTATATAAAAGTTTCTAAATAAATAAATAAATGTAATATACTGCTAAACTGATGAGTCCTTTTTTCAAGAAACCGTTTTGAATACCGGCAGCTGACAGCCCAAGTGCAGGAGATCGCTCCAGGACCCCCGCTGGACCATCAGGGACTTTTGGCAAGTCTTGGGGGGGGGGGGGCAGGAGGGTGGGGGTTTATTCGTTAGTGATACGTTGTATTTGTGGGGGTTCGCCATACGTTTCGTGACCCCCACGAATACAACGAATATGGCATATACGTTGCGGATTGCCAATATGTTGCAAACGAATGCACACCCCTACTAATTTTTTTCCTAGTCTTTTCAGCTTCACCAGATATTCTTCCCTGTGTTCCTCTTGTTGAGTTTCTTTGTACTTTCTGAATGCTAACCTTTTTGCCTTTAGTTTTTCAGTCACCTCTTTGGAGAACCATATTGGTTTTCTTTTACTCTTATTTTTATTCACTTTTCTTACTTAAATGTTTATTGCCTTTATTATAACTCTTTTTAATGTGATCATTTGTTGTTCTGCTTCACCCATTTCCACCCTGTCTTCTAGCTTCTCCTCAAGCTACTTCCTCATTTACGCAAAGTTAATGTTTTTGAAATCTAGGACTTGGAGCTTCGTGTAACTTTTCTCTGTCTTGGCTGCTATATCAAATCATATTGTCTGATGGTCATTGGTACTCAGAGATGCTATCTTTGTTTGTGAGCATCAGATCTAAAAGGACTTGTCCCTTTGTGGGTTCCATCATCATTTGTCTAAGCAGAACACTTTGAAGGTCACTTTACCTACACCTCTCTCAGAAAAGGAATGCCTTCTAGCAGACTGTATGATTGTGCATATTACACACTGGAACAAAATCTTGTTCTTGCTCCAAAGCATAATTAAAAACCTACAAACCTGCCCGAGAGCAGAGATCATCCCAACAAGGTTACCTTGATGTCCCATTTACTCACCATGCCCGCCTCACCGTTTCACGAGACTCGGCCTTCTCATTTGCTGAACCAACCCTTTGGAACTCATTGCCTAAAAAATTCAGACTTCAACTAAAAAGATTTTTGCTGAAGCAAGCCTTCTCCTAATGCCGTTGTAAGATGTTCCTTATTTAACTATCATGTGTGGTTTAAATTTATTGTTTGTTTGATTGTTTTTATTTGTAATTTTTAAGTTACCCAATTTATTTATGAATGTATTACTTATAAATCGCTAAGCCCTATCTGCGTTAAGCGGTTAATACATTTTAATAAACGAAATGAAAATGAAATGAGCGCACTAAATTTAAAAAGGGTTTGTGTTCTCTTCACAGATGACACCGCCTCCTCCTCTTCCTCAGATGAAGCAGATGAAGACAGTAACAAGAGCCCATCCTCTCCTGTCCCATGTGCCGATGCCATCTCTGGCACCACTGCCATCCCATCCACCACCGGCATCGGGAGACCCAGTGGTGGCAGTCCAGTCCCTCCCCTAACATAGAAGGCCCTGGGTAGATAGGAAGAGGATAACAATTAGTGAAGATCTCAACATGGCAAGCAACAGGCAAGGCTATGTGTGGGTCAGAGCATTATGGCTATAGGATGTTCTTAAAAGGACTTTACTGTTGTAGAAAATGAACTTTAGCATACAATAAATAACAGGGTCACACACCCCATTTGGATTATAAGACATCAATTATCTTATTTTAAAAAATGTAAAACTTTAACATTTTTCAAATAACCATATGCAATTCAGCAAAAATAAAAGAGGACAGGTGGGAAGAACCAGGGATGAAACTCTAAACATAAACAAAAAAAAAGGCCAAGATACTGAAGGCTTAAGAGTGCGGTGCTGAACTGGTGGCCTCATGCTAATGAGCTCAAGAGCTGCCATGAGGCACTCATGAGACTCAATGAGTCTCCATACCACATCAAGCACAGGGAGGAGGTAACATTTCTTAATGCATGGAATACATCTGGATTGCACGTCTAAGATTATATTTTTAAACAATGCCCATGCCTGTTGTATACTTTTAACCTTTCAGTTTTTTTCTATTTTCATCATTTTATCAAAGTTTCCCTTTTGAAAATGTAGTGTTAGAGCTGTAGATTTACATATTTTCCCGCTTCCAGTCATTAGTTCAAATTTGATCATGTTATGATCACTATTGCCAAGTGGCCCCCACCACCATTACTTCTCTCACCAAATCCTGCATTCCACTAAGAATTAAATCTAAAAAGCTCTCTCTCTCTTGTTGGTTCCTGAACCAATTGCTCTATCAAGGATGCCAAGCGGGCAATGTACCTGGTGGTGTATTTGGGCTTTCAAGCTGGTGGCAGCATGGTTGAATAAACCTGCTCCAGAAGACCTGGAAGTTGTGTGTCATGGAAATGTACACATGTATGATACACATAGGGGTAGATTTTACAAATCTACGCGCGTACGTACTTTTGTTCGCGCACCAGGCACAAACAAAAGTACGCGGGATTTTATAAGATACGCGCGTAGCCACGCGTATCTTATAAAATCCGGGGTCGGCGCACGCAAGAGGGTGCACATTTGTGCACCTTGCCCGCGCTGAGCCCTGTGCACGCTGCCCGTTCCCTCCGAGGCCGCTCCGAAATCGGAGCAGCCGCAAAGGGAACTTTCTATTCACCCCCCCCTCCCCGCACCTTCCCCTCCCTTCCCCTACCTAACCCACCCCCCTGGCCCTATCTAAACCCCCTCCCTACCTTTATTTTAAAAGTTACTACTGCCTCCGAGCAGTAGCAACTTACGCGTGCCAGCGCGGCAGGCCCCAACACAGGCCGCTGTGTCGGGGCACTCGGCCACGCCCCTGAAATGCCCCCGAGCCAGAAACACGCCCCTGGACATGCCTCGGACACGCCCCTGGACACGCCCCCGGACACGCCACGTCACTCCCTACACGCTCCCCCACACGCCCCCCCCCAGGCAAGCCCCGGGACTTACGCATGTCCCGGGGCTTGCTCGCGCTGCCGAGCCTATGCAAAATGGGCTCGGCGCGCGCAGGGGGTTTTAAAAGGGTTACGTGCGTACCTTATGCGCATAACCCTTTTAAAATCCAGCCCATAGAAAATTGTGTGCAAACAAGAAACCATGCGCAAACAAGAAATCACGTGAAAGTTGCACATATTTTATATCACGCATGCATTTGCTCATGCATGACATAAAATTTATGTGCAGGAGTGTGTGAGCCCATATGCATACAAATATGGATTTGTGTGCAATTCTTTTAAAATTATCTTCTCTATGCACACATATTTTACACACAAAAATCTGCATGCACCCATGATTGAAATTACCAGTTTACCAATTACTCCACCAGTTTGCCCAGTTCTTCTCCAGATCATCAAGACCCTTTTGGTTCTTCAGCTTGAACTCTCTCCAGTTCATCCAAACCTCCCACCCAGTCAATAACACACGATAAACAAGTCTAATGCCAGTTATGCAAGATAATTAGCAAGTGTAAAATTACGTGTAAGTTGCCAATGTACACACATGTCTTTTAAAATAGCAACTTATGCATGTAGCTGTTGGCCCCGCCCAAGAACCCCCCAGAGCATCCTTCTTCTCTGCATGTATATGTGAAAGTGAAACTTAAAGTACACACGTACTTTAGACTTTTATAAAATACAGTTTCACAAGTACAGGCTACTTATGTGCATATATGCTAATTTTTATGCAAGTAAATCTGCAAATTCATCCCAAAGCTTGTAAAAAGTCCATCCTGCTGAAACATTCAACCTAATCCCTACTCCTTGCTGTAATAATTCACACATAAAATCACCAATTATGTCATAAATGCCCACCTTATGCCGACTATTCCTTGCCTCACACCTTAACAACACAACCTAACCAGCCTGCCTGAAATTAAAAAGCATGAATTGGCAAACACTATGTCCCTATTAAAGCCTAGCCCATTCTACATGCTAATATCAGAAATCATCCTTTTCACCTTCCCAGCAACCCGGCCTACTAATATTGGCCTAATGGCAAATAAATCAATTCAAGCCATGTTGGGAGATTGGGGGAAAGGGAAAATGAACAACGAACCCAATCAAAACTGAAGGGCTATAGAAAGTTTATTTCAAGTGGTTATCGAGATCCTGTAGACGACCAAACAATGCACACACGAGAGAGGAGACAATTATTGCTGAGGTGTATGCGAGGAAGGCTAGTTGTGATAGAATAAGATACGGTGGATGATTTTTCTTAATAATTGGCTAAACCATCAGCTGTGCTTTTCTTGAGCTCTTTTCCACTCAAGAGCTTTCAGTAAAATGCTCTGATGGTAGAAAAGCCACTTCTATCAGATATTAAGCTAAATTTACTATAATTGAATAATTTACCTCTTAGCCTTTGTTCACTAAAACTGTGGTAAGGTTTCTCCTCTCTAAGTGATCATTCCATGATCTGTTTCAATATATGTCATACCTGACAAGTTTCATATGTACAGCACCATCTGAGAATTAGTCTCTGAAAGTCAAGGGACCTTGGAAATGATTGGGATGATTAACTATGAGGCATGTACTGCGCAGATTTGGTCATATTAAATGTAAGTAAGGGTTTCCAATTTTATGTTTAAATGCAAAATAGTTTGATAATTTTTCTGCTCTATAAGCCGTGATGTACTGAATTGTGAATTCATCAACAAACTAGAATTTCATTAAGATGAAAAAGAAGAAAAGCAAGCTGCCTCTCCATCTAGATCTGTAATAAATATCGGGGTCCAGAAAGAGATCTAAGCTCCCTGAAATAGAGATCAAAAGCATTGTGAGCTCGTTCAACCCAATCTGAAGTGAAAGAAATGGAGAAAAGTAAAGCAAATATGTTTCAAAATCATCATATTGCATTGAAACAAATATATTATCACTATGTGATATTAGCATTTTTCAGAATAATTCTGTAAGTGTGCATAAGTTAGCCAGCAAATATGCACAAAAGTTATACCAATTTTCAAAATGGACTTAGGTGCATAAGCCAGTTTTAGAAAGTATTCCTACAAAACTATGCATACATAATTATGCCCGCTCATTGGTGTGTGTAGCTTTGTCAAGAAAATGTATATGCATATATTTTAAAACCAAAAAGGAAATGCCTAAGCCCCACCCAGCACAGGCTCCACCCCCTGGAACACCTCTTCCCAATGGAGTGAAATTTCAAAGGGGTTTTGCATGTAAAAGCGCCTGATTAACTTACAGGTGAACAAGCGCTATTTTCAGAACAAGGTGCACATGCGTGCACTCATCTGATCACGTAAAAAATTGAACGCATGCAAAGTTTTCATGCTTGTAGCATGTCAGGGCATGGTTTGGACATTTGCATGTATTTTGGTATTTTAATACAAACATGCATGTACGTCATGAAGCATGTGCAAACGCTTTCACACCTGCTACTTAACATGTCAAATTCATGCCTTCATTGCCTTTCTTGGAACTGGTGTTTCGCATGCTGGCTTCTGGTGGTGAATGAAGAGGGCAGCTTGGTATGAGTATAGGGAGAGTGTGGGGGGGTTTTAAAGGTGAAATCATTGCCCTTGCCCACAGCCTTTTTTTTTTTTTTTTGCAAATCATGTAATTTTATTTTTGGGTCTATCCTTGGTTCTGATCCAGAGTTTGCTTCTATTGTTTAGGGGGACTTTCAGTGGATATTACTGGATTTCTGAGAGTGCGTGTGAATCTGCCTGGGTATTGGATGACTGGGGTTGACTGTGGAGGTGAGTGATGATGAAATGAGACTAAATGAGTAGAATACAATTGTGGATAACCAGGGAGCAACATTTGAGAAGGAGGAGGAGCAGGAGATACCCCTTAAAGAGAGTATGCAGGACCAGGTCAGAGGTTTTTGGATCTGTCTGAGGAGCAAGTCTTGTGTACAGATTCAACAAGAAGCCATACTCTACCTATGCTAGTAGCTAGAGGAACACCTACACCTTCCACACAGAAAAGGCCTTGACAGCACATCTTAAGGTCACAACAGCCCTGGCTTTTTTTTTTCCACTGGCACCTTCCAGGCAACTTTTGGAGTCAAGTAAGAAATAAGTCATTTAGCCACCTCCCTCTGTAGAGTTCAGTTTCTAGCAGTATTTCTCAGGAAAACACATCAGTATATATATCTTTCCCATGAGGTAGATAGCAATAACACCAAATTATGACTGATTTCTACCAAATTGCATATTTTCTTCCAGTTTGGGGGGCTATCAATTGCACACATGTGACTATAAGGCCACCTGCAGGCAACGAGGTCATATTCCACAACCAGAAGGGCTTCCTGTCACTCACATGCAGGTGATCTGCAATGCTGAGGGAGGATCATCATGGACGTAGTGCCCAGGTTGCAAGGGTCCTATCATGATGCCTACATCCTCTCATAGTCAGGAGGAATTCATGACCGCTTCCAGACTGGCCATATCACTGGGGGCTGGCTTCTAGGAATGTGTGCTACTTTCACAGCAACTACTTTGCAACTAACCTCTGCCCTTTTCTCTCTCTTTGTCTCTAGGTGGTCTTACTACTTTACCCCAGGAGACCCGCTCCATCCTCTAGTATGGGCCTGACATACCTGCTTGGAAAATCTCACTCTCCTCTTCTCTGCCTTTCCCCCAGCAGGCGATAGAGGATATCAGCTGAAAAACTGGCTCATGATCCCTCTTGCACACCCAGAGTCTGCGGTAGATGAATGCTACAACTGGGCCCATAGGCAGACCAAGGCAGCAGTGGCATGCAGTGACATTTATAGCAGGGGATTCAGTCTCATTCCCTCAGTTCTCCCCTCCCCTCCCTTCCCAGTCTACAGCAGTCTAGCACCCTCAACCCCCTCTCCCATACACACAAAAAGTACATGGAATCCATATGGCATTAGGCCTGTTATAACATGTAATGGGTGTGGGCTTGGCCCTCAGAAAGCCATGAATAAGAAATTAAGGGATTGATTTTAAAAGGAACGCATGAGCATCCATGTGCGTGTGGTTCCCAGCGTGCGCGCATGGACGCGCTGATTTTATAACGCGCCCATGCCAAAGGTTCCAAACAATTTAACTTAAATATCCACCTCTGCTCTTTCTTCATCAATATCAGATCTCTATTTCTTTGTCTGGCATGTAAAGGCGCGTGTTCTAAAATAATACACTTCATTTGCTGAAAATCGTGAGTTAACTCTAAACAATGCAGCACAATTGGTGCTTTGTTTTTTTAGAGCGCAAGCAACTTCTGTGTTCAGCTAAGCTTGTGCACAGAATCACATAGCTCTCGATGTTTTCCTAACATATACTTTGGAACATGGACAAACTAAGGCATAAACCACATAATTACTTGCACAATTAAAAAATTTGTTTAAGAAGTACCGTACTTCTTTTTATTTATTTTATTTATTTATTTCAAATTTTTATATACCGGCATTCGAGACAGCAGTCACATCGTGCTGGTTCACATAAAACAGGGGTGCATAGTAAACATAACTATAACAATGGTGCGGAAAAGGCAGTTACATATAACAGGGTGATAAGAACTTGGCTGAGAAGGAAGAGAAAGGACAGGTTATAATTCACACAGGTAAACGATAGAATATAAGGTTAACCATGGAGTAGTTGGAGAATAGTTAACCATGTTGGAGATTAATTAACCATGGTGTAGTTGGATATTAGGGGTGGCTTGGAGGTGTTCGATCAATTGGCCTCCGGGAAAGCTTGTGTGAATATCCAGGTCTTTAGTCTTTTTTTGAAGGTTGAGATGCATGGTTCTGTTCTGATGTTTGAGGGGATGGAATTCCATAACGGTGGAATGGCTGTAGAGAAAGCCCGGTCTCTTAGTGTGCAGAGTCTGGTGGATTTGGACGGTGGTACCTGTAGCGATCCCTTGTATGCATCTCTTGTCGGTCTTGACGAATTGTGTAGTCGGAGAGGGATCTGTAGGTCCATGGGAGCCAGTTGGTGTATGTTTTTATATGTGGTAAGAATGGCCTTGTATATTATTCTAAAGTGTATAGGTAGCCAATGGAGGCTCTTTAGAATAGGGGTTATGTGGTCCCTTTTCTTTTGACACAAATGATGATAAAACTCTTTGGTAACATACATATTAACACAGCTAATACAATGGCCGCATTGGTAATTACCAATCACTTGATTTTCTTTTCATTGTCAATTGAATCTTTTCATCTTCAGGTAACATTGAAAGACAAAAGTTTTTCACAAATATTCCTTTCTCCAGAATAAGCAAAACAAATCAGATTATCTTTAAAGCATGGGATAAGCGACATAAATTTCCAATTCTGTTTTAAGATTTTAGTCAAATGAGAAGATAAATTAGAAAACTGTAAAATGCATGTTAAAGTATCATCATTATTCTCCCTACTCTTCTTAGATTTCAATAAGAGTTCTCGATTGCTATATACAGAGCTCTTTTGTATGCCCTTCATATGGATCTCACTTCATTTATAACTTAAAACTTCAGACTCTCTTTTATAGGGATGTGAATCGTTTTTTGACGATTTAAAATATCGTCCGATATATTTTAAATCGTCAAAAATCGTTAGAGCCGTGATACAATAACAATTCCCCCGATTTATTGTCAAACAATCGTAAATCGGGGGAAGGGGGAGGGGAAGGGGGAGGGCGGGAAAACCGGCACACTAAAACAACCCTAAAACCCACCCCGACCCTTTAAAATAAATCCCCCTGACCCCCACAAGACTTGCCAAAAGTCCAGCGGGGGTCCGGAACGATCTCCTACCGCGAAGCGTTTTTCCGTACGGAAAAACGATTCGACTGCAGGAGGTCGTTCCGGACCCCCGCTGGACTTTTGGCAAGTCTGTACGGAAAAACGATTCGACTGCAGGAGGTCGTTCCGGACCCCCGCTGGACTTTTGGCAAGTCTTGTGGGGGTCAGGAGGACCCCCAAGCTGGCCAAAAGTCCCTGGGGGTCCAGCGGGGGTCCGGGAGCAATCTCCTACGCTCCTGATGTCGGGGGACAAAAAAACAAAATGGCGCCGGCGCTACCTTTGACCTGTCATATGACAGGTCAAAGGTAGTGCCGGCGCCATTTCTACAACGCACGGAGGTCCAAGAGTAAAAGATCATACCGGGACCCTTCCTCTGGACCCCAGGTAATTTAAGGCATTTTGGGGGGGTTCGGGAGGGTGGGGGATTTATTTTAAAGGGTCGGGGTGGGTTTTAGGGTTGTTTTAGTGTGCCGGTTTACCCGCCCTCCCCCTTCCCCTCCCCCATCCCCTCCCCCCCACTGGACCCCAGGTAATTTAAGGCATTTTGGGGGGGTTCGGGAGGGTGGGGGATTTATTTTAAAGGGTCGTGGTGGGTTTTAGGGATGTTTTAGTGTGCCGGTTTTCGATTTACACGATTTACACGATATTTAAAAAACCCAAACTGCGACGATCCGATTCCCTCCCCCTCCCAGCCGAAATCGATCGTTAAGACGATCGATCACACGATTCACATCTCTACTCTTTTATACTCACTCAATTCAGTACAATTTCTTCTCATTCCTAGAAATTGTGAGATCGGCAAATTTTCTTTTGGCACACGTGGATGAGCACTGCTGTATTGCAACAAGATGTTACGAGCTGTATCCTTTCTAAACGACATTGTAATTAATTTCCCTTCCCTGATTTTGATATAATCAAATCCAGAAAAGGTAAACTGTATTTTCTATAATGAATAGTGAACCGGATATTCTCATTACAAGAATTAATCCACCTATGAAATGACTTCAGTTCAGCTTCATTACCACTCCATAACAAAAAAATAAAAATAAAAAAATCTATAAATCTTTTCCAAAACCTTATAGACTCTGAAAAAGGAGAACAGTCCTTTCCATTTCCTTTCAAAAGATGCCATGAAAAGATTGGCTAAAGAAGGAGCTAATCTGGAACCCATAGCTGTTCTGGATATTTCCTGGTAAATGCACTTTGAAAAATAAAATAATTTTCTTTCAAAACTATGGTTGCCAATTGCAAAATGAAACTAGTAGGTATCAATGTGGTCTAACTTGCTCTTCTAATACCTCTCTAACAACATCCAAAGCCTCATTTTGTGGAATATTCATATATAACAATGTAATATCCATTCTTTCCAAATACCAATCACCAACATCTTCCATTACATCATCACCTAAGTTAATTAAGTGAAAGGTATCTTTAATATATGATGGAATTTATTTAACAAATGGTCAAAAAAAATGAACCAGAAAAATGGATAATGGCTCTAATACTGAATCATAACGAGATATTATGGGTCTCCCTGGAGGATTTACTAAGGTTTTATGTATTTTGGGCAATACGTAAATTGTTGGTATTCTAGAGTTTTCCTTATGCAAAACTCTATATTCCATTTTTTTTAA
This sequence comes from Rhinatrema bivittatum, assembly GCF_901001135.1. Taxonomy (NCBI): domain Eukaryota; kingdom Metazoa; phylum Chordata; class Amphibia; order Gymnophiona; family Rhinatrematidae; genus Rhinatrema; species Rhinatrema bivittatum. The sequence continues at coordinate 30,252,678 of NC_042618.1, read as the reverse complement.
AAACCCAGTCTGTAAAGCATTCTGTGTAACCTCTTTAATCTTACTTTGTAACTGCTTTGTTGGATCCACTGTAACACATTTATAACTGTTCCTGTCCCCTGCTTGTCTCAAAATTTCTTTTACAGACTGATCCCGATCTAACAAAATAATGGCTCCACCCTTATCTGCCTGTTTAATGAAAAGTGTTTGGATCTGTAGACAAATTTTGCAGAACTTTTCTCTCACCTTTACTCAAATTATCTGCATAACAATGTTTTAGCAATTTAACACTTGGTATATCCCTTAATACCATCCCTTAATATCTCATTCAGGTGGGTGCTCCGGTGGCACCCACAGTGGTCTCACTATTCCAAATTCTCTCATTGACGATTGTTCTGAAAAGCACATCTGACATGACAATTTTCTGATAAATTATTACTATCTATTCTAAACTGAAATGCATCATAATTATCTGATGGCAAAAATGATAATCCTTTTGATAAAACTTTAACCTCATCCTTGATTTAAAGTACGTTTAGATAAATTTATGAGCACAGATTTGTTTTCTTTAGTCGGGAACTCGATCTCTGCCAAATCTGAGGTGGACCTTGACCCCTCCGATCCTTCCATTTTTAATTTCCTCTGCTGTTGTCTCCACTCTGATCTAAAAAAAAAACTACTGGATGATGAATCAGAAGATGATTCTAAAGTAATTTTAGGAATATTCTTCTTATTATATACCCACGGGTAAATAAAACCTTTACTACAATCGTTTTCATCCCTTTGTATCTTATTGTATTTAAATTTTTTAAGACCACTCCGAAGTTGATCAATAGATTTTTCCAAGTCTTGGAATTGACTATCAAATATATCTGTCGCTGTTTCACACTTCAATTCCATTAATTCCTTGTCAAAATGTTCTTTTAATTTATTAGCAAAGTTTTTGTGGCTTTACAATTAATATCATCAGATCTAATGAATATTTACTTAATATACAATTCAATTTTTCAACAAAAGATTTATCCTCAAGGAATAATTTTCTCTCCTTAAGAATTCTTAAACCTCATAGTATCTTCTCATTTTTACAATATGCAATCAAAGCACTACCATGCAACTCTGTCTGGACTATTCTTCTATATAAAGTTAGTAATTCGGACCATTTATTAGAATCATCTTTATACATTTCTCCAAAAAGACACGGCTCCTGTAACGTAGAGGAGACTTGCTCCTGTGTATAACTAAAAGCACTCTGCCACTTAAGTCTGCGACATGGCCAGAACAACTGGTAAAACCAAATATAAAACAGGCCTGTGAGGTAATTCTACAAAAATGTTATAATAATATAACCCTCACCAATTTTACTTGATATATTACCTTTACAATAATAAAGCTGACATATTTCTAATGATTTGAAACATTTTTTTTAATTGTGCAACAATTTAATACAAAAGAAGACGCACAGTCCTTCTAAGTCTTTAAAGAGAAACATAGGATGCAAAGGTCCTTATAAAGAATGGACAAGTCCTTATTATAGCAAATACAGTTTACCTTTTCTGGATCTGATTGTATCAAAAAATAGGGAAGGGAGATTAATTACAATGTCGTTTAGAAAGGATACAGATCGTAACACCTTGTTGCAATACAGCAGTGCTCTGCTCATCCACGTGCGCCAAAGGAAAATTTGCCAGTCTCACGATTTCTAAGAATTAGAAGAAAATATTACTGAATTGAGTGAGTATAAAAGGGAGTCTGAAGTTTTAAGTCATAAATTAAGTGAGAGAGGTTATTCATTCAGATCCATATGAAGGGCATACAAACGGGCACTGTATAGCAATTGGGAACTTATTGAAATCAAAGAAGAGTAGGGAGAATAATGATGATACATTAGAAAAGCATAAAACGCATGTTAAAGCATCCTCTCATTTGACTAAAATCTTAAAAAGGAATTGGAAATTTATGACACTTTTTACCATGCTTTAAAGATAAACAGATGTGTTCTGCTTATTCTGGAGAAAGGAATATTTGCGAAAAACGTTGTCTTTCAATGTTGCCTGAAGATGAAAAGATTCAATTGACAATGGAAAGAGAACAAGTGATTGGTAATTACCAATGCGGCCATTGTATTTATCTATGTTAATATGTATGTTACCAAAGAGTTTTATAATCATTTGGGTCAAAAGAAGTACTTCTTAAAAGATTTTTTTAATTGGGCAAGTAATTATGTGGTTTATGCCTTAGTTTCTCCGAGTGCCAAAGTACATGTTAGGAAAACGACGAGAGCTATGTGATTCTGTGCCCAAGCTTAGCTGTACTCAGAAGTTGCTTGCGCTCTAAAAAAACAAAGCACCAAGGGCCAGATTTTCAAAACATTACACGCGTAACCAGACTTACGCGCGCCGGGCCTATTTTAAAAAGGACCGGCGACGCGCGTATAGCCCCGGGACACGTCTAAGTCCCGGGGGCTTTCAAAAGGGGTGGATAGGGGGCAGGATGTGGCAGGGCGGTCCGGGGGCAGGGCGGGGTCAGAGGCCCCCGGCACAGCGGCCAATGTTGCCGCTGTGCCAGGGGATCATGCGCCGGCAGTCGGACGGTGCGCGCAACAAGGCAGGACTATTTTTTTGGGGGGGGGGTTAGCTTAGGACTGGGGGGCGGGGGAGTTAGGGGAAGGAAAGGGAAGGTGGGGTAGGGGGATAGGGCCTGGGAGGGATCGGGGGAAGGCAGCGTGGCTCAGCGCAGGCTTGGCGCAAGCAAGGTGCACAATTGTGCACCCCCTTGTGCCCGCCGACCCCTGATTTTATAACATGCTCACGTCCATGTGTGCACACTAGGGATGTGCAGAGCAAAATTTTATGTTCATATTTTTTATGTCCGAAAGGGGGGTCCCACTTGCGGCCAATATGGACATAAAAAAAATCCAATGAGTTGGGTATATGTACATATGTGCAAAAAAAAAAATTAAACCCCCTCACCCTCCTTAATCCCCCCCCCAGACTTACCACAACTCCCTGGTGATCGAGCGAGGAGTGAGGACGTCATTTCTGCAATCCTTGGCGAGAAGCATGTGACGTCGGTGGCACGTCGAGTGACGCGGCGTCACGTGATTCCCGGCTCGTTCGCGCCGGACGGCTCGTTCGGCCCAAAAAGAACTTTTGGCCAGCTTGGGGGGGCCTCCTGACCCCCCCAAGCTGGCCAAAAGTTCTTTTTGGGCCGAACGAGCCGTCCGGCGCGAACGAGCCGGGAATCACGTGGCGCCGCGTCACTCAGACGCGACGTCACGTGATTCCCGGCTCGTTCGCGCCGGACGGCTCGTTCGGCCCAAAAAGAACTTTTGGCCAGCTTGGGGGGGCCTCCTGACCCCCTCAAGCTGGCCAAAAGTTCTTTTTGGGCCGAACGAGCCGTCCGGCGCGAACTTGCCGGGAATCACATGACGTCGGCGTCACGTGATTCCCGGCTTGTTCGCGCCGAACGAGCCGTCCGGCGCGAACTTGCCGAGAATCACGTGACGTCGCGTCTGAGTGACGCGGCGCCACGTGATTCCCGGCTCGTTCGCGCCGGACGGCTCGTTCGGCCCAAAAAGAACTTTTGGCCAGCTTGGGGGGGGTCAGGAGGCCCCCCCCAAGCTGGCCAAAAGTTCTTTTTGGGCCGAACGAGCCGTCCGGCGCGAACGAGCCGGGAATCACGTGACGCCGGCGTCACTCGACGTGCCGCCGACGTCACATGCTTCTCGCCAAGGATTGCAGAAATGGCGTCCTCACTCCTCGCTCCATCACCAGGGAGTTGTGGTAAGTCGGGGGGGGGGGGGGGGATTAAGGAGGGTGAGGGGGTTTATATTTTTATTTTGGCTCAACAATCGCGATTTCCCACATATCGAACATATCTATGTTCGATATGTGGGAAATCCGATCATTTATGTCGAATCAATTTTTTAAGTAAAAAAAAAATATGAGTTGCGTTTTACTAATGCGGTCAATCCGAATGCACACCCCTAGTGCACACCATGGAGCGCGTGTACATGGACAAGCATGTGCAGGTCTTAAAATCTACCCCCAAATGTGCCACATTGTTTAGAGTTAAATCATGATTTTTAAGCAAATGAAGTGCATCATTTTAGAACACGCGCCTTTACAAGGAGGAAAGAGAAATAGAGATCAGATATTGATGAAGAAAGCGCAGAGGTGGATGTTTAAGTAAAATTGTTGGGAACCTTTGGGGTTAAGCTTAGAGATCAGTTGGAATTTGTTTCTTTAAAATGGTTGAATAGAATTGCACTTTAGAAAGAAAAGATTTCCACATTAAATTTCCTTTGTGAAATAAGGACTTGTCCGTTCTTTAGAAGGACTTTTGTATCCTTTATTTCTCTTTAAGGACTAAAAAGGACTGTGTGTCTTCTTTGGGATTCTTTTGAATTGCATTAAATTGTTGAATAATAAAAAAAAAAATTTCAAATCGTTAGAAATATGTCAGCTTTAATATTGTAAAAGGAATATATGAAGTAAAATTGGTGAGGGTTATATTACTAAAATAATTTCATAGAATTACCTCACAGGCCTATTTTGTATGTGAAAAAGTGCATTTATTAACAAGTGAAAGAAGATATATGTGCATTGGACATTATTTTTTTCTAGGACTTCTCCTGTTGGGTGGAGGAGGGGAGCTCTGTAAACTTCGACTGATCTAGTCTTGTGCTTTAATGAAGGGGCGTACGATCACTGATGAGTGAGCTCTCGGAGTCCACATACACAAAAGGCAGTGGCAAGGGGAGTGAGGTATAGGGGGGCACTAGAGGCGATAGGGGCTCCAGAGTGCTTAGGTTGTGTGTGTGTGTGTGTGGGGGGGGAGGGGGGGGGGTTAGAGGAAGATGAACTGGCAGCTATGTTGTGGTGGAAGATGAGAAAATAACATGGCCTGCAGAAACAGGGATACTTGTACAAACCAATATGTCTACTGGGGGATGAGGTATCCTTGGCGTTGATGGAGCCATGGTGGCTGGAGGCATACTTGGAGGTAGTGGAGCTGTAGTGAGAGGAAGTATCCTTGATGTTGTTGGGCTATTAAGGAGAGGTTTAAACCTTATTAGTCCTTTTACGATGGCGCTATTGGGTGCGAAAGCCGGCCCGCCCCCTGCTTCGCCCCCCCCCCCCCCCCCCGCCTCCTGGTACCGCGCGATTCACCAAGGCCTGCGATTTTAGAAAATCCAGGCCTAAGTTAGCCAGATAACTCAACCCATACCCAGAACACCCCAGGAAATCCCTTTTTTTATCCAGCTAAATTATAGCTGAATAACTACTTAATTTAGCTGGATAAGTGTTGGGATATTCCACATTTGTCATTTAGATGGATAAATGGCTTTTGAATATGGCCTGGCCTTCATGGAATTTATATGCTAAAAATTACCATGTGGTAAATGGTGGGCTTTAGATGGCAAAGACCCTCAAAAATATTCAAAATATCAAAACCTTTACTGTCACACTGGGCAGGATCTGGTGGAGAAAAGATTTCCTCCCAAACTCTTGGGACCAAATATCTCTTCAAACATGTCACTTTCTTCTTCTCTAGCTGTTTCTTCTTTCACTGGACGGAGGGAGTCACATCACCTTCCTGACATTCCCAAGCAGATGGGGAAGTTCTCCTGAGGCAGGCAAGGATCTAAAAAAAAAAAAAAAAAAAATACAGAAAATCCAAACCACAAACTGCTCCCTCAGATCTTCCCTTCTCGCTCCAGACAATCCCTTCCAGATCCGTGAGGCTGCTGGCAAGGGCAGAGTCTCCTTTCCCCGGTACAAGCTATGGAGCCTAAAAATGGGGATCCAACAAGCGCTCTTGCTCACATTCCAAAGTCTGCAAAAAAAAAAAATTACAACATTGTGTCTTTCCCCTGGTGTCAGGATGTGGGGCCTAAAAGTGGGAGAGAAATCCAAAACCGCAGCTGAATTCTAGGAAAAGAGCTAATGAAATCCACACTGCTCCACATGCTTATAGAAAAAGGCTGACCAGTCCAGACTGAGCTCTGAGAAGGACGTCTGAGGGACTATCTGAAAAGTTCAAACCCTAAGCTGAATAAAAAAAAAAAAATCCAGGGACAATTTATTCATTTTAAAATATTTATGAATCACTCTTCCCAGATTTAAAAAATCGCTAAGTGATGTACACAAATCTGTACCTAATACAATCACACATATATATGTACACATATAACAAAACAAAATAAAAAAAATAATTGCAATAAAATTAAATAAAATCAAGAATCAAACAAATCAGTTTAATGAGATCACATATATAGAAAACAATAAAAGGCCCCAGGAACCCCAGGAGAATAGATCCGGCAAGGGGGCTGGTAGCACAGGTGGTTGGCACCAGCTCAAGAGCAGCAGTAACCCCTTCCTGGGTGCTTCCTGAGGTTTCCTCCCCTGTGGTCTACTGCTTACCCATCCTCAGAATAGTGGTGCCCAATGCCCATACCTGCGAAAGACTGGGCCTCTGGACTAGGAGAGCAAAGCCAGCTTCCATAGCCTCAAGGTACGCCCTGAATCGGCGTTGAGTTGTCCAGCAGCATGCTGGTTTCCCTTTTCCAGCAATGGTAGGCACGTTTTGTCCTGAGGATCCAGGGAAGAACAGAGAGGATACCCTATGGAGGGGACAGGAATAGGATGCTGGAGGTCTGGGGATAGTACTAGCCTGAGGATGCATGTTCCCTAGAAAGCCAGGGCTACTTTGTGTTTTGTGGAATGGGCGGTTTGGCAGGGGTGGCAAAACTGGTGGTGGTGGTCTTGGTGGCTCCAACAGACAGCACCGCAGCTGCATCAGCAGGATGGGTCTGGTCCATCTCCTCCTCTTGCTCGTCAGAACCCAGTGTATGCACAACTAGTGCACATATTTTTTTTGGTGGGGGGAGTGGGGATGGACATACACTTATTTTAAAACCTGCATGCATGGCTCCATTCTTCACACGTATATGGAGCTGCATGGACAGATTTAAAAGTCAGGCTCGTATAGTGAGAGGAGTTTTATAACTATGCGGGGAGAGGGTAAAAATCTGCATGTAACTTTGACACGCAAAACTTACTCCACTTTCCAAAACGGGCTTACGCACATAGGCACGTTTGAAAATGCGTAAGGCAAGTGCTCTCTTCACCATGCACAAAGTAACCTACACAACAACACGCTTGCTCTTCATAGGCCATGACGTGTGTGGATTAATTTCTGCGCATTGCTTCGAAAACAAAAAAAGCACTGACGTAAGGCCCAACTGCACGCCTATCACCGGTGCCTGAATGTGAGTAACGAGCATACTCGTTTGCGCACTAAGCTCTGGGATATTTTAGATCAGCTATTATTTAGGCCCACCGATGGCTTTGAAAATTCACCTGTTTAGTGCCTAGGAAAAGATGAAAATGCCGGTGAATGTTTTGCTATGGGCTCAGAGGCGTGGGAAGCTAATGATAACATTGCCTGGTCCTAGTGAAAATGCGACCTGCCAGACAACAAAAGCACTAAGCAATTTTTTTTTTCTTTCCCATAGTCATAAACCAGGGAAAATCTTTTCATACATCTGGCCCTCTCTGTCTGTAAAGGGTTGTTGGCTTTAGGCAGAATGGTTTATGGGTTACGTTATGAACCAAGGGTTACGTTCCATCTGGAGCAGGTTTTGATTGAAGCCTTCCTAGAGTGGGAAGCTCTTCACACACATGGCACTTTGTGATGTTCGAAGTTCCATGAAGCGAACGTGAGCAGGTACGGGCGTCCAAAGGGCACTGGGAAGAAAGCCCTCTCACAGCCTCAATACGAATGATGATTATTACCCTTGCCCTAACGTCATTAATCACGGAGTGAAAATTAGTTGATGGTTCCAAAATGTCACCATTTGAAGTGCAAACCATGCAGAATAGATTTTCTCCTTTCCCTGTCCCCCAAGTCATAGAGACAACAAACACTTCCCCGTTAATTTTCATGTCAGACCCCCCTTATAAGTGATTCTTGCTCAGGTGACAAGCAATGTGACAAAGACATCAACCAGATATATAACTGAACTCAAAAAAGAAATAGCATTTACTAATTGACATTCATACTGAAAGTATTGTTTGCACCATGCACAGTATTTTTTACAATTTTATAATGATATCACAAAAATAATAAGGTGTAACTAGGATAATACACTTCTCTGTTTTTCTTTTGCATTGGATTTGCAGTTTCTAATGTAATTTCAGTTCTTAAGTCTGCTAGTTATTGGACTAAACAGTTTTTTAATCTCAGTACAGTAGGCAGATGAATGACTTTATGAGGAAAGTGCTTTCTCTGTGTTGCTAGTAATTTTTGGCTGATTTATTTTTCGCTGCTCAGTACTGGTGGTAAATGATTATTGAGGTTCCCTCTGGGTCTGTTTTGACACATGCACTGAAAACGCAAGTGCAATTTAGTTTATCACCGTACACCCTGAACATTAGCTATGAAGTATGGGCACGAAAAGTGCAGGCGTGCTTTGCAGCTAGGCAGCAGCCTCCTGAAAACTGACCCCCACAGAGAGCACGCTTCAAAATAGATCGAGCCGCACGTTAAAATGGACTAAGGTGACTAGACAGGGGCCCATTTGAAAATCGTGCCGCCCCTCCCCCCAGGCAAGATAAATGTTATGCACTCTGTTTCAAGCACTGAAACCATGATTACTTCTCATGTGAGGTATGCCATTGAGGTTCCTCAGCCCTTCTTGCTGTACTAGAATCTTACAATCCTTCTCAAAATAAAGTGCTTACAAAATTACAGCTGGAAATGGAAAAGCCAATCGCTTCATTACACGGAGCATGCAAGCAATGTATTCAAACATGGCCACTTTTTTCTGCAGGACATGGAGCTAAGGGAGAAAACAGCGTTTCCCTTCCTTATTATTCAACATTCTTTTCCTGTTAAATCTGTAAATGATTGCTTCCAGCTAGAGATGTAAAAACAATAATAAAGAAACTTCCCCAGAGGTGTCCTAAGGCTGTTGGATAAATAAAGAAGCCACACTATGATAAGATTAGGTTTTACAATTAAAATCAGATAACTCAAGCATCTTAGGTACAGCAATTTGTGGATGGATTGCCGCTCGTTTTTCTTCATTGCTTTCGTTTACCCTGTACGAATGGAAAACTGAGCATTTATGAAACCATGGTCTTGTGTACAGGAATATACCTACAGCTGTGTGCAGCTGCAAGGGTCCATTTTAATTCTTTTATAACTAACGGTTTTCTTTTAAGTGCACCCACAAATTTCTATCTGATAAACTGATAATCAGTTCCCTCTTGTGTGGTTAAGTTAATATGGTGGCATTTCCTATCACAGGTGCTAGACTCAAAGGGTGATTTTAAGAGCCATTTCCATGGGTAAAACACTATAGGGTCCATTTTCAGCAGCTGTGCGGCTTGGCTACTTAGCCAGATAACTTTATTCCTTTAAAAGATATCCTGGCAAATATCGCTTTCACTGTCAGCATAAAAACAACAAAAAAGATATCCAAGAGGCCGCAGCTTTTAACTGTTTCCATAAATTTCCCTGTCTCACCCAGCACTCTTCAAATCACAAAGATTTCCAGACCGTCTTCCCCAGTTTCATTTTTACATTTGTATCAGTGAGTCACGCCCCCCCCCCCCCCCGTAGTACACCCCCCATCCCACCTCCCCAGATCCCCCCCACACACACACACACACTCTAGTGGCAAAAACTCTCTCTGCCAGGAGCAAGGGTCTCACTCACCCGCTCCCAGCGGTTTCAGCGCTGCAAGTGATAGGCAGTGCTGGAAGCATGATCTATGCTCAGATTACACTTCCAACCAATATTCCTTCTAAGGACTGGGTTGCTGTGTGCAAAAACGTTTGCTCGTAAGCAAAAACGTTTGGTTTCATTACCCTGTGAGCATTACTTTCTTTGATGCAAAAAGCCTATCAGTTTTATGCTCACAGCAACCCAGTCCTTAGCGGGAACATTGGTAGCAACATGCACACAAAGTTTATCACATACACACACACACACACACACACTAACACACGTACATATTCACTCCCTTAAATCTTTCACGTGCTTGCAGGCTAATTTTCCCAAATACATACTCTCATTCACTCCCCAGACTCTCATGCACTTGCACACTCACTCAAGTCTCCTCTTCCACACACACACTCATCTCAGTAACTGCAAACCCTACACTAACAAACACTTTGAGAAGTAACACAAACCCCTCAGGACTCAAACAGCAGCAGCCTTATCTATGACATGGCAGCAATGAAAATACCATGCCCTAGAATACTAATACACTACCTACTGTGGCTAACAGAACAAAGCCCTACAGAAAAACTACATGCCAGCAGAAATATTGCACCGCAGTTACACACGCAGAACACAGACAGACCCTCACCTAATGCAGAATAAGGGACTACAAATTAGAAACAGAAACATGCAAAGATAAAATGGAAAGCCCCAGAAACCAGACTCTGAACAGTGGAATATTGAAAAAGAACAAAATACAAATATGAAATGCACATTCCCAAAGGTAACATATGCCAATCACAAAAAGTACAAAATAGTCTTTTTTTTTCATCTTTGTTGTCAGATCTTATTTTTCTAATCAGTTGTCCCAGGCTTTTTTTCCCCACCTTCCCTTTCTGTTTTTTATTTTCTCCACCTGTCTTCTTCCCATCCTCCCTTGATCCATGCCCACACACTAGCAGTCACACACACACATATCCCCATATACAAACTCTCACCCAGCCACACACAGACACTCACTCAGGCTCTCACTCAGCCACCCACTCCCCCCCCCAATACAAAGCTTTCAAACTCAACCTCCACTCACAGATCTTTTCTCTCACACACAGTCTCTCATTCACCCACAAACACACATCCAGATTCTCATCCACCCACAGGCTCTAACCACACACCCCACACAAAAGTAGGAACGCACACACAGGCAGTCACACATACAACCCCACCCACAAGATTTCAGCCAGCCACAAAAACACACACAGCCTCTCACTCACTAACCCCCATACATATACAAGTTTCTTAACCCCCACAAACGTACAGCCTCTCTCACATACACACACCCACAGCATCTCACCTACCCAGGTAGTGATCCACAGACTCCCCACACCAGCCTGGCTCTTACACCCAGGTACTCATCCACACATACACACACAAGTAGTCACTCACACACACAGTGCTATGCCCGTCGGTTGCAGATGGCTGCGACCTCTCAAGCTCACCTCTTTTTTCCCTGCTCCGTCAATCTTGGGAAAAATAGCGACCTCCACCAGCCAACACCGACGTCCCTGGTGTCCCCGGGATGGCGTGGGCGCTGCTAACCGTCATCTTGTTTCTGTAATCACCTAAGAGGCACGCGCGCAAGGGCCTCCTTTGTACACGTCATGGCAGGAACCTCGGGGGTGTCCCCTCCGGATAATATCAACTCGCTGATGTACTTAAGTTGACCGGGCATTGCTTCTATGAGTTAGCAAGGAGTTCCCTCATTGCTGAATCCGCTCCATTCTTGAACTTCAGTTCCAGATTCTCACTTGGCGTGTGGATGCTCTGGGTACCCGCTCCTCGGTGGCCCTTAAGTGTTCCTGGCTATCTGCTCCTCAGAGGGCCTTTCTGCCTTGGACTTCTACCTGTCCTGCTTCTCGGGACACTCTCCTGGAACTACTTCTTGTGAGTACATTCTACAGACTCAACGATACCAGCTTACTGAAGCTTCTCTATGGCATACCCTGGGCTCCGGGCCACTATCGTCCCCTCTTCAGTAGAAGTTGTTCCTGTATACCCTGTGTTGCAGGGTAGTGCCGTTCCAGCTATGAGATCCACTTCCAGGTTCCTGCACCTTTGTCTACCTCACTAGCACCATCTTCAGTTCAGACATCCTTGGTGTACCCACTCAGCAGGCCAGTACCGGATCTGCATTTCTGAGGTAATCTCTAATTATTTACAGGGAATTCCTGGCATACTCCACTCTGCAGGCCACTACCGGATCTGCACTTCTGAGGTAACCTCTACTCCTCCGAAGGGACTTCCTGGCGTACCCCGTGCTGCGGGCCACTACCGGACTTTCACTTCAGTGACATCCCCCGGGGATACCCCATTGCTCAGAGCTGTTTTTATTTACATCTTCCACTCTGTGGGCTCTGCCTTCCTTCCTTCATAATAAAGTCTCTGCCTAACAGCTGTGTCCTGCGCTGCTGAGACCCCACCTGCTGACGGTGAGGCCCACAGGGCTCCTCCCTGTGGGCGGAGACACCTCTCACTTCGGTCCAGGGCTCACATCCATACAAAAACATAACACACAGGCAGTCACCACCCCATCACCTAGGTTCACTTCTCACCTGGTCACACACATTCATGCATGGCCTAGGCAGCTGCCAGCAGGATGGGGTCCGCTGATGGCCTCCTTGTCTTCTCTTCCTCTCTCTATCTTCAACCGCTTTGGGCCCAGCTCCGCAGTGGCCTGCTGAGCTGTGGAGTGGGCGGCAGCAGGAGTCGCATTTATGAGAACACTATTTATGCTGCGCAAGGCAAATCTCGCGGTAACAGCTGTGAGTCTGGCCCCGCAGCAGCAGGAGATGATGTCGGCATAAATGCAACACCTGCAGTCCGGGAAGAGGTGTATGGAGGTGCGATGCCACCGATCAGATTGGGCAGAAGCTTGGTTTATCCATGCTTGATCCGATCCCTGTGCAGGGGAGGGGTGGCTAAAGCTATGTGTGGCCGTGAAAAAAAGTTGTGTGCGGCCACGCACGCTTACAGCTTAGAGGGAACAGCACTATCTCATGCAGCACTGGAGCGAGCAGGTGAGTGAGACCCTCGCTCCTGTCAGAGTTAGTTTTTGCCAACGGGGGGAGAAGGGGATGGGAAATGGGATTCCGAGGGAGGTGGGATGGGGGGCTAACTTTATTTTAGACTACAGGAGGGGGTTTCAAAGTAAGGTGGGGGTCGCAAATCACGATTACAAATATAAGCTCCCTCACAAGAGACAGAGGTTGGAGCATGCTTCCATTTAAGTGAACTGCAGCAGAGGGGAAAAAAAGGAGGACAATGCAACTATGTAACTTGAGCGGCAAGCCCAGAAAATGAAAAAGATGGCCAGATCCCTTACTGAGAAGGTACTTAAATGGCCACTGAATAGATTACAACAAAAACAAGAGTAGATCAGTGGTATGAGATTCTTTATTAGTGCAAATCATAGAACACACTTGCCCGACTCAGGCCGAGTTTCACCCGCACAAGGTGGGCTGCTTCAGGGGCTACATAAATAAATAAAATTAAATACACAGTTAATTCAAATTCATTCAGTATGAAAAATAAAAATAACATGCATATGGGGAGTGGAAATCCGAATGAACTGTATTCGATGGGGGGGGGAAAGGCTGATGTGCACGGAGCAGGAGAGGGACCTTGGGGTGATGGTGTCTAATGATCTGAAGTCGGCGAAACAATGCGACAAGGCGATAGCTAAAGCCAGAAGAATGCTGGGCTGCATAGAGAGAGGAATATCGAGTAAGAAAAGGGAAGTGATTATTCCCTTGTACAGGTCCTTGGTGAGGCCTCACCTGGAGTACTGTGTTCAGTTCTGGAGACCGTACCTTCAAAAAGACAAAGACAAGATGGAGGCGGTACAGAGAAGGGCGACCAGGAAGGTGGAGGATCTTCATCGGATGACGTACGAGGAGAGATTGAAGAATCTAAATATGTACACCCTGGAGAAAAGGAGGAGCAGAGGTGATATGATACAGACTTTCAGATACTTGAAAGGTGTTAATGATCAAAAGACAACAACAAACCTTTTCCGAAGGAAAAAAATCAGCAGAACCAGGGGTCACGATTTGAAGCTCCAGGGAGGAAGATTCAGAACCAATGTCAGGAAGTATTTCTTCACGGAGAGGGTGGTGGATGCCTGGAATGCCCTTCCGGAGGATGTGGTGAAGACCAGAACTGTGAAGGACTTCAAAGGGGCGTGGGATAAACACTGTGGATCCATAAAGTCAAGAGGCTGCCAATGAAGAGTGGGTGACTCGCCAGAATGATGGCTACTGCCTGGGGTCAATACCCTTATTAAATAAACATACACAGGCTTACGGTGACTCCAACATCGCTCTAAGCTTCAACAGCAAGAGGAAATGTGGAAAAAAGGATTCACACTCACAAAGAGGGGAGTAGCTGGCTTGTTACGGCGGTTACTACCCCAAATCAAATAAGCCTGATACTTCACTTTCAATGCATATACAGCAAAGTTCTCTGATTCAACGGCAGCGGAGAAGAAAAACTGATACTTCACACATCCAGCAGAGCTCTCTGCTTCAACGGCAGGGGAGAAGAAAAGAGGGTTCGCACTCACAAAGCGGGGAGTAGCTGGCTTGTTACGGCGGTTACTACCCCAAACCAAATGTGCCTGATACTTCACTTTCGATGCACATCCAGCATGGCTCTCTGCTTCAACGGCATGGGAGAAGACTTATACGTCACGCATATCCAGCATAGCTCCCTGCTTCAACGGCAGGGGAGAAGAAAAACAACCAATAAGGGCTAATAACATAGTCTGGGTAAAACAAATGAGCATGGGTGCAGCTTGCTTGTTGCGGCGGCTACTACCCCTAACTAATCAAGCTAGATATTTCACTTGGATGCAGCTCCATCACTGCTCTCTACATTAAGGGTGGGGGTGGAAGGGAAATAGAACCAAGAGCTAAGAGAAACAGATAAGTATGAGAGAAAATGTGTGTGAAGCTTGCTGGGCAGACTGGATGGGCCATTTGGTCTTCTTCTGCCGTCATTTCTATGTTTCTATGTTTCTATGTAACATATTGTACAAATACATTTTAAAAAGTACACACACAGGGGTAGATTTTCAAAGCCCTACGTGCGTAAATCCGAGACGATTTAGGCATGTAGGGGGGTTACGTGCGCCAGACCTATTTTCAAAAGGTGCATGTAAAGCCCCGGGACGTGTGTAAGTCCTAGGGCTTGAAAACGGGGTGGGGGCATGGGCGGGGCTTGGGTGGGGCGGTCCGGGGGTGGGGGCGGGGCCGGCACAACTTATAAAATACAGGTTGGGGGGTTTTAGGTAGGGCTGGGGGCGGGTTAGGGAGGGGAAGGTGGGGGGAGCGGAAGGAAAGTTCCCTCCGAGGCCACTCCGATTTCGGAGTGGCATTGGAGGGAATGGGGAAAGCCAGCAGGGCTCCCCAAGGGCACCCCCTTGCGCGCGCTAACACCGGATTTTATAACATGCGCGCGGCTGCTCAGGGCCTTTATAAAATAGGCCCGGTGCCTAGGACTTTGAAAATCTGGCCCTATATGTGGCCAAGCCCTCCCATATAATGTTATAAAAAAACAGAATAATTGATCTCTTGATTTAAACCATGCGGTATGATAGTATTAAATTCATAAATATATTCCTGTTCCAATCTTAATAAAAGATTATCTAAATTGCCACCTTTCCAAGGGGGTCATTTTCCAAAGGTATCGGAAGCGAAAAGTCCCTATTCGCATGTGATACCTAGTAGGGATGTGCAACAGGGACAGATTTGTCCCATTCGGTATTAGTATTCGTCGGGACCCAAATCCGTTGCATCCGTTCTCGGGGGACCCTGATCCATTCATTAGTTACATATGTATTCATTTCCCAAAAAATCCCCCATCCCAACCCTTTAAATTTAATTTACTACAACCCCCCGTCCTCCTGACCCCCCCACTAAGACTTGCCAAAAGTCCCTGATGGTCCAGCGGGGGTCCTGGAACGATCTCCTGCACTCGGGCTGTCAGCTGCCGGTATTCAAAATGGTGCCAATAGCCTTTGCCCTAACTATGTCACAGGGGCTACCGGTGCCATTGGTCGGCCCCTGTCACATGGTAGGAGCACAAGATGGTGCCGGCCGTCCATTGCTCCTACCATGAGACAGGGGCCGACCAATGGCACCGGTAGCCCCTGTGACATAGTAAGGGCAAAGGCTATCCGCGCCATTTTGAATACCGGCAGGCGACAGCCCGAATGTAGGAGATCTCTCCAGGACCCCCGCTGGACCACCAGGGACTTTTGGCAAGTCTTGGGGGGGTCAGGAGGGTGGGGGTTTATTCATTAGTGATACTTTGTATTAGTGGGGGTTCGCCATACGTTTCGTGACCCCCACGAATACAACAAATATGGCATATACGTTGCAGATTGCCAATACGTTGCAAATGAATGCACACCTTTAATACCTAGATCGGGGCAGGTTCTGGGCAGTGTCCGCACCAGAAGGGGAGGAGTCAGGGCGGCAATGGGGTGGACGCCGCAAAGACATCGCTGATGGTGAAAAAGTAAGGAGCCTTATTGCCGTCAGTAACGCAGCCAATAGCACCGCCTTTCACAGTGGCGCTATTGGTTTGTGAAAGCCGGCCTGCCCCCCCCCCCACGCCCCCCCATTACCGCAAACTTAGAAAATCCCTTCCCAAGTAAGTGTGGGTTTGTGAATTCCACAGAATCTGTATTCATCAAATTTGTGATGGGCCATGATTGAATGTTCAATTAATGGTTTTCCTTCTATCTTTCTATTTACAGTGCTTTTATGTTTGATGATTCTTTTATTAAAGGATCTAATAGTCTTTCCAATATACATCTTTTTGCATGCCTGTATAAATAACTCCCTGACTTTTACAATCCGTAAAACTTTTCAACACAAAAATTCTATTTGTTGCAGGGGTGGTAATGCTATTAGTTTTAGTGTTGACATTACAAACAGTACAATTGCCACATGGTCTATGTCCTGCAAGTCAAATTCCCTTGATAACTCTAATTGGTAATACAAATGGTGAAAGTAAATCTTTTACATTTTTGTCTCATTTATGAGCAACCATAATTTCTTTCTCTTTAAACGCATGCAAAGTCTGCATAACATGCCAGCAATTTTTGAGAATTTTTGTAATATCACTTGACATGTGGGTAAATGTTATTGGACAGACGGTTTTGTTGTAATGGAATTTAATCTTCGGTGTCAGCAGATCTTTTCTACTCTGCTCTATTGCATGTATGAAACCACTGTCAATATGTGTTTTTGGATAATTTCTATCTAAAAAGCGTGCTTTCATCTCAGCTGATCTATATTGAAAAGTATTTTCATCTGTGCACAATCTGTGTAATCTTAAGAATTGAGAGTATGGGAGTTGGTTTTTTTTTTTACAAGAGACCTCCTGTGGCAATTAATTGAATTCTAGTAATTTATTGATATCTGTGGGTTTTCTATATAAGTTATAATCTTGGTAAGATAAGATCCATAATAAATTGTGTGGGGAGACGTTTGTGTGTACTTCTGTTTAAAAGGTTCTCCTCAATAAGAACATAAGAAATTGCCATGCTGGGTCAGACCAAGGGTCCATCAAGCCCAGCATCCTGTTTCCAACAGAGGCCAAAACCAGGCCACAAGAACCTGGGCACCTAACTGTGGGATATTTGTGTATAAGGATTCCACACCCAATGTTACAAGTATAATATCATTGTTTGTAATTTTCAAATCTTCTAAAATTGTAATGATATGGGCAGAATCTCTCATATAAGATGGGATGGTGGGAACAAGAGGTTTTAGAAATACATCTAAGGAAATGGAAATGGGTTCTAACAGAGATCCTATTGCAGACACAAAACAAAAATGGGCTCATTCATCTCATTTTCCTTTTTTTTTTTTTGTTTCAAACAAATGCACATCCCTATGACTCTGCACAGAAAAGGCACAGGAGGGTCGTGCATAGGGTAATGGATATGATAATGCAGCCTAGGATCCAAACCCTGCATAAAGGGAGGTCATTCAGATTTGCTGAAGTATGCAGGATATAGAATAAGATTGTTTAATATTTTCTTTCCCAAGAATGGTGAATACTTTTCTTCTCCAAACTTTTCTAAATCCCAAATTTGGGCCACTCAAGCCCTTTATATGCAACTCTGAAGTATGAAAAGACCCATGTCTCTGACGTTAAGGCTGCATGATGTAGTTTAAACCCACTATAGTATGTTTAAGTCGTCTTCTAGACCTGATAGTGATCATTTGATTCTCTTCTGTAATAGCAGTGTAACACTGAAGTCCATTCTTGAAACCATGTGAAGAGCTAGGGTCACTGACAAAGGCTTGCTATTCTGCGCTCTTTAGCATTCATTCCTGCACTGGAAAAAAAAAAAAGGCTTAATTGTCTATTCCATAAAGTTTTCAGAGAGCACCATTTTTCCATGTCAAATCCTGTTGTCATTCTACTCAACTTTATCTTAATGACATAGAACTGGACAAATGGGGGAAAACACCCATGGCACAATTTCTGTCCATGAATATTTCAGCAGGTGCCTCCTGGCTAAAAGTCTTAGATAAAAGCCTTGCTCCAGGCAAATTAAAAGAGGAAGAAAGACTTCTAAGTTCAGAGAGTTTATGAGAAAAAAAGCCAGCGTGGACCCCTGGACATGATCCTTGCCACAGAAAAAGCAAGACGATCACAACAAAAGGGAGCCACAGCTTTTCCTCTCATCTGTGTAGCCTGTGTTCTGTCACCTTGTCCCTTTAGAGTCCTCAGAGAGAAATAGATTTCTCTATATATTTCAGTATTGTGGTTTGATTTTCTTTTACACTAACCCATTAACTGGACATCCTATCCATACAATTATATCTATTGTAGCTTATCTTTGATGTAGAATTCACTGACAAAGTCTAATATTATTTTATGCAGAACTGGTGTATTAAAAAATCATCTGTAAATAAGAAACTGCACGGCCACTGATGTGTGTGATAACAGTGGGGTTCAATCGCTGAAGGTTGTTAATAGTTATCGTGCACGATAAATTGGCTTAGCATACACTATTAATAACATCCTATTCTTCTAAGGCTTAAGATATGCACTAAGTTGTCCACTAAAGCTTAGCGAGTGGATGGTATGCAAATGCAATGAATTCATGCAAATTATCACCTGCTTTACAAAATTGAGCACTACATAGTGGCATAGCAAATGTTGGCAGAAAAAGACCCACATGGTCCGTCCATTCTGCCCAGCAAGTTTTTTTTTTTTTTTTCTTTTTTTAGGGTAAAAACTGGCGCTCTGTTCTTTTTACCCCCATGCCTTCTGTTAAGGGTAGTAATCTAATTGCTGCTCCTTGCACTAATTATCAACTGCAATTTACTGCCCAAAATGTATCGCTCACGTCAAGGCCCAAGCAAGGCACTGATTACACAAACTATAAAAGCTACCTGCAGATTGGAGGCTGTTGCGTGGGGAAATAAAGGCATTATGCTGTAGGGATGTGAATCGTGTCCTCGATCGTCTTAACGATCGATTTCGGCTGGGAGGGGGAGGGAATCGTATTGTTGCCGTTTGGGGGGGTAAAATATCGTGAAAAATCGTGAAAAATCGTGAAAAATCTAAAAATCTAAAAATCGCAAAACCGGCACATTAAAACCCCCTAAAACCCACCCCCGACCCTTTAAATTAAATCCCCCACCCTCCCGAACCCCCCCCCAAATGAGTTAAATAACCTGCGGGTCCAGCGGCGGTCCGGAACGGCAGCGGTCCGGAACGGGCTCCTGCATCTTGTTGTCTTCAGCCGGCGCCATTTTCCAAAATGGCGCCGAAAAATGGCGGCGGCCATAGACGAACACGATTGGACGGCAGGAGGTCCTTCCGGACCCCCGCTGGACTTTTGGCAAGTCTCGTGGGGGTCAGGAGGCCCCCCACAAGCTGGCCAAAAGTTCCTGGAGGTCCAGCGGGGGTCAGGGAGCGATTTCCCGCCGCGAATCGTTTTCGTACGGAAAATGGCGCCGGCAGGAGATCGACTGCAGGAGGTCGTTCAGCGAGGCGCCGGAACCCTCGCTGAACGACCTCCTGCAGTCGATCTCCTGCCGGCGCCATTTTCCGTACGAAAACGATTCGCGGCGGGAAATCGCTCCCTGACCCCCGCTGGACCTCCAGGAACTTTTGGCCAGCTTGTGGGGGGCCTCCTGACCCCCACGAGACTTGCCAAAAGTCCAGCGGGGGTCCGGAAGGACCTCCTGCCGTCCAATCGTGTTCGTCTATGGCCGCCGCCATTTTTCGGCGCCATTTTGGAAAATGGCGCCGGCTGAAGACAACAAGATTCAGGAGCAGGAGCCCGTTCCGGACCGCTGCCGTTCCGGACCGCCGCTGGACCCGCAGGTTATTTAACTCATTTGGGGGGGGTTCGGGAGGGTGGGGGATTTAATTTAAAGGGTCGGGGGTGGGTTTTAGGGGGTTTTAGTGTGCCGGCTCACGATTCTAACGATTTATAACGATAAATCGTTAGAATCTCTATTGTATTGTGTTCCATAACGGTTTAAGACGATATTAAAATTATCGGACGATAATTTTAATCGTCCTAAAACGATTCACATCCCTATTATGCTGCAGCAGGCAAGGAGAAAAAGAGAACAGAAGAAATGAGGAAGAGAGAGAGAACAGGAAACAGAAAGGAAGGAGGGCGTGAAGTGGAGTGGACAGCAGCAAGGCACCTGCCTTCCCCCCTGCCCCCTTGCACGGCCCAGGATAGACGGCCTTTGGCAATAATACCACCCATCTTTGTCTCTAACCCCAGTCCTGGCTGCTGCTCTATGCCTTGAATTGACCCTTTCTAACTCATCTGGTCATTGTGGGGTAGAAGAACCTCAAATAAATCAAAAAAGGAGGCCAATCTTGAGTTGGGATGAAGGAGGGACAGCAGGTAGCGAGGGGCCTCAAGGACAGAGGCCTAGCATGCAGCAGTCGTCAGGATCCTGAACACTTGAGGAGAAAGGGGAAGAAGCGGCAAGGTGCAAGAGATGGGAGACAACCTTTCATCCCTCCAGGTTTCACATCCTTCTCCTGCTGTAATCTGCCAACAATCACATCTTAGGGAAATGGGTGAAAAAGGTCCCTGCTCTAACACCCAAAACATCTCAAATAAAAAATATATATATATATATATGTTTTTTTCAAAACACTTGGATTAACAGACCATATAGCAATGCTGTTGCAACTAATTTACACAGCGCAAAAGCCAACAGTAAGTCGGATGAGAAAGAGCATGTTTAAAGTCACATAACATGACTAATCATTCTCATGCAAATGCAATAGAATAGGTCCAACCAGGAAAGCGGGCCATTGTTGGGACCTGTCAGAGCCCATCAATCAGATGGTGCATAAGACAAAGTGAACCTGTATACACGAATCATTTTTGGCATAGACACATTTTGTGTTGGCAGCTCCCTAGAATGAGTTGTTGGCCCCTAGAGTGGAGCACGAGCCTTCAAAGCATAGCGAGTCGACATGGAGGAGGTTTCCATGTGAACACCAGTTCAACATGGGTTGGCAAGCATTAAGAGATAGGCTGGCTAAACCCGGGGAGAGTCCCCTTTCCTTTGCGCAGGAAAGGGCTCCCTGGAATGGGTGGGCCCCTAGAGTGGAGCACAAAGCCTTCAAAGAGTGGTGATTCGACGTGGAGGAGGTTTCCATGTGAACAGCGGTTCTGGTATAACATGGGTCAACGGGTACTAAGAGAGAGGCTGGCTACACCCGGGGAGAGTTCCCTTTCCTTTGCGCCGGTCCCTTTCCTTTGTTGGCCCCTAGAGTGGAGCACAAGCCTTCAAAGTGTGGCGAGTTGACGTGGAGGAGGTTTCCATGTGAACAGTGGTTCTGGTTCAACATGGGTCAATGGGGTACTAAGAGATAGGTTGACTACACCCGGGGAAAGTTCCCTTTCCTTTGCACAGGATAGGGCTCCCTGGAATGGGTTGGCCCCGAAAGTGTGATGGTTCTGTTGGCGTCTAGTGAATACCCAGGAGCTATTAACTATACTTATGCACTTCAGCTGATGACAAAGGAACTTGAAGAGCTCTCAGAAATAAGAAAACTGCTACTCAAGTCCAAATCTACAATATCAACCTATGTTGACTTTGTACCCTACAGTGCCTCTGTAAACTATGGGAACACAGAGGATGAACTAGAGTACAACTACCATCAGTTTTCTATAGTCCTAGAAACATTAATGTTGGCACCTAAGAAAGATTTAGGGAAAATGGCCCATATTATGAAGGTCATGAAAACTATTGAGCATATGAAATATCCAAGCTCCAAGCTGGACAGAAAGGCACAGAGTTTGAGGTCAAGCCCTTGTAGGGACGTAAGGCCTGGACGGACAGACACAGCATTTGAGGTCAAGCCCTTGTAGGGACATACGACCTGGATGGACAGTCACAGTGTTTGAGGTCAGACCCTTTTAGGGACATAAGGCCTGGACAGTGGACAGACTGGCACAGCGTTTCAGATCAGGCCCTTGTAGGGACGTAAGGCCTTGATGGTCAGGCATAGTGTTTGAGGTCAAGCCCTTACAGGGACGTAAGGCCTAGACAGACAAGCACAGCATTTGAGGTCAGGCCCTTGTAGGGACGTAAGGCCTGGACAGTGGACAGACTGGCACAGCATTTCAGGTCAGGCCCTTGTAGGGACATAAGGCCTGGATGGGCAGTCACAGCGTTTGAAGTCAAGACCTTGTAGGGACATAAGGCCTGGACAGACAGGCACAGCATTTGAGGTCAAGCTCTTGTAGGGATGTACGTCCTGGATGGACAGGCACAGTGTTTGAGGTCAGGCCCTTGTAGGGACGTAAGGCCTGGACAGTGGACAGACTGGCACAGCATTTCAGGTCAGGCCCTTGTAGGGACATAAGGCCTGGATGGGCAGTCACAGCGTTTGAAGTCAAGACCTTGTAGGGACATAAGGCCTGGACAGACAGGCACAGCATTTGAGGTCAAGCTCTTGTAGGGATGTACGTCCTGGATGGACAGGCACAGTGTTTGAGGTCAGGCCCTTGTAGGGACATATGGCCTGGACAGTGGACAGGCTGGCACAGTGATTCAGGTCAGGCCCTTGTAGAGACATAAGGTCTGGATGGACAGGCACAGCATTTGAGGTCAAGCCCTTGTAGGATGTAAGGCCTTGACGGACAGGCACAGCGTTTGAGGTCAAGCCCTTGTAGGGACGTATGGCCTGGATAGTAGACAGACAGGCATAGCATTTCAGGTCAGGCCCTTGTAAGGACATAAGGCCTGGTCAGTGTACAGACTGGCACAGCGTTTCAGGTCAGGCCCTTGTAGGGACGTAAGGCCTGGATGGACAGGCACAGCATTTGAGGTCAAGCCCTTTTAGGGATGTAAGGCCTGGACGACAGGCACAGCGTTTGAGGTCAAGCCCTTGTAGGGACGTACAGCCTGGACAGACAGGCACAGCTTTGAGATCAGGCCCTTGTAGGGATGTAAGGCCTGGACAGTAGACAGACTGGCACAGCATTTGAGGTCAGGTACATGTGCTGATATTATTTGGAGCATAGGAGGCAGTTGGAGCTGCTGCAAGGCTTTCGATTGCCTTTATTCATCTTGCCATTCACAGGAAAAATCTGGAAACCCAAGCAAAGGCATGTTTATTTTCAAAAACACTAGCATTTCCATCAACTCTGGTACCAGCCTTGAGCGATGAGAGCTCATGATATCCCCTGTCATTGAAAATACACGTTCACTGGGCATACTGATTGGTGGACATGACAGATATCACTGAGACACTTTGGCTTGGTGTGGCCGGACAGTGGACCTGTGTGCCCAATAGGCCAGTGGACCTGTGTGCCCAATAGGCCATGGGCTCTTGCAGTATATGCAAGAGCCCATGTCCTCTATAGGCTCTTGCTGATACTGTGTCACTGACATTTGTGCTGCTATCTCCTTTGTTTAGGTGGGCTGAGAGTCCTTCTTGCCAGCTGCTTTCCCTTTAGCCCATTCCAGAAAAGATGCTTTTTTAGGGACAACATGGCTTTGGCATACTAAAGTGGAGGAGGAAGTACTAGCTGTCGCTGACAGAGTGCTGCTCCTGCTTGGGCTTGCACTACTCTCTGAAGGGCCCGTTGTTTCCTCCTCTGCTTCATGCCTAATCTGTCTCTGCCTATGGTGCTCCTGTTCATGGACGTTTCCTAACAGCAGGTCCTTCACAAATGTGAGACAATCGGACTGTAGGGTGAGTTTTCCTGTCATACAGGGATCACAGACTGTGGCGAGCATGTATGTGTGGTCTTTTGTTAAAGGTCTTAATCTCTCTTGCACCTGCTTCTGCAAAAAGTCCAGACAATGCAGCACCTCTGCTGTCATTCCCTCTTCCTGTTTAAAGCCCTCCAAGTTTTCCTCCAGAAAATGAACTATAGGGATGATTTCAGCCAAGGTGGCACTTCTGGAACTCAGTTCATCCGTGGCATCCTTGAAGGGCTGTAGGATTTGTACCAGCTGACTCATGACTAACCAATCATGATGCCCTAGGGGACTATACACACCTATCTCCATTTCAAGAGAATTGAACATAATACTTAACATCTATGTGCGGGCATATATTTGTTTGCGCAACCTGGCGGGAACAAATCTACGCCCAATTTTATAACATGTGCGGGCTGCCGCACGCATGTTATAAAATCCAGGCTCAGTGCGCGCAAGGTGGTGCACACATGTGCACCTTGCGCACGCCAAGCCCGAGGGAAGCCCTGATGGCTTTCCCCATTCCCTCCAAGGCCGCTCCGAAATCAGAGCAGCCTAGGAGGGAACTTTTTTCGGCCAACCCCCCACCTTCCCCTCCCTTCCCCTATCTAACCCACCCCCCAGCCCTAATTAAATTGTCCCCCCTACCTTTATTTCAAAAGTTATGCCTGCCCGAGGCAGGCATAACTTGCGCGCCAGCTCGCCATCCCCCTAGGTCCTGCCTCTGGACTGCCCCCGAACCGCCGCCATATGTTACGCGCGTAGCCTTTGAAAATCTGCCCCAAAGTGCGGCTGCACCTGGGAGCTATACAGAGGCAGTATGATATTCTTTGCTTTACTTTCCATTCCTTTAATATGAATTCCTAGGATTCTATTTGTTTTCTTGGCCACCACTGCATGCTGAGAAGAGGATTTGAACATATTATCCACGAGGGCACCTAGAATAATTTCCTGGGTGGTGATTTGCAATGTGGAACTTTGCATTATGTAGCTGTAATTTGGGTTGCTCTTCTCTGCCTTCATCACTTTGCACTTGTTTATATTAAATGTCATCTGCCATTTGGATGCCCAGTCTCCCAGTCTTGCAGGATCTTCTTCCACTTTCTCACAATTCTCTTGTGATTTAACAACTTGGAATAATTTTGTATCATCAGCGAATTTGATCACCTCACTCGTTGTTTCCAAATCTAGGTCACTTATAAATATATCACAAAGCAGTGGTCCCAGTACAGATCCCTAGGGCACTTCACTATTCACCTTTCTCTATTGAAAAATTTGAACATTTAGTCCTACTCTCTGTTTTCTATCTTTTAATGAGTTCTCAGTCAACAATAGAACATTGCCTCCTATTCCATGACTTTTTAATTTCCTCAAGAGACTTTATTGAGGTACTTTATCAAATGCTTTTATGAAAATCCAGATACACTATATCAACTGGCTCACCTTTATCCACATGATTATTCATGCCTTCAAAAAAAATGTAGCAGATTGGAGAGGCAAGACTTCCCTTGGATAAATACATGTTGGCTTTGTCCCATTACAATGTTCAGTAATTTTCTTCTTTAGAATAGTTTCAACCTAGCACTGATATCGGGCTCATCAGTCTATATTTTCCGGAACCCTTTTTGAAAACTGACATTATGATGGATACCCTCCAATCTTCAGATAGCATAGCTATTTTTAATTATCATTTACAAATTACAATAGTAGGTTTGCAATTTAATTTTTCAATTATTTCAGCATTCTGGGATGTATACCATCTGGTCCTGGTGACTGCTACTTTTTAGTTTGTAAATTAGCCCTTTTAGCCCTATTAGTTCCTCTGAATCATCACTCTTAAATATAATTTCTGGCTTGGGGTATCTATTTGGATTAATTCAATCAAAAAAGAGCTATATACCTTCTCAATACTAACATAAACAAAATACAAAAAGGTGTTACATTTTGCAAAATCCACACTAAAAGCTTTATTTTTTTATGTTGGGAATGTTGTCAGATTTTACTTGTGCCTTATAGACTTAATCCACAGGCTCTTGCCCACAATGGGCTGCAACCTCTATCATTAGTAAAACACTCTTGGTTACTGCATTTACCTTTTGCCAACGACCAAACCTACTTTATTTTAAAAAATATTTTATTCATTTATTATGAAGACAATAAGCTCAAATATGTACAATTTACTTATCTATAGACTAGTAGCTATTTAGCACATCGTGACCCACATACAACCAACTGCAGTTAAAAGAACGCTGACATTGACATTGTTTTGACACCTGCCTGCACCTACTTTACAGTACCAAATTGAAAAAACTGCAATCAGACCTCATTGAGCCCTACTGAGGTTCCTCAAAGTGCCGAAACATTGTCAATATTAATGATCTTACTTCAGGATACCAAATTTAAAAAATGATCCTACTTCAGGGTACCAAATTGAAAAACTGCAATCCAGGCTTATTGGGCCCTACTGAGATTCCTCAAAGCTCCAAAACATTGTCATGTCAAGGGTCCATCTGAAGAAAATATGAAAAAGCATAAGCATTCTCAAGTGTAAAACATTGACAAGGCAAGCTAAGGGAGAATTTGAAATGAAGTTGGCCGTAGAGGCAAAAACTCATAATAAAAACTTTTAAAAATATATCTGAAGCAAGAAACTTGTGAGGGAGTCGATTGGACCTTTAGATGACCAGAGGGATTAAGGGCTCTTAGAGAAGATAAGGTCCTTGCAGAAAGACTAAATGAATTTTTGGCTTCTGTGTTTACTAATGAGGATGTTGGGGAGATAATGGTTATGGAGATGGTTTTCAAGGGTGATGTCAGATGAACTGAACCAAATCACTGTGAACCTGGAAAGTATAGTAGGCCAAAGTAACAAACTAAAGAGGAGCAAATCACCTGGACCAGATGGTATGCACCCCAGGGTTCTGAAGGAACTAAAAAATGAAATTTCAGATCTATTAGTTAATATTTGTAACCTATCATTAAAATCATCCATTGTACCTGAAGACTGGAGGGTGGCCAATATAACCCCAATATTTAAAAAGGGCTCCAGAGGTGATCAAGAAAACTATAGACCAGTGAGCCTGACTTCAGTGCCGGGAAAAATAGATGAAAATATTCCAATGATTAAACTCATAGAGCATATAGAAAGACATGGTTAATAGAACACAGTCAGCATGGATTTACCCAAGAGAAGTCTTGCCTCACAAATCTGCTTCATTTTTTTGGAGGGGGTAAATAAACATGTGGATAAAGGTGAACCAGTAGATGTAGTGTATTTGGATTTTTAGAAGGTGTTTGACAAAGTCCCTTATGAGAGGTTTCTAAGAAAATTAAAAAGTCATGGGATAGAAGGTGATGTCCTTTTATGGATTACAAATAGGTTAAAAGACAGAAAACAGAGAGTAGGATTAAATGATCAATTTTCTCAGTGGAAAAGTGTAAACAGTGGAGTGCCTCAGGGATCTATACTTGGACCGGTTCTTTTCAATATATTTATAAATGATCTGGAAAGGAATACAATGAGTGAGGTAATCAAATATGCAGATGATACAAAATTATTCAGAGTAGTTAAATCACAAGTAGATTGTGATAAATTGCAGGATGATCTTGCAAGACTGGAAGATTGGGTATCCAAATGGCAGATTAAATTTAATGTGGATAAGAGCAAGGTGATGCATATAGGGAAAAATAATCCATGCTGTAATTAATTAGGAGATACCACCCAGGAAAATGATTTAGGCGTCATAGTGGATAATACTTTGAAATTGTCATGTCAGTTCCTACAGCAGTCAAAAAAGCAAACAGAATGTTATGAATTATTAGAAAGGGAATGTTGACTAAAACGGAAAATGTCATAATGCCTCTGTATCGCTCCATGGTGAGACCGCACCTTGACTACTGTGTACAATTCTGGTCGCCGCATCTAAAAAAAGATATAGATTCATTGGAGAAGGTACAGAGAAGGGCAATCAAAATGATAAGGGGCATAGAACAACTGCCCTATGAGGAAAGGCTAAAGAGGTTAGGGCTTTGCAGCTTGGAAAGAGCCAGTTGAGGAGGGATTTAATAGAGATTTTCTTTAAAATCATGAGAGGTCTAGAATGGGTAAATGTGAATCAGTTATTTACTCTTTTGGATAATAGAAGGACTAGGGGGCAATCCATGAAGTTAGCAAGTAGCACATTTAAAACTAATCGGAGAAAATTCTTTTTCACTCAATGCACAATTAAGCTCTGGAATTTGTTGCCAGAGGATGAGGTTAGTGCAGTTAGTGTAGCTGGCTTTAAAAAGGGTTTAGAGAAGTTCTTGGAGAAGTCCATTATTTGCTATTAATCAAGTTAACTTAGGGAATAGCCACTGGTATATTACTGGTATTAGTAGCATGGGATCTACTTAGGTTTTGGGTACTTACCAGGTACTTATAGCCTGGATTGGCCACTGTTGGAAACAGGATGCTGGGCTTGATGGACTCTTGGTCTGACCCAGTATGGCAATTTCTTATGTTCTTCTAATTTTTTTGCTGTAACTTAAAGAAGAGGATCCAAGTCAAGATGACAACAATAAGAATCAGCACACATCCAATCATCAATAAAATGCAAATGCTTTCTCTGTCCATTCTTCTTTGGTTCACTTCCCTTCCTGCTCTTGCACCTTCATCCTGAGTAAAGATATCCTCACCAGTAAGAGTGAGATAACTAGCAAAATATCCAAAAAAAAGTCCCCAACTATAATTCAACTATAAAAAATACAAATCTCTTGAGTTATTGGCTGAAAAGTCTACACCCTTCTCTTCACACAATATATCAGCTGGTCAAATGGGTCAAAAAATCTCTGACCCAGTCCTTTGGGACACCATGGGGTATGCCCTTCCTGCAGGCACTCGTCAATGAAAATCCCAAAAAGTCTTCTCAAAACTCCTTCCTCAAAACCTCTTTGCCAAATGCTTGAATTCCTTTCTATGAGATACAGGGGGACTCTCCAGCTCTCCAACCACCCTACTTTGAAATCTTGGGGAAATCTCCTGCTCTTCAGTCCTCTCTCTCTATTGAAACCCTGGGAAAGTTTCAGCTCCTACTCTTCCTCTCCAACCCACTTGCTTTGAGATCCTGGGGGAAGCTCTAGCCTCCTTCCTTCTCCTTAGCTCCTAACCTACTCTCCGATCCTCCAACCCTCTGAAGCACCGGGCATGCTCCAAAGGACTTTATACCCCTAAAAGCCTATCCCCCCCCTAAAAAAGTGGGGTTATAGCACTAGGAGGAATCAAAATTATCAAAACCCCTCCTACTGCCTCTAAATAACAAAAATCACATAGGGATCAGGTTAATGACTGGAGTGGCTCTATCACATAGGAAGCCCCAATACTCAATGAGATCAACTGGGTTTGAAGTCACCCCAGAAGAATGAAACCCATTTTATTTCTGTTATTCATTCAGTTTTAACACCTGTAACTAGATACATTCTTAGGTTTGCATAGGCCGTTTCGTATTTCTTGTGAGCCAGGTGAATTCAATCTCCCACCTGCAAGGATAGATCGCCTCCCACAGGGGAGTGGACTATGAGAAGGCCAGAGTGGAATCCCTCCCTGTTCCGGTCAGGATAGAGGATGTACCTTGTGCAGGTGCAGTGAGTGCATATTCATTCTCTTCTTCAGGCAGGAAGGGGGAATGATTTCCTCACAGCTTCTGGAAGCAACCCTTATACTGGCAGGAGGAGGATGGGAGGCCTATATATATATATATATACTCCTTTCCTCTATGGGAGGAAAGGATTTCCCCAGCCTCTGCAACCTCCTGTCTCTGGCAGGAAGAAGGGGGGATTCCTCTGGGCCCGCATACACCTTCTTTGCACAGACCCAGAAAATCCCTTGGCAAATTTGCAATTAGTAATCCATTGTTATGATCCATTTGAATAATCACAATTCCAAAAGACAGATCTACAGGCAGGAGGTTCTCAGATCATGATCTAAAGGATCAGAAATTTTGAATTGGTTCATCTCTTATTCATAGTTTTGGTGAATTTGCTAGAAGCTTAAATAATGTTATTAGCCTCTGAATGATGATAATATTGTATATCTCATGGACATGACCTTGGCAAAGTCAGAATATTTGCTGACTAGATCCAATTGAGAGGAAGAAAATTAGCAGCACCACTGTTAAAGGTCAGAACTGGAGGTAAACGAATAAACTCACACTTTTATTCCCCTTTTTAAATACTGAAAATTAAGCAAAAGATCTTTTTTTAAGGAAGATAATTAAACAAATATGCAAGAAAACAAAGCCATGTGTAATTTTGTTTTATGTATAAATTACAGTTAGGCCCAAGGGGAATGTAATATTATTATACAGTTTACTGTACCATTACCATTTCAATAGAAATACATCTCCTTCTGATTCTGATGGAAAACAGTAAAATTATGCAATGTGTACTAGTGCACCATGAAAAAGGGCTAAAGGTTCATTATTTTCTTTGTTAATAAGCTGTGCCCTGGTGTAAAACAAGCTAGTGAAGCTGATTTTGCAAAGTGAATTACTGATAGGCTTTCATTTTTATTGTTTGCAGCTTATAATTAAAGAAAATGATATTTTATTCATAACTTTCTTTTTAGGTTGAAGTTGTCTCACTTTGAATCTGGTTGCTATTGGCCTTAGCTCACCTATCAGTCATTATCTACAGCGCCAGCAGTAGAAGGGTCAAGGAAGGGTTACATTACTTCTAACAGAAGTAGGGGGAGTGCACTGCAATACCCAAATCTTTGTCCGTGAACGACATTTCAGGGGACGCATGAAACCAGGGGATTTTGTTGCTACAGTAATTTCAGGTAGAAGAAAATAAAATATTAAGCCTTCATCCACACACCCTCAATCGCAAGGTCTGCTTTGTCCTTTAGATGGAATGTGTCATCCTGGCAGAGTTTATAATACAAGACCATCGATTATAATACAAGACCATTGTTATCCTTCAGAGATCAGTTTCATGAATATGCTTATGAGGAAGCTGAAATGGTGAAAGTCTCATAAACGGAGGTCTTTGTAGAGATGAAGGCTTTCTTCTAGAGTAATACAAAATGTAGTGGGGTTGCAGCTATGGGCTTCTACTCTTACAGAAGGCAACTTTCCAATGCACTTACTTTTGTGGTTAAATAGATTGTTTATCTGGATAAAATGGCCTGACCGAAAACTGCCCTCAGATGCAGCTAAAAATATCCGCAGGTTACAGAGCGCGTGTAAATTTTGCCATATTAAAAACAGACATTTCTGTGGGCATAGTTATAGGTTAGGGGAGGAAAACATTGCATGAACATTTAGAGGCCCATATTCAGCCACTGTGCAGAGTGGCAAGTTAGCCGGCTAACTTATTCTATATATTGAGCGGCGCAGCCATACTTCTGAATATAGCCAGCTATTCTAAAGTTAGGCGAACAATTACTATGCTTCCACCCCACCCATGATTCATTCATTCTCTGTCCTGGGCCCATCCTAAAAAGCCCAACTCTCTCCAGCAATCTGTATCTTTAATAACTGACACCTGCCCACTCCCCGCCTCCACAGAACCCATGGTCAAGGGAAGGGTATTAGGTACCCTAGGTAAACCTTACAGCCTTGCACACATACCCCCACACTCACCTCACTCCCTCCACAGACACACACACACACACACACACAATTAAAGTATGCATGTATAACATATTTTACATGAAAAAAAACAACATTCAAAAGTAGTCTTCTGAGGCAGAAAATATCAGAACATGCATATTATATTTACATGCATTGCTGTGGTGCCAACCAGAAAACTCTGCAAAAAAGACACTTGGAACGCCTTTGGAATTAGACTTTTTGTAATGCGTGTTGGGTGTTGACTTGGACCCCACAAAGCCATGAATAAATGGAATTATCATTACAATATTGTAAACTTGCCATACCAAAACCCTAACTTCATTACTCAAACAGTAATAACCATTTCTATTAAAAGGTACACTGCACATATTACACCAGACCCTAGAACACCAATGCACCACCTATTAGGAAAACAAAACAAATCAGACTGCTATAGATCCTTACACAGAAACTACATGCCAGCAAAATACCTCACCTCAGTCACATATGCAGAACCTAGACTGACGCCTGACAAAATACAGTATAAAGAGACCAGAAAGTATAAATAGAAATGCGCAGAGAAGAACTGTACTGGAAGCCAGAAAAAGCCATATGCAGAACAACAATGGACAACAGAAACATTATCATTCTTCAAAAAACAATAAACTCAAGAAATATAAAACAGTCATAATAGTAAAATCATATTCATAAAAAGAATAAATATTTCAAACCAGTTAAATAGAATGTCCACAGTTTTCCAAACACCAATAAAATATTTGGAAACATCTGATAATAATCTAATAATTAAAAAATGTTCTAATATTTAAAAAAAAAAAAAAACCCACTAAAATATTTGAAAACAGCAGATGCATCAAATTACACTCAATAATTAAAACTAATAAGAATTTAAACATCTCCTGCTTTTTATATCTGAGATCTTTTGATTTCCAGTCGCACTGAAATTGATGTGGATTGGGGAAGATAGGGCTGCACAAACTTTATCTTCTCTCTCTCTCTCTCTCTTACACTCACACACACACACACACACAATAATATTTTCTCTCTCTCACACACCCCTCTCCCAAGTACATGCCTATGATCTCTCTCATACACACCCTCTCTCTTACAAACACAGGTGCTCTCTCCCTCACAGTCACATTGGAGTAGATATTTAAAAGCCATTTAGATGAATAACTCAAAAGTTATCCATCTAAGGCCTGGATTTACCAATACCGCCGGGCTCTCTGAATCCCGCGGTAATGGGGGGTGGGGGGGGCGAAGCGGGGGGGATGGTCCTGTGATAACCAGCAGCGATCGCACCGCGGCAGTGCGATCGCTGCTGGCGTCGCGCCAAATAATTACACCATAAAAGGTGTAGTTATTCGGCGCGAAAATGACAGCGAAAAGGATGCATACCTTTTGCTGTCTGAGAAGTCTTCACAGAGTCAGCCCCAGTACTGCCCCAACTCTTCCTCTTCCGGGGCAAACTCCTTTAGAAAATAACCCTCTAAATGGCTTAAATGGAAAATTGAACCTCCTATCTTGCTAAGTTATAGTTGGATATTTTGATATAATCACTGGAGAGTGGACCTAAAGTAAACCTAGTGCAGTAGCAACTTATTTTAAAAAGAGAGACTATAATAAATTGAGGAAATTAGTTTAATAAAACAAAAAGAAGCTGTTGCAAAGGTTAAAAGTGTTAGAATCCAGCCTCCTTCCCAGAATCCTCGGCAGAGGATGTTCACCATGCAGCAGGGAGCCATCATTGGACGCTCTGATGCATGTGATGCTAGGACCCAGCGAAGTGACACTTAGGACATGAGTGCATATTGATGTGCACAATTTGCCATGTTGGCGGGAGAGTTCGGTACCCGTCCCGATGATGATGTTACATGCTCAAGACTACTTAGCCTTCCTGGACGTGGATTCATTGCTGTAACAAGAAGGTCTCCTGGTTCCTGATCCTCCTGGTTCCATTCTTCTGTCTTGCTCAAGCCCTCCAGACTGATTCCTGTCTTCAGCTTCTGCCTGGTTCTGTCTCCTCAGTCTTCAGCTTTACTTCAGTCTTCACCTGTGGCTCTACTGAAATCTTCAGCTCTGTTTCAGCCTCAGCCTTGTTTCAAGCCATAAGCCTTGCCTCAAGCTGTTAGTTTTGTCTTTGCCTGGCTTCAGCTGCAGTCTGGTCTTTGTATAAACTATTGGACTCAATCATAGTCTGGTCATAGCAAGAATCACTCACCCGCTGCTGGCGTGGATCTCAGAACTCTATCTATGAGGATGCATCATGGAAAGAGGAGCTCACACAAACACAGTTCCTTTCAATTTTCTGAGGCCATGAGCTCAGGGAATGCATCCCTGTGAAGGGCCATCACCACCTTGATCACCCAGATGCAGGAGCAAAAAACAGGACAGATTGGTCTTCTGCACCAGTTCATGCAACAGGCCCAGCAGCAACTCGATCAAGTAAAAGATCCACTATGTACCTTGTCACAGTGTTTAGACATATTACAAGTCCAATGTCCAGCTTCAGACTCAGTTCCAGTTCTGGTGAACCCTGCACCAGCACCTATCTGAACTGGTGAGTCCTTGATTCCACTACCATCATCTCCAAGGTATAGGGGTGATCCTAAAGCATGCAGAGGATTCCTTAACATGTGTAAGATGCAATTTGAATTACAGCCAGCTCGTTTTGTCTCCAATCGGGTCAAGATCACATATATATTTTCCCTTTTGGATGGTCCAGCTCTCACTTGGGCCTCTCCCTTGTGTGAACAAGATGATTTGCTTCTCAGGAATTTGGACAATTTCATTCAGCAATTCTGTCTGATCTTTAATCAACCTGGGCATGTCACGTCCATTCCCACAGAGCTCCTCCGTATTCATCAGGGTAATCATTCTGTTGGCGAATATGCAGTAGAATTCCATACCTTAGCTTCTGAACTTGGCTAGGGTGACGATAGCCAAACTGCCACTTTTGGCAAGGATTATTTGAGAGAATAAAACTTACAGCCCAGGACCCTCCTCTAACCTTTGAAGCTTTCATTGCCTTGGCTATTTGTATAGACCTGAGATTCCAGGAACAGGCTCATGAAAAGAACTCTCAATGGGCCTTGCTTGTGGTTCCCAGACCTCCAAATCTCTTGCAGTCCATCCTGGAACCACTAAAGGTGGCTGCTTTCAAAAAACCCAATGAATTGGGTAATACCTGACTTTCACTTGATGAGAAATAAAGGTGAAGATCGCAAAATCTTTGTCTCTATTGTGTCTCATAAGATCATTTTGTCTGTCAGTATCCCCTGAGACTGGAAAACTCTATAAAGAGAAGTCTCATAGGGAAGGCAACCTTGCACCATCCTGCTTCCTCTCCACTACTAACGGTTCCAGTGTGTCTTACCTATGGAAAACACTCAGTTCAGATCGAAGCTTTAATAGATTTCAGAGCCAGGGACAACTTTACTCAAGAATCACTACTACATCTATGTGGTTGCCCTGCCTCCAGCTTAACCACACTCTGTGTGTTAGCCAATGAACATGGCAAGGTAAAACAATGCAATTTTTATGATTTCAAGAACCAGGGCTGCAGTAAAAGAAATGAATGTTGAAGGTTAACCATAAACAGATATGAATATAGATACAAAGTCAAACCGGTTTCCAGAGATACTCTGCCTTTGGACAATAAATTATAAATTTAAATCTATTGGTTCTAATGCCTTGAACACCCTTCCATTATTAGTGAGCTCACTATAACTCTTGAAGACATACATTATCACTAATAACCGGACCAAGTAATACATGCATAAACATATACAATTTTCCCCAGACCTTCATAAGACAATGCTGTGCTACATATATAGCTTTCCGGGATCATCGGCAGGTAGAAATGCTCTTCAAATAGTCAGTGTGATCAAAGAAGAAAGCAAGCACTCTGAAAGTATTATCATCCATCTGGGAACCAACGACCTTGCTAGAAACAACATCCAAGTGGTACAGGGAGATTTCCAGACTCTGGCGAAGCAGATTAGTCACATGGTGAAGTCTATTGCCTTTTCTGAAGTCTTACCTGTTCATGGAAAGGGGAAGGAGAGGCTAAGCCATATAGATAACTTCTCAATGCATGGCTCAAGGATTAAAATGAGGAACAATAAAGAACTTGGATTTAACTGTAATCCACAGATTTTCTTCTGGTGAAGATGAGCAATCTTGCTTTCAATGTGATAACAGATGCCACTGGAATATAGTCTGATGGTTGTCTGATTTATGCATGTGCCAGGGACAGACCTCTTCCCCAGCAGGTGTATAAGAACGGTTATTCACTTTCCCAAAATGACTCCTTTGAGTGTTGGGGTTCCCTCTAATCTGTGGGACCTTTATCCTCTACCACAGTGCTGCAGGGAACCGCTCTCCTGGCAGCAGTTCTCATCCACAACAGCAACACGGGCTCAGCAGATGACTGGCACTGTTAACTCCCAGTCACTTACCGCTGGTTTCTTCCCAAGCGATCCACTTAATCTCCCACTGCCAAGCCTAACTTGAATGGTCACGGCACAGATCCCTGCAGGGGAAAGCAGGCCTAAAGTGCAGAGTCACCCGGAGCATGTCTGCTGTTTTCTCTCTCTCCAACAGCACGCCAGGCAGATTTGAAATCTCTGTCCTCTCAGCTTTGTCGTTGGTCAAATTCTCTGCTGCGTTCCATTGGCTCTTATAGTGCGGTCCCAGGAGGAAGTGTCAGGCTGAAGCAGCCACGACGAGAATGGCGACAGCGGTCTCAGAAGTAGCGAATCAACAATGTCCCGGCTGCATTTTTGTGACGGGCATGAAGGTGTGGCATGACCTCACAAACAGCAGAGTAGAAGGGCACTACACCCGGCCCCTGCCCCTCTCCCCTCACATACACATTTTAAAGTCTTTGTCACTTTTGGCAAAGAAAGTGGTGGGTATTGGGCAACATCACACAAAATATGGCAATATTCAAATTACTCATGCAATTTACATCATATTTATAAAAAACTAGTTTGGGTGTGCAAATAACTATGGTTTTAATTCCCTTTATCCAACTAATTATACTTCCCTTCTTAGCTCCTCACATATTTGGTCAGTTTTTTTTTATTGTGGCTCTGGGTTGGGTGTTACGAATCACTCCCATAATATTTAGAAACTTCAAAATGTTCCTTCTGGCAGGATGCTAAATAGGACTCTTTTACCTTTAGTTCTCTGACCCGGGGCTTCACATCTTAGGTATCTGGGAGATCTGACTTCTCTTGCTTTTTTTCGACTCACAGGAAGTTTGGCCAGATCCAACATGTACATCTACAGGGTCTCTCGGGTGGGGGGGGGAGTAGCTCTGAGGCCTCTCAGGCTGGATAGTTTTCTCCTGCTAAGCCCTCGTCTAGAAGCACTTTATGCACAGGTTCTTCTTCACTAGGATTAAAGGCAGAAACCTCAGGGCAAACTGTACCTCCGGATTAGGACTGAATACAGGTTCTGCTGACTCCTGAGACTCTAATAGTTCAGTCTCAAAAAATCAGGTAGGGAACTCCCATTCAGAGTCATCTTCTTCCTCTTTCAGGATCAGACGTGATTTGAGAGGGAGCATGGCCTTTGCTTAACCTTTTTTACCTAGAGGTCTGTTTAGAAGGCACAGAGTCTCATATTGGTTCTTGTGTAATCTTAAGATCTTCCTCAATAAGGATCAAATGATTACTGTGTCATGTCTTGATTGGGCCTTCTCTGCATTCAGACTTAGGATAGTAGACTGGAGCTCCAGTCTACTATCCTACTCCTACTGGATCACATAGGGTAGGACCCCACCATCCCCCACAACCCCACCTATCATTATATTTATATTTGCCAGGAATACACAAGTTCCTCAGCAGTACTCAATCTCCTGGTTTAAGGTCATGGGAAAATTGTACCCAGATAAATGGCCTTCAATAAAAGCCCTCCTAGACCTCCTAGAGTGCCTTTTCAGCAGGGCTCTAATTGCAGAAACTCTCACACCCGGGTAAAACAAACTAATATTCAAACACAAAACTGTGTTTGAATATTTATTTGTTTACAAAGATTTATAACGCCCCCACCCTTCCTACAGTTCGGGGCGAGAAACAACAAAAACATTCCCGAATAAAATTTACCAACATAACACACATACAAACATAAACTGAAACCTTCAGCAAGAAAAACAAATCAGGATAACACAACGAGATCTCTGATGATGATTGCATGTCTTATTCTGCTAAACTGAATGCAACCCTAAATAAGAACGTTTTCAGTACCTTCTTAAATAACTGCAAATCAGAAATTATTGGAATCCCAGCTGGAAGGGCATTCTATGTAACTGGGGCAGCCACAGTGAAAAAGCCCTCTCTCTCGTTTCACCAAGGTGGGCACTGAACCTAGAGAACCTCTTAAAGCCCTTGCTGGAAGGATCTCAAAGCCTTAGACAGTTTATAAATCCACAGTATTGCGGGAATCCAAGGTGCCTATACATTGTTCAGCAGTTTATACCCCAGGAGAGCGACCCCTTATAGCCAACTCACCAGTGAATCAGAAGCCAATGCAAAGAACACAAAACAGAAGTAATGTGCTCCTGCATTCGGGTCCCAGTTAACAAAGGGGCTGCTGAATTTTGGACTATTGGCAATGGTCTCGCAGCAGGATTTGCCAGAAGGCCTGGATATAAAGAATTGCAATAGAAAACGGCTGGAAAAATGAGCATCTTGGGTTATCTGTGCAGCTGAAAGAACAGACCTATCACTGCAGGTTTTAAATAAATGATGGTGTAGATAAGACACATTAGCAGCATGCCTATAACACACATATTTTGGGGGGAAATTAAATGTATTCACCTAGCTTCCAAGCATATCTCCAAAACTTCCTCTATAATATCTCTTTTCTATGCAAATAAAGGTATAAGTGTTTTAAAATTACACACACACTTTCAGGCAGCAAAATATTAGTGATGCGCATTCATTTGAAATGAAATTCATGTCTTGCTTCAATTTGTTTTCAAAGCGAAAGCAAAGAAAAAGGATTGAAATTTCATTTGTTTTCTTTTTGTTTTAGTTAAAACATTTGCCGCAGACAAAAATAAAATCCCCCCCAGTCCTCTGCCCCCCACTCCAGTCCCTTTCAACCCTTTAGCATAGTTTATATTTTTTTTTCCACAGGGCAATGCCCGGTCACACCTGCCCCTGCCGGTGGTGACCTTCCCAATGACGCTGGCAGACCGTGGCCAGTGCCATCCTTAATTTCTTCTGTGCAAAATGGCACCAACCTGGGTCTGGGCTTGGCTGTAATATACCGCCTGTGGGGACAGGAACGACCAGGGGGATCATTCCTACCCTGTGAAGAATAAGAAAACAATGAGAAGAAGGGGAGAAGTGCGGGGGAGGGGTTCTCTCCCGCCTTGGTTTTCATTTCATTTTTTCCTTTGTTTTTAATTTTCCTTTGTATGTTTCTTTTTTTTTTATTTTAAATAAAAACATGGATGTGAAACAACAAACAAAAATATAAAGAAAAAAAAGAAAAAAAACAACAACACAGAAATAAACCAGAACTATGTCTATGCACTCCCATACTAAACATGCACTTCCCTGGATATGGCTGACTCAGGCAGGTTAACTCTCATTTTACCTGAACAAAAGGTATCCGAGCCTTTGAACATGTGCCCCAAAATCGCCGTCACTGGCTCTCATCTATTCTGCAGCAGTTATACCTGAACTAGTTTTCGTAAAGGCAATTTAACTCCTGAAGTGTTTTACTGCAAGCGAAATTATTTTGAAGTCTCCGTGCATTAGCTAACCTGCCGGCTGCAGCATGGAGACCCCATGGCAGACATTCACGAGAAGACAGCATGAGACCCAAGGGAAACTTCAAAGTATACTATAAGAAAACACTTTCCCATATGCCAATATATACTCGATTGTGCCATCATAATAGACAGACACTACCAGTGCTGAGACCAACAATGTCTACCGGTAAAATTGGTGCTCCTAATTTTTGTACCTCCGGCCGAATCATTAGAAACTCTTTTCTACGTGTCTGCGTCGCTTTAACGACATCTGGATCCTTTGAGCAAAGATAAGTTTTTAAATACAATCATAAAGTCTTTTTAAAAAAAAAATATATAAACTTTGCCGGATGATTACTTATAAGACAATGAAGGTCTCAGCACCAGTAGTGTCTATTATGACTGCTTAATCGAGTACATATTGGCATGTGAGAAAGTGACCTCACTGCAGAGACACCTGTTTTTGTGGGCATTGATACTGATGCGTTTTTAATGCTCCTTTTCAGCTGGATGCTTTGGAAAAGAGGAACGACTCAGGCAGATTCACTAAGGGGCCCTTGATAATAGCCCTTACCAATCTGGGTTTAAGTTAATGATCTGCAGGGTGTGCGCATGCTAACAAACACATGGAAAACAGAGTGCGGTCCATCTACTGTGCGCAAACCGTGCAATTCATGATCCACTCTGCTGCTAATTCCAAGTACCAGGGCCGGTTAGCCTTGGAGATCCCTCTCACATCAAAGCCCCTTCCAGGGCCATGCCAGCTCCAAATCCATAATTTGAGTCCCTCTGGAGACTAGCCTTCAACTTCTTGTCCTCCAGTCAAGTGAGACCCCTCTGCTCTGACCCTTCCTCTCCATGACCTCTTGATGTAACAAACAGGCCTCAGTGATAGTCTAGACCATGACCCCCGATCATTCCACTCTCCTACTAAGAGGCACCTCCAGGGGCACAGACTTGAACCTCCCACTCCTGATCCAACAAAGAAGCCCCTGAACCACGCTCTACTCTCCCCTCCCCTCCCCCTGGAGATGCACAGTGAATATTCATGAGATAAATCTCGTGTATTTTCACGCTGGGTGTCCTGAAAATCCACTAGCCTGTGGGATAATAAGTAGGGGGAGCCCAGTTCAAGAGGGACCCCCGACTCTTCGTCGATGGGAAAGAATGGAGAGCGCTCCTGCCTGCTCTTTTACCTCACGCCGAGTGACGCCACCTATCGGTGCTTCACAATGTTTCAAATGCAGAGGGGCAAGGGCAGTAGCAGACCTCTCATATGGGTCTCGTGACTTCCAATCTGTTACCGTGGCCACCAGGCTATCGTTTCTGTTCTTCTATATTTTATACAAGATGGATACTGCTGACTGCACTGGGACTTTTACCTGCGGCCAGGTATCCTTACAGAGTCTAGACCAGCGGAAAGTCAACATTGCTTCTTGCTATAGTCGGCGAGCATTTCTTATTTCTGCTGTATAGGGCTGTGTACTCTGTTGCCACTTTGTACATAAAAGCAATTATCCTAAGTCCCTCAGACGAGCATGGACTCTGAGATACGTACACCAGACTTGCAGCTTGCAAACGCCACTGTAACACAGGAAAACTAACTACCTTCTCTTTTGCTTATTTTATTAGGTGGAAAGAAAGCACTAATAAATCTGGCGAGGGCATTCATTTTTGTGATCCAATTTATTTCTATTGCTAAATAGTGCCGACGGAAATTTTATTTAAAAAAATGGTTGAACCGATTAGGTTAAAATTTATGTAAGCTAAAAACCAATGTGGTGGCTTAATTGAATCAAT
Source organism: Rhinatrema bivittatum (assembly GCF_901001135.1). NCBI lineage: Eukaryota > Metazoa > Chordata > Amphibia > Gymnophiona > Rhinatrematidae > Rhinatrema > Rhinatrema bivittatum. The sequence goes on along the minus strand of NC_042618.1, from coordinate 30,211,504 downwards.
GCACTAACTCATTAAACCTCTGCCTCCAGGGTAAATGCGTTTTAATCCCAGTGCTGCTAATGACCAAGGTTACAGTATCCTGCTTCTTGTCCAGGCCCAGAAGAGGCAGGGGTGCGGGGGGTGGGGGGAGGAAGGATCATCCTTTGTGGATGACTATCAAGAACTAGAAACAGATTTATTTTTCATTTTATTTTATTTTATTTTTTTTACTGCAGATTATTTTATCACCATTCAGGCTGCTTTCTTCATTTGGGGAGAAAAAAAAAAATGTTCTATCTGATCGTCAGGCCCGTGATGAGAATGGATCACCGGACATCGAGGGGGACCCGGCTTCAACGCAGCTCTCGAGGCTGTCAGAACTTAAATGCAGTGCGCTGATCTCCATCCCCCCCCCCCCCCAAGGAAGGATGAAATCTGCTTCTCTGAAAGCTACCGGCTTTGTAAAGCCTCTGAGGACCTTCCCCCTCTCAATTCCAGGGTGAGTTGGGGGCTATGTGTGCAGCTGTTACTGTCAGTTTCATACAAAGGGGGGGCTGTGACTTGCTCACGGAGGGGGCATGCAGAATTTTCAAGCTAGGTGACTCCGTGGCGAAGATGAATTTGTATTGTTTTGTTTCATTTTGGGGTTTTTTTGAGGGGTTTTTTTTTACACGGAAAGTGAAATGCTCTAGCAATGAGTTATCCTCGGTAAGAATGAGATCTCATCGCCAGGGATGGCAACTGAAGCAAAATGATGTAAGGAAGGAGATAGTTTTTCAAGGGTTGATTTCTGAAGAAAAAAAAAAAAGGGGGGGGGGGGATATCAGGAGAGGCCAGCGGTGGCCTCCATCTTCTGTGCTTGCTGCAGTGGGGGGGGGGGGGGAAAAAGAAGCAATTTGCTGCAGTTCCCCAAAGGCCCCAGATGAGAGACCCGGAGTAACCTGACAGAAAATCAGCACTGACTGCTGTCAGCTCGCCAAGTGCAGTCAGAAAGATGAGGATGGGGATACATCGAGAGGCCTGGCTGGGAAGGGGCTGGATAAAGATTTACTAATGTTTCCGACGACTGGTGACTGCCTGCCACCATCTCGTCGGGTCATTGCCAGGATCGAGTGGTGGTTGCATTGGAAATTACCTTCACCGTGTGCAGCCATTGAAAAGTGAAACCCCCAGATGGCAAGAGCACTCCTATAAAAGATAGGGGCTAGATTCAATATAAATATGTATATATGCTTGCATGTTGTACAGTGTATTCCCCGCACTTTGCAGGCACTTTCAAAACTGCCCAACCTATCTCTACAGGTAAAAAATATGTGCATGGTTGACATGGTCTAGCAGGCGGGAAGAGGGGCAGGGGGATTGGCCAATGACCCGAATAATTATGCGCGGAGAAAGCAGGCCCACATTCCTGCATGTAATTTTTCCTTGGGTAACCATCAAAGCAAAAAACTATGTTTGATCGCTTTGCTTCGATTATTGGTGGGAACCCTGCAAGTAAAAGTACTGGCAAGAGACTTTGCACCAATGTACCCACCTTTGATTATTTATCCTAAAATCCATAAAATCTATCTGATGCCAGTCTCACCCTTGAAAGTGAACAGAATACTATAAAACGTTTCTCTTTTCTGATTTTCTAATACCTCATTCCACATTATGGGAGCTATGCACTTAAGGCTTTAGCGTGCATGCTAAGGATGTTTAGCGTGCACAAAACAATAACATGATATGCACAAACAGCTTACTGTGTACCTGGATTCATCGTTCCGCTATAAATATAGCGGAATGATGAGCCACCAAAAAAAAGGGGCGGGGCGATAGTGTGCAGCGCAGACACACAACCGCAGCAGGTGAAAACGCACCGCCGCAATGCGGCCACCTGATCACTATCGCCCCGTAGCACCAATGAAATAGCTGTGGCTATTTCTGGTGCTAACGTGAGCAATAATGTGCGATACATTATTGCCCGCAGTGCTACAGGACCCAATTTTCCTAAACCCCGCCCAAACCCCTTTCCAACCTCCTCCCCTTTCCCTAATTTACAGTTTCGATTTGCGAAGCGGTAGTTATCGCGTGCATTAGGGCTTTATCGCGTGGGATAACGCCCTAACGCACGCGATAACGGCCCATCACGATTTGAAGGATGACCCCCCCCCCCCCATGTGTGCTAAACTGTTCCCCTGACACATTATCATGTACATGCTAAAATTAGCACACATGCATGTTGATTAAGCAACATTACATGCAAATTAGGTTTTAATAGGTAAATGTGAAATAGTAAATTATTCTGTCCTCCATGTGCTGTTTTGGAGCATGACATTTTTTGCTTGTATACTGTCTCAAAATCCTTCATAATCGGCCCAAAATGAAAGGGACAGTTTGCATGGGGGATTTCATCCCTCAACGCCCCCCATCAACATTGTTTCTGCCCCCCCCCCCTAGAAGTCAAGACACTGATCCCAAACATCAAAACCTTTTTTGAACATCCAGACCCCTACAAACATCAAGCACCCCCAAGAAGTGCCAACCCCCTCATAAAGGTAGGACACCTGCCAACAAGATGACCTGACCCCTGACCCTCTCCCAAATTCGGAGGTCTAATCTGTGCCAGCAGGAGGAATTCTATATTTCTTCTGCTGGTGAAGATCAAGATTTGAGACCCTCTAGAATCATAACATTATGAGGGAGGGGAAGGGGATCCTTGTTGGGGGGCCGTGTGTTCATGAAGTGGTTCGGGCTTTTTGGCAGTTTTGTATTCATGAGGACCCAAGGCTTCTTGAAGTTTTTCTTTATATTTGAAGGGGTTAGATGTTTGGGGAGTGGGGTTGAAAACCTTGATGAGGGAGGTTGGGTTTTTGATGTGGTGTGGGGTATGTTTTCTGCATAGCAATGGGGTTTCAGAGGAATAAAATCACCCAGGGTGACCAGTAGGTATGTACATTAGTTTAAAACAAAATAAAGCTAATTCATTTCATTCGGGGGGGGGGGGGGGGGGGGCTCCAAACCAAATTGGGGGGCCCCCACATGAAATGAACTTTGTTCATTCGTTTTGTTTTAAACTGATATATCAGGCCTAGGTCTAGGCCCAAAGCTGGGGCCATGCCTAGGGTATAGGCCAAGGCTCAAAGCAGGGGCCATGGCCTAGGCACAAGCATGATACTGGGGTCTCAGTGGAGGCATGGGCTGATGCCAGGGCCTTGGTCAAGACTCCTGAAAATTTAAAAAAAAACCAAAAACGTACTTGATCCATCGGATATCAGGCCAGGTCCCAATGCCGGGGCCTCAGTTCTGACCCAGACACGATGCCACGACCCAACCCGGAGGCCGGGTCCTGATGCCATGGCCTGATGCTGAGGCCTCGGGCCAGGGTCAGGCCCAGGCCTTGCAGCCCAAGCCTGGGAGCTCCTCTTCTTTAGCCCTCTTCTTTCTTAGCTTGAAAGTCAAATGACGCCGTCTGCTGTGATTGTGCCAGAGTTAATTAACTCCGGCGCATTCATCCCAGCAGACGGCGCTATTTTGATGTATGACGATGTGACTATCAACTTAAAATTACTTTTTGAACTCCTGAATCATAGTCTCATATTGATAAATGACTGTGTTTCTACAGAGAAAGGAAACCATATAGGCCATGGAGACATATGGGGGTAAATTTTCAGCAGGGCACCAGACTTGTTAGCAGACACACAGAATTGAGAAGATTAGGTTTGAATATTGGATTATTATGAGGCTAAAAATATGAGTATGAAATTAAACCATCTAAAATTGCAATGTAGAGCTCATATGCATATTTTTAAACCGATCACTGCGCATAGTCTCCAAGCGCACCTCTAAAACAATACAGGAAGTCCTCTTTTGTTGTAAAAATACGTGCATACTTTCAGCCAGTTAAAAGTCCACTTATCCGCTTAGGGATGACCCTTGTTTTACATGTTTCAAAAGCACATATGTATTTAAAAATGTGTCCGCACTGTTTAAAGCTATGTTAGCTTTTCTCTTGTTGACCTTCTGAATATCTGAATTACAGCATATTTCTGTAGAAAGAGTATGGCTCATCAATGCTATGAACTGATGGGGAATTGGATTCAGAAGAGAAGACAGACAATGCTGGGCCCTGCCTTTTATGGTCTGGGGTACTGAAAAACAGACATGAGGGAAAAAGCACAGGACTACTTCTACGGTCAAGCCCAAAAGTAAAGCACGGTCCAGCAGCATTGTCTAATTGTAAATATTATTACTCTTAGCATAAGGCCTGGGGGTAACCAGCACGAAGCGGCAGTGCCTACCCTCAACAGAAACATAAGGGTAACCTGCATAGAGCGGCAGTTACCATCACAAGAAACTTGCCGGGCAGACTGGATGGACCATTTGGTCTTTTTCTGCCGTCGTTACTATGTTACTTATGTAAGTCACGAGGGTAATTTTCAAACATCCTGAATAACTTCTGAGCAGATAGAAAATCCACTTTGAATATTATCCCACCAAATCTACCCAGCACAAGTTATACCTACTATTTGATATGCACAAAATCTCCCTGAGAACTGACATGCGTATGGTTGAATTCTATAAAGCATGCCCGCAAATCCAAACTCCACCCTAGCTTCTCCCCCAGGACTGTCGCCGCTCGGTCCGGGTAATCTTGTGAAGGAACATGGCATGCGCGCATACAATCGGCCACATATCAGGCGTGCGGCTTAACAATAGGCCGCTTCTAAATGTAAAGTACCGTTTTACACACAGAGATCCCTTCGAAATTGACTCCCAATATGTAAAAACTGAAGGGTGTTTAGATATGTGCACTTCATTAAACTTTCTCTCCTTGTTCTTCCCTATCTGTACCAGATAAACTAAAGAAAGGCAAATGTTCATCATAGTTAACCTCTAGACGTTTCATCGTGCACCTTCATTTCTCCAGTTAACCACTTGAAACTACTGACAGTTAGAACTGCTGGAGCAGCTACAACTACTTAAGTTATCTTTCCCCCCTGTAGATTTACTTCAGACTTCAAAAGACACAGCTGTACAGTATGTTATTTGGTGTTTTCACTTTGATTTTTGACTTCCCATTCATGACTTTCATTGAATGTGCTGAATAGTGGAACCTAAGGGCTTCCATCTTTGCAAAACCTTAGGAAATGAACTACTTGTATCTTTGTATGAATATACCAGGAGTTCACTCTGGGCCTTACATGGTTCCAAAACTCTCTGCAGATTGTTAGGTTTAAGCATTTGCAAGTTGTTTAGGTGGTCACGCTCAGATCTTTACAATGCCTACAAAAAGAACAGAAATGAAAGATTGTTGCATTCCAAATGCTCTTGTTCATTCACTTTATTGGCAGTGGAAGAGCAAATCACTTCAGCCAGGCAGTGGCATATCCAGGGCTGATGTTTTGGAAGTGCCCAAGGTTAACATGGACAGGCACTGGGCATGTAAGGGCCCAAGGAAAAAACATGGGAGGGGGCCCAGATCCTGGGTTCCCTCCCACCTCCTTCCACCTTCCCTGTGTCCTCTTCTTGACTCCTCTTCCTCCTACATCTCCATGGCCTTTTCCTACTTCCTGTCCCTTTTACCCTTACCCAGAACCTTTTCTATCCTACCCCCCAGGGCTTCTTCCCAGCTCTTGGCCCCATCCCCAGTGACCACTCCCATGTTTCCTTTCTCCTACTCCTACTCCTACTCCTCATCCCCTACCCATGTTCTTCTCCCTTCTATGCCTTCTTTGATGGCCCTTTTCCCTCCGATATCCCCCATATTGTTCTTCTTCTTCAATCCCCTCCTTATATGACCCATCTCCCTTCTATGCATCCTCATTGCCCTTTCCAGGCTCCTCTCCTTCTTAGCTCCCTCTCATGGTCCCACTCCCTTCTGTGCCCTCATGGCCATACTTGGGAGCTCTCTGGATTTGACCTGGAGACTCAGAAAATTTGCATCAATTGCCGGGCCTCTGAGGAAACACGAAAAACTTCCAGGCCTCTCTGTTTACAGTTCCGTCCACTCCCCTTCAACAAGCCTGCAGGGAACAGGGGAAGAGGGGATAAGGCAGGAGCACACACACACACAGACCAGCACTGTGCATTGGAGAGGGACTAAAATGCATACAGCTCCTCCTGCAGCTACGCTTCGAGAGGAGAGTTAGGGTGCACAAGTTAAGAAGGTAGAAACAAAGAGAGTGCCGACATCAGGGATGGAGGAAGGGGAAGCATATTGGGGATCATCCTTGGAAGGGAGGGAAAAATGGTGATGGTGTCAGAGAGAGAGGGTATGGATTAGCACAGAATATTCCTCCCTCCATCCCACCTCAACTAATCAATAGCAATCTCAGGATGACCGCAACCTTTCCTGGTTCTTCTCCCTCCTATTTCCCCATGGCCCTTTCCCAGGTCTTGTTCATTCTACCTACCCCACTCTTTCTCAGTTTCTCTCCCTCCTCCCACCAGGCCCTCTCTCAGCTTCTCTCCTTCTCCATCTCCTAATGACCCTTCCTGCCTCTTTCCCACACCATCAGTCCCTTCCTGATTTTTTCCTTCCCGTCACCTTTTATGACTGTTCCAGACCAGCAACAACAGGAAAAAAAAATTCAGCAAGGAGCATGGAACCGGTGTGAATGCCCTGACAGGTCCCTTGCACTGGTTTCTTTGGTTACAGGAAGGGGCGGGGCCAAGTCAGGGCCTATAAATGCCTGCAGAGCCACTTCTGGTCCCACACTGAATTTCTTTTCTGTAGGATTGGCTGTTGCCTCTTTCACCATCATCTTCAGTTCGGGTTTATGTTCTTGTTCAAGAGAGGTGCAGGATGGGCCTGAGTCCATGACCTACCCGGGTCTACCCATGGCTATTGCCTTTATCAGAAATTTGAATCCATTTACGTAGATCGGTTAAATGTGAACTTTTTCATTGAAAATTGGTGCAAAGATCACAGGAAAAAAAGTACATACAGACTTTGCATCAATGTGGATATTATCCCCCTCACAAGCCAAAACTGCCCCCTATGAGGCATCCCTATTCTCTCTCAGCCCTGACTCCTCCCCCTCCAGGGGCCCCCTGCCCTCCAGAATGCATGCTCGCTATTCTGGAGGGCCCCTTCCTTGCTGGTGGGGAGGGGGGGGGTCTGTGGAGTCCTCCAGCCTGCATGACTGCCTGCCTGTGAATGATGCCACCTAGCTATAAAAGGGGGGGGGGGGGGGAAATCATTTTGAATGATGGCGCTGGTGAGGCAGATCCCCTTGGAGTCACTCCTGCCCTGGGAAGGAGGGAGCCAGAGACTTCCAGCTCCGGAGGATTCCTTTGGTGGGGACATTTTGGACGGGGATGGGTTTTCTAACAGGGGGCAGGGCTAAACAGCCTTCATAGATTGGGGGCTGTGCTAGAGCGGAGGAAGGATCTAGAGGGGGATCCCCTTTGGGAATGGACTTTGGAGTGTGTGGGGGATTAGGAGAGTTGGGTGGGGGGGGGGGGGAGGGGTAGGAGTTAAATCGGGGCTTCCTGCCCCTTTAAATATCATGGTGGAAACGCTGTCTATTGGGAGCCAGCATGGAGCCCCTGGGAGCAGGTGGCTGGGTTGCAGCAGCCCCCCCCCCCCCCCCCCCTCCTATCCCTGCGGCAACAGGGAGCGTGTGCAGGGGACAGGAAGGGGGGGGAGAGGAGGAGCAGAGAGGAGCAGTGGAGCATCTCTGTACCCCCCCCTGTGTCAGGGGAGGGGAAGGGAAAGAAGCAGGAACATCAGCAGCTTCCTCTCTCTCCTCCCTGCTGACTCGGCTGCCGCGGGCCAGATGTGCGCTCTTTGCTGGAACTGGCCATCGGCAGCAGGCAGCTCAAAGCCCGGTTTTCTTACTGCCAGTTTTGAAGGCGCTGGGATGACCCGGCTGGATTTAAAATAAAAAAAGAAACCGGTAGGCCAGCTGGTTGCCAGCCCTAAGCCAGGGATGCTAAGAGGTCAATATTCAAAGGGCAGGAGTTAAGCCAAACAGCAAAGTTTCAAAACTCCCTTCGCCTCCTCACCCGCTCCCTTGCTAAATTTTGTCGCAGTAGCTTGTCACCCACACAGAGTTTACCCCAAGTGAAAAAGGGGCGATGGGGGGGCATTCCCGGGGCGCTGTCAGGGCAACGCTGAATATCGAGGTTACCTGGGTAATTCAGGTCAGGTTTAAAGTTACCTCCCCCTCTTTACCAATCTGCACATAAACAAATAAAGTGGCACTCTCGATGCGACTAAAAGTCTTTGCTGCCTTCCACAAGGTGTGCGCACTTTCAGCCACATGTGGAGAAGATGTTCCCAGGGTCACGCCTAGGCCGACCGTAGAGTGCATTTTCAACGTCTTCACCCCTACTTTACAAGAAAATAGCTTTACCCTCACAGAAAGCAGCTGCCCGAGTCAGTGTGGGCTTTGCACTCGCGGCCGTTGTCAAATTGAAACTCCTTGCGCGCCTTCCCTTTGAAAAGGACCACAGGCAAAACATAGGGAGTAATTTTCAAAAGCATTTACACATATAAATGTAAGTACTGTTGTAGCAATTTTCAAAAGCCAGCTTACACGGGTAAAGTGCATCTGCATGCGTAAAACCCAATTTTAAGCTTGTAAATGCTTTTTAAAATTGGGCCCTAAGCACACAATCTGCATCAATGTGGGTAGTTTGAAAAGTTGCCACCCTAAAATAGGGAAACCCCTTTCATACTTCTGGTCTTAAGTCTATTTGAGCAAACCTTTTGGCACACGAGGTAAGTTTGGACTTATTTAGCTAAGTATTTCGCCACATTCAGTGGCTGGCTGCCACTTAGCTGGCTACATAGTCATCTGACGCTCTGCAATTCAATAAACCTTTGAATGAATGGTATGTGTGTTGTGTGTGCGCTTCACTTTTACAATATAAACTTTTACAATATAAACCCCATAAGGAGGAAACCCGGTTAACTTGCGTTCTGCAACAATCCACGGCAGCAAGTACAATAAAGGCAGCTATTTACAGACATTGGCATATACTGTCCATGCATGACATTTTTTTGGAACCACCGACATTTGCCATGTCACGGGGGAAAAACATCCGAGACCAGACTGTGCATGCTCAGATAGATGGCTTTGATAGTGGGGACCCTATAGTGGGTCATCAAATGTGTGGCCATTGTTCCTGGTGTGCACAGACTAGGGATGTGAATCGTGTCCTCGATCGTCTTAACGATCGATTTCGGCTGGGAGGGGGAGGGAATCGTATTGTTGCCGTTTGGGGGGGTAAAATATCGTGAAAAATCGTTAAAAATCGAAAAATCGAAAAACCGGCACATTAAAACCCCCTAAAACCCACCCCCGACCCTTTAAATTAAATCCCCCACCAAATAACTTAAATAACCTGCGGGTCCAGCGGCGGTCCGGAACGGCAGCAGTCCGGAACGGGCTCCTGCTCCTGAATCTTGTCGTCTTCAGCCGGCGCCATTTTCCAAAATGGCGCCGAAAAATGGCGGCGGCCATAGACGAAAAAGATTGGACGGCAGGAGGTCCTTCCGGACCCCCGCTGGACTTTTGGCAAGTCTCGTGGGGGTCAGGAGGCCCCCCACAAGCTGGCCAAAAGTTCCTGGAGGTCCAGCGGGGGTCAGGGAGCGATTTCCCGCCGCGAATCGTTTTCGTACGGAAAATGGCGCCGGCAGGAGATCGACGCAGGAGGTCGTTCAGCGAGGCGCCGGAACCCTCGCTGAACGACCTCCTGCAGTCGATCTCCTGCCGGCGCCATTTTCCGTACGAAAACGATTCGCGGCGGGAAATCGCTCCCTGACCCCCGCTGGACCTCCAGGAACTTTTGGCCAGCTTGTGGGGGGCCTCCTGACCCCCACGAGACTTGCCAAAAGTCCAGCGGGGGTCCGGAAGGACCTCCTGCCGTCCAATCTTTTTCGTCTATGGCCGCCGCCATTTTTCGGCGCCATTTTGGAAAATGGCGCCGGCTGAAGACGACAAGATTCAGGAGCAGGAGCCCGTTCCGGACCGCTGCCGTTCCGGACCACCGCTGGACCCGCAGGTTATTTAAGTTATTGGGGGGGGGGTTCGGGAGGGTGGGGAATTTAATTTAAAGGGTCGGGGGTGGGTTTTAGGGGGTTTTAGTGTGCCGGCTCACGATTCTAACGATTTATAACGATAAATCGTTAGAATCTGTATTGTATTGTGTTCCATAACGGTTTAAGACGATATTAAAATTATCGGACGATAATTTTAATCGTCCTAAAACGATTCACATCCCTAGCACAGACCATCACAGGTGTTCTATGGGAAGTTCCGTCCTGAGGATATAAGATTTGGAGGAAGAGTAACACTGATTTCCAGTCTTATAATGTTGTGTATGCGATTATTTGCACATGTCCCAAGTTGTACATCGGACGCACAACTAGACCGATTCGAGTAAGACTCGGTGAACACAAATCACGGTTCACTACATTGAAACTCACTGCACCCATGGTTCAACACCTAGTGGACTCTGGTCATAACATTTTGGATTTAAAATGGACGATTATTGAGAAAATCAACCCCTCACCACGTGGTGGGGATATACGATCGTCACTCAATACACGAGAAGCCTTCTGGATCTTTACATTAAAAACTTCCGTACCTCGAGGTATGAATGAAGAGCTTAATTTCAATACTCTTTTGTAAAGGATCAACAAGGCATAGTGATTATGCTTATTATTTCGCTCTCATTCAAAAAAACAGTTTGGTTTTTAAGGTTTGGAGGCGGGACTCTGTTGTTTACCATTTTGACAGCTCAGAGTGCTCCTTTCAGGTCCGCGCACCGCATTACTAACCTTTAGAGTTCTCCAGCAGGTCCGATTGCCACGTCATCAATCGTGCTGCAACGTTGAAGCACCTCATTGGTTACTTTCAGTCCCAGTAGTCATATATATAAGGAGTCAGTTCACTTGCAAGGCTATCCTTCCCGGCGATCGATAGAGACAGATCGCCATGTGGCACAACGTTTATTGCTTTGGAGAAAGCGTCGAGGAGAGGGCTGCAGACTCCGTGAAGTTGGTTTTGGGAAACATCTAACCCCCTGAGGAAAGGCATTTTCGTCTGAAACATGTTGGGATAACGTACAAGAAGATGGACACACCAACCTAAATCCGGGAAGTCTGTTTTTTACCTTTTATTGACATTCTCATTGAGCACAAGGGAGTAACCTTTGCGGTCACGCATTTAAAAATAGCATTGCCACGGAAGAGTTCTTCATGTGTTGCTAGGGACAACACAAGTTCATACAGAAAATTTTCAAAAAATAATTATTAAAAGTTTATCGAGGAGGAGGAGGAAGGTTGATGATTATAAGTTCACCTTACGGAGGTGCGGGGCACCTACACTATGTATGAAACCTTTCTCTGACTCCATAAAAAAATTTTTAAAAAAAATTTTTAAAAAAAATTTACACACATGAAAAAAATGTTTTCACCACAGACAGTGTAGGTATTTACTTTATTAAAATTAATTCACAACACACATACCATTCATTCAAAGGTTTATTGAATTGCAGAGCGACAGAGCGGTAGCTCTTGATTGTTTTTGTTTAACACAGCAGTTCGCTATAAAGGTGTAACTTTTGATATACTTTACATAGTCATCTGGCCACATCTATTTATTTATTTGCTTTTATATACCGAGATTCAGCTAATGCCATCACATCGATTTACATATAGCAATATGAAAACAAAAAGAGGATACAATACAACAAAATATAACAAATGAGAGAACAAAATGGGATAAATAATATTATAATATATAAATGTCATATATGTAGAGAGTGATCAATGGATGAAGGAGGGTTGAAAAGAGGGAGAGTCATGAAAGGGAAGAGTTAAGGAACGTAGTGAAGGTTAAAATAAAGGGAAGGGGAGTAGGATAATGGGAAGATAGGAGAAGATACAAGTGAAAGTGAAAGAGGTTTCGTTGATCTTAAGATATTATAAATGCTTTTTTGAATAGCCAAGTTTTGTTTTTTTTATTTTAAAGTTTTAGTATCTTGTTCAAGTCTTATTTCCGTGGGTAGAGTGTTCCATAAAGCTGGTCCTGCGATGGAAAAAGCACGGTCCCTTGTAAATTGATGGTGTGTCATTCTTGGTGAAGAGGTTAAGAGAAGCCCAGTATTTGTTGAACGTAGGTTTCTAAGTGAGTCTTTAAAAAGAAGCGTGTCTTTCATCTATTCTGTTTGTTATTATAAAGAGCTTTGTGGATCAGAGTTAGGGTTTTATATGCTATCCTGTGACAGATTGGTAACCAATGAAGTTGTTGAAGAATCGGAGTGATGTGTTCAGATCTTTTGCAGTTGGAAAGTGATCTGGCTGCTGCATTCTGTAGAAGTTGCAAAGGTCTTATAGTTGAAATTGGAAGACCTAGAAGAATTGCATTGCAGTAATCTAGTTTTGAGAATATTAGGGCTTGTAAAGCTGTTCTATAGTCTTCAAAGTGTAGAAGAGGTTTAATTCTTTTTAAGATTTGAAGTTTAAAAAACCCTTCTTTTATTATATTATTAATATGTTTCTTTAGGTTTATTTCATTATCAATTGTGACACCCAAATCCTTTCTAGTAAGGATAAGTTCTTTGTTTGTAGTGTAGCTGATGAATTGGGGGTCAAGTAAAGGCGAGTTTTTATTGCATAAATACAGAATTTCAGTTTTGTTGTTGTTCAGGGTGAGAGCTATTTTTGTTAAGAGATGCTGAATTGACTTGAGATGGGTGTTCCAGATGCTTATTGTATTGTCCAAATTGTCATTGATTGGGAGTAGAATCTGGACATCATCAGCATAGATGAAGTAAAGTAAACTGAGGTTTGAAAGGAGTTTGCATAGGGGTAATAGGTAGATATTAAAAAGTGTTGATGATAATGAAGATCCCTGTGGTACACCATGTGGGAGAGAAATCTATCTAGATTCAGTATTATTTGCTCTGACAATATATGATCTATTAGATAAGTAAGATGTAAACCAGTTTAGAGTGGTGTTGCATAGACCAATTTCTCTTAATCTGTTTAGAAGGATGAGGTGATTAACGGTATCAAAGCTGCAGATATATCTAGTAATATTAGAATACATTTTTGGCTATTATCAAAACCTTTAAGAATTGTGTCAGTGAGAGATAATAGGAGTGTCTCAGTACTAAGGGTGCTTCTAAATCCATGTTGGGCTGGGAAAAGTATTTTATTTTTTTCAAGATGGTCTGAAAGTTGTTGGTTAACAATTTTTCTAGTGTTTTAGCTATAAAGGGAAGGTTGGAAATAGGTCTATAGTTTGCGATATCGGATTGATCAAGTTGAAGTTTTTTAAGAGTTGGCTTAATAACTGCACATTTTAATTTATCTGGAAAAATACCTTCTTCAAGAGAGATATTTACTATGTCAGCAACTGGCCTAGCAATAATATTAGAGAGTAGCTTGAGAGTTTTTATTGGGATAGCATCAATAGGATGAGATGCTGGATTCATTTTTTGTATAATGTTTTCAACTTCAGTGGATGAGGTATTTTCAAATTGTGACCATCTACTATTAGTGATATTTGGGATGTTTGCAGTTGGATCATCTATAGGTGGGATTTTTGTGATAATATTTAGGATTTTGTCTCTAAAAAAGTTGGCAAAATCATCACATTTGATCAATTTGTTATTTGTATTTGTAGGAGTATTTTCTGGCTGAGTAAGGTCTTTAATATATGCAAAACGTTCTCTAGGGTTAAATTGATAGTTATGTATTTTTTCAGCATAGAAGTCTTTTTTTTTAGCTTTGTTAATATCTGTTTTATAAATGTAGAGAATGGTTTTATATTTATCCTTTAATTGGTCTGTAGGGTTTTTCATCCATTTTTTTTTCTGTTGATCTTAGTATATTTTGGATGTTTCAGAGGTTTTGGGTGTACCAAGGAGCTTTGTATTTGGGATTTATTTTGATTATTTTCTGAATGATTGGACATTTATTATTTGCTATTTCAGAGGTAATGGTAAGCCAGGAATTTACAGCGGAATTTGTGTCAGACTTCTTTAATAGTTTTAAATTGTTGGGTAGTATTTCAATTAATTCATCACTAGTGCAAAGTTTTTGGAATTTAATGTGTTTGATTTGATTGTGTTGTTCAATATGGATAGGGTTTATATGAATTTTAGTTTCAATGAGTCTATGGTCTGACCACGGAACGTCCGTTGTTGATGGTGGTTCATAGAACGCAATTTTGTTATTTATGAAAATTAGATCCAGAGTGTGTCCAGCATTTTGAATTGGTGATTTTATTATTTGTTTGAAGCCAATGGCTGTCAGGGTATCTAGTAAAAGTTGACATGAAGCTGAAGGGGGAATTTTATCAACATGTAAATTGAAATCTCCTAAAATGATGGCTGGGGTGTTCATGTTGATGTTATTTGTTATGGCTTCAATAAGTGGTGATGAGTTGTGCTCTAGGAGACGTGGAGGGGCATATAAGAGTATAATTTGTAGCTGATTAGATTTGTAGAGGGCAGTTTCAAGAGGAGAGTATATATTAATATTATGGAATTTGAATTTACATTTTTTTAGGGCTATAAATAAAAGATCACCTCCTTTCTTTTTTTTTTTCTGGGCAGTGTTTAATTAAAGTAATGTCTGAATCTTTTAGCCAGGATTCTGTAATGCAGCATATTTCTGGGCAGTTGTTGGTAAGAAGGTCATGTAGGATGGGAAGCTTTTTGAAAGCGTTGTTGAGTGAAATTTATTTAGAGTGGGTATAGAAATGAGTCTATTTGTTTTGTGAATGATAGGTATTGTTTGTTTGAATGTGTGATTATTATGTGGTAAAATTGGTATTTTTTTTTGAGTGGTTCCATAATATGCATTGATTTAAAGTAATTGTTAGATAGGTAGAAGCAAAAAAGGGAGGGTATATAGGAATGATTTTGTAATATATTTTAAGAAGGGCGCTATTGTGTTTAAAAGGTCATAGTCATCTGGTTAAATGAAGGATGGACCAGAGCATTCCAGGCATTCTTTCTGTCTGCAGTAGGGCTGGTAAGATCACCTTGATAAGAAGTTGGCAGCACATCACTGGTGACTGTAGTAACTTATGCCTAAGGCTGCCTATGAGTAATTGGATAGAAATAATAATTGGTAGTCATTAGACTGGAAGGTCCAGGGGGCAGGCTATGTGTTGCTCTATTATTGCTTTCCAAAGTATCATGTATACTTCCAGTGCTCTATAATAGTATTACTTTTATAGTAAAAGTCTTCGATTTGACTTCTTCAGATATAATAAGATTAACTTACAGCAGAGCCAGCATAGTAACGGATAAAAGGGTAAACAACACAAACAAGGGGGGAAACCAAAATTATCTTAAACAGTGAAGGCTAAGTTTTCAATAATATCTGATAGGTGTCAAGTTAACTTAGCCAGATAAGTGTCAATATTCAGCTTTATCTGGCTAAGTTAGCCAGATAAGTTAGACATGCTATTTAGCAGATCTAACTGCTAAATAGCTATTTAGCAGGTCTACTGCTATTTAGCAGGTCTAAAGTTAGCTGGATAAACTTATCCGGCTAACTGTTAGATAGCCGGATATATTCAGTAGGGATGTGAATCGTTTTTTGACGATTTAAAATATCGTCCGATATATTTTAAATCGTCAAAAATCGTTAGAGCCGCGATACAATAACAATTCCCCCGATTTATCGTCAAAAAATTGTAAATCGGGGGAAGGGGGAGGGGAAGGGGGAGGGCGGGAAAACCGGCACACTAAAACAACCCTAAAACCCACCCCGACCCTTTAAAATAAATCCCCCACCCTCCCAAACCCCCCCAAAATGCCTTAAATTACCTGGGGTCCAGAGGAAGGGTCCCGGTGTGATCTTTTACTCTCGGACCTCCGGTGCTTGTAGAAATGGCGCCGGCGCTACCTTTGGTTTTCCATACGGAAAAACGATTCGCATGCAGGAAGTCGTTCCCGGACCCCCGCTTGACTTTTGGCAAGTCTTGTGGGGGTCAGGAGGCCCCCCCAAGCTGGCCAAAAGTCCCTGGGGGTCGAGCGGGGGTCCGGGAGCGATCTCCTATGCTCCTGACCTCGGGGGACAAAAAACAAAATGGCGCCAGCGCTACCTTTGACCTGTCATATGACAGGGCAAAGGTAGCGCTGGCGCCATTTCTACAAGCACCGGAGGTCCGAGAGTAAAAGATCACACCTCGACCCATCCTCTGGACCCCAGGTAATTTAAGGCATTTTGGGGGGGTTCGGGAGGGTGGGGGATTTATTTTAAAGGGTCGGGGTGGGTTTTAGGGTTGTTTTAGTGTGCCGGTTTTCCTGCCCTCCCCCCCACTGGACCCCAGGTAATTTAAGGCATTTTGGGGGGGGGGGGTTCGGGAGGGTGGGGGATTTATTTTAAAGGGTCGGGGTGGGTTTTAGGGATGTTTTAGTGTGCCGGTTTTCGATTTACACGATTTTCACGATTTTCACGATATTTAAAAAACCCAAACGGCGACGATCCGATTCCCTCCCCCTCCCAGCCGAAATCGATCGTTAAGACGATCAATCACACGATTCACATCTCTAATATTCAGTGGCACAGTTGTGCTGCTGAATATCCTTGGCCAAGTTAGTCAGATATATCTATCTTGCTGAACATTGACTCCACAGGTCTATTTTTTCTGCTGGAACTTAATAGCATTTAGTACCAGTGCCTTCCTCCCCGCCCCCGTGCTAGTTCCTGGGAAATGACAGAAGGGGGTGGGGGGGGGGGGTCACTTCTCTGTTCCATTCTGTCTGCTCCAGTCTCATTTTTCCCCTCCTGATCTCTGCAGGCTGCTGCCTGGGAGAGCAGAGACTGGACAGAGCAGGAAGCAGAGGTCTGATCTTTTCAAGACCCCAGCCAATAAGAACACATAAAAAATTCAGAATTGCCATCAGGGGACAGACCAAGGTACATCAGGTCCAGCATCCTGTCTGACAGTGGCCAGTCCAGCCAAAGGTCCCCCACCAGATCCCCCAGAACAGATTGATATCTTGCTACTCACTCCCAGGTAGAAACAGCTTTCTCTTCTCTATGTAGATAGTAATATTTTGTGGACGTTTTCTCCAATAGCTTGCCAGAATTTCTTTTTAACTCCACTACACTAGTCACCTTGACCATGTACTCTGATAACAGATTCCACGGCTTGCTTGTGCATTGAGTGAAAATTGGTATCTGCAGTTTGTTTTAAATCTGCTAGTTGATATTTTCATTGAGTGTCCCCTTGTTTTAGTATTATCTGAAAGAGTAAATAAGCATCCTTAATTCACCTGTTCCTTCCCACTCATGGTTTTATAAACTTCAGTCAGGTGCCCTCAATAAATTTGGAGCATCAGCCCTGTTTGCCATGACCAGGGAAAATACAGAACAGCACCAGAACGTACTCAGTATCCAAACTATTAACAATTTTGTGCTATGTAATTTTACTTATGGCTATTTGCACTATTATGTATATTCTTCTTCTTTTTTTTTCCTTTTAACCTCTTTATGTATTACTTTGGAAACCTTAAATCTAAATCTGAGCAAAGTACCAGTAGGGGACGGAGAGGAGAAACAGAGATAAGCACCAGCGGTGCTTATCTCTGTTATCACCGCTTTTGCTGCTTCTCCTCCCGACATGGCACGGACGCCGCCGAAGTCAGGCCTTCCTGCGTGGCTGAAGCCGCGGCCTCAGTTGTCTTCGCGGCCCGGAGGCCGCCCTTCCAGCTCTGGTCTATGCCGCAGCAGGAGCCGCGGACTTCTGCCTTCCTTTGCGGCTGGAGCCGTGGACTGTGTTTCCCTCCTGCTGCCCGGAGGCCGCCCCGAAGCCTGCCTGCAAGTAATCTGCCTCCCCTGCTCTGCCACCGCAGCGTGCAGGAGAGCACCGCTGTCCGTGGTCCTGCTTCTTCTCTTCAGCCTTTCCTTAGGTGCTGGCGCGCGCCTCTTCTCAGCATTTAAAGGGCCAGCCACAGGAAGTGTGTTGGGCCCCACCTATGGACTGATTTCCTGTTCAGCCCTATAAAAGGGCTGGTCTCATCATTGTTGCTTGCCTTGCATCGGAGTTACTTCACTCTGGAGGCTCCTGCCTGCCAGAGCTCCGTCACGTCTTCTTCGTGGAGATCCTCATCGTTTCGTCTTCATGTAATGTCATGTCAAGTCTTCGTGCCTGAGGTCCCCGTCCAGGTGTCCTGGTGTCTCGTCTTGATCTTCTGCTTCCTGATGTCCCAGGTTCCTTGGGTCCTGCTCCTGTGTCTTCAGCACTCCTGAGCCTTCTGGTCCTGTCAGGCCCTGCTCCCTCGGATGACATCTTTCCCGAGCGTGGAGTGGCCTGCAGGTGGAATTCGTTCCTGTGCTCCTGAGCCGTCATGTCCTGCCAGCCTTTGCGGCGCTCCGGATGATTTATGTCTCCGTCGTCGAAGTTCTGCCTCAGCTGGATTCTTCCCTGCACTTGTCCCGCTCTCCGAGTGGTCCGTGACCAGCCTCCTCAGGCTGTGTAGGGCACGCAGTGGGACAGGGTGGTCCGCGACCAGTCCATTGGGTCCACCCGTGAAGGTGGGCTGAGTAGGGCGCCCTGAGAGACAGTGCCAATGTCCTTCTGCCCAATTTCTCGTCTCGTCTGGACTTCATCAAGTTCCTTGTCTCTGATGTCGTCGCATCGACCCTGGTCCGGGATGCCGTCGCATCGACCCTGGTCCGTGATGTCTTTGCAACAGCCCTGGTGTCATGTCTTCAATAACCTTGGTGTCATGTCTAGTTCCAGCCCTCATCTCTGATGCCATCCGCATCCGCCTTGGTGTCATGTCTTCATGTCAAGGCCATCTGCCCTCATCCTCAGGCCAGGCCTGCTGCTCTATGCTGTTCCAAGCGGCAAGTCCAAAAGGGCTTGGAATGGTCGGAGGACCATTCAACTTCCAATATCATGTTGTTGGCCTTGGGAGCTTGAAGGCCTGGCAGAGGGTAAGACTGCCTACCAACATTCAAGAAAAAACTTGGCAGAGGGTAAGACTGCCTACCAACATTCAAGAAAAAACTTAAGACCTGGCTTTTCCGCCAAGCCTTCTCAGATACCCATGACACACAATAGTCGACTGAACTTCCTTTAGGAGCAATGGATTTCCATATTACCCCTAAGCCCAGAATAAGAGCCTCCTGACTGCTCTGTTTATACTAATAATTTCTCCGCTATCTCTAGCCTTTCCTTCCTTCCAGTAGTCTATGCCTCCAAGTTTAATTTCCCTGTTAAATGTAACTTTGCTTTTTCATGTTCAACCTTTTGTTTTTGGTTACTGTTCTTGGTTCAGTTCCCCTATTCGATGTGAACCGACCTGATATGGTCTCTACTATGAAGGTCGGTATAGAAAAGTGTTAAATAAATAAATAAATAAATATAAATAAGACCGTCAGCCATGCTGGAACATGCCGTCAACCCTCAGTTTGATCCTGGATCCATCTGGGGTCGGGCTGAGGCCCAAGGGCACACTAAACCACCCCTTCTCAACAGGCAGGGCAGGAGCTACTCTCTTATGCCTCCTGCTGATGAGAAGAAAGATGGGAAGAGGGGAGGATTATGCTGTGACTGAACCCTGCAGCCAGGCTGGCCCTGTTGATTTTATTGCTTTGATGAAAATAGAAAGGTGGTGTATTATGAAAATAAATAGCGTAAACTGAACTAAATTGAGTACCAGCACACTTATTTCTATTTAAAAAGGCACTGGTATTTACACAATTTCCAGTGGATGAGTCATGCCACCTTATTGTAGGCATATGCATTCAATTAAAATGAATAAGTAATCTTAATGAAAAAGCTCTTTTTCAGTTTGGTTCATTTTAAAGAAAACAAATCCCTAATGGTGCTGAAAAACCAAAACATTTTCAGGTTACTTGTTTCAGGAGATAGCACACATTATTTCAGAAAAGTGTGTGCTAGTTGCAAATAGTGCACGTTAACTGTAAATAGTGCATGTTGATATTTCCAAAGAGTGCACATTAATTGCGTGCCATTTCTGAAATGAATACAAATTGAAAAAAAAATGCGAATTCCCAACCCCAAGGAAAAAAATTGGGCCGAAACTACTCCGTCAATGAGTCAAAACATGTTTTTCTGTGCACACCCCTACCGTATTGTGTCTTTCTGTATACAGGCCTTCTGACATCAGCACGTCACACGCAACAAGATGCCGTGCAGTGTACACGGCTGCCTCCTCCTCTCTACTGCTGCTCTGGAACAAAAGATGCCACCTGAGCCTTTTTTTTTTGTTCTTATGAGAACCCCCGTTTCAGTTTATTCCAGCCCGTTCTTAGCGCTCTCCATAAAATGGAATGCAACAGAAGTAGACAGTGGAGCCAACAATGACTTAACTTGCAATTTTTCAGAACTGGATCCATTATCCACTGCTGTTTAAACATTTTCATTGGTTAATAAAAAGAGACTTAAAAACATAAGACTTGCCATACTGGGTCAGACCAAGGATCCATCAAGCCCATATTCTGATTCCAACAGTGGCCAATCCAGGCCATGAGAACCTGGAAGGATCCCAAAAGGTAAGTAAATTCCAAGCTGCTTATTCCAGAGATAAGTAGTGGATTTCTGCAACTCCACTTTAATAATGGTTTATGGACTTTTCCTACAGGAACTTTCCAAACATTTTTTAAACGCAGCTACACTAATAGCTTTCACCACATCCTCTGACAACGAATTCCAGAGCTTAATTGTGTGTTGAGTTAAAAAATTATTGTTTTAAATCTTTACTTGTAACTTCATTTTGTATCCCCTGGTCTTTGGGTCTTTGTACTTTTTGAAACAGTAAACAACTGATAAAC
Organism: Rhinatrema bivittatum; assembly: GCF_901001135.1. Taxonomy (NCBI): domain Eukaryota; kingdom Metazoa; phylum Chordata; class Amphibia; order Gymnophiona; family Rhinatrematidae; genus Rhinatrema; species Rhinatrema bivittatum. Next base: position 30,190,755 of record NC_042618.1, on the reverse strand, counting down.
ATTTACTCGTTCCATTCCACTCATTATTTTATAGACCTCTATCTAACTTCTTTAGCCTTTCCTTATAGGGGAATTGTTCCATCCCCTTTATCACCTTGGTTGCCCTTCTCTGTGCCTTACATATTCTCGGCTTGCGCTTAGTGTTTTTACGTGGATGAGTTATAACTGGGACGTTCTCTTCCATACAGCATTACATATATACGCACTCCTGTTTATTCACCATATACAGAGAAGCTCCTGGAGTGCTTCCTGAGAGTTTCCTCGCTTTGTTCTCGTTTGTTCGTGCTCTACACCAGTGGTTCTCAACCTTTCTAATGCCGTGACCCCGAAATACAGTTCCTCATGTTGCGGTGACCCCTTGCCCCGCCCTTGCCCCGCCCTCGCAGGGTGAGGGCGGGGTGAGGGTGGGGCTTTGGTCATATGGGGGCGGGGTTATGGATGGGGTTGGATTTTAGTGCATACTTATTTATTATGACATTTATAAACAGAACCACCATTCCTCATAAAACAATAAAATTAAGAAACATAAAGCATCAGTTATAATAGTAAAACCATACTAATAAAAGAATATTTTAAAATTACTGATAAATAGAATTTCTATTAATTAAAATCATATACATTTTTATAATTTCCCACACACCAATAATATTTCAAAACAGCACATATATCAAATAACACACAATAATTAAAACTAATAAGGATTTTAAAAAGCCCCTGCTGTCCATACATGGGAGCTCTTGATTTCCAGTCACCCTGATATTGTCGAGGATTAGGAGGTTATCCTCTCTCTCTCACACATACACTCACATGTCCATTCTCTCTCACACATACACTGTCATATACTTACACATTCATGCTCTTATACCCACCATAACCTCTCACTCTCACAGACACTGATACACTCTCAGGGTATAAGACACTCTCTCCCCCCCCCCCCCCCCCACTCACACACACTCTTACTCCCCTGGATTTTCTCATACACACTCATGCTCTCACTCTTACTGGCTCCCTCACAACCTCAGAGCCTCTCAGATAAAACTCTATGCAGCAGAAATAATGCTGAATGTTGAGAATTGTGTTATGCAGACTAATCTGGAAAATGCACTAATTTCTACATGAGTCATAATGAATCAGTCCTCAGCTGCAGGCATCAATTGATTATCCTGGCTCCCTTTATGTTTGCCAACTACAGTTCATGTGTAACAGCAATCCTAATTCTCCACCAGATCAAGCTGATTTCACATCCCACTTCATACTTTGTCACCTCCAGCTGAGTCAAACAATTAATCTAATTACTGCCACTGCTGCCACGTGGCTATTGGGGAGACACTGATTGCTGCTATTGGCACTGAAGCCCATTCTGCTGCCTCCTCTGTGCAGGCCCCGTGGGTTTCCACTTCCTCCATGTTGATCTCGTACATTGTGAGATCCGCCATAGAGAAAGTGCTACTCTTGCACATTCCCAAAGATTACATGTGCCAATCAGTAAAAAGTATTTTTTTTTACATCTGCTTCCCTTTCTAATTTTTTGCCATTTCCTTTTATATTGCCTTTTTTTCTATTTCTTTTCTCTCCACCTGTCTTCTTCCCTCAAACACACAGTCAGGTTCTCATTCTCACATGCATTTCTCTCTCACACACACATACACAGGCTCTCACTGGCACAGGCTATCTGAGTCTCACACACAGGCTCTCTCACACCCCCACATGCTGCCTTGCTCAAGCACAGGCTCTCACTCTTACATGCTGTCTCTTTCACACACACAGAGGCTCTCACATGCTGTCTCTGCAAACACACACAGTCTCTCAACTCATCTCATACTCGCACACACCTCTCTCTCACCTCTGGGCCTCTTCTTTACGGGTTGCCACAGGATGGGCTCTGCAGTGGCCCTAGTCTTCCCGGCCCCGCTGCTCCTCTTCTGCACGCGGCTGAAGCGCCTCTTCTACCCACGCGGCTGACGCGCCTCCTCCTGCCTCCCCATACGGCTCCGGCAACATTTGTCTTCCGGGGCAGGGCAGGCAGGAAGGCAGTAGGAGGAGCACCTGCAGTGGCTGATACACCTCCTTCCTGCCTGCGCGGCTCCAGCAACATACGTCACTGCGACGCGCTACCTTTTTGGGCCATGTCTCTTCTCTTTTGGGGTTGGAGGAGGCAGGTCGCCAGCTTTGCCCCGCCTCCCCGCAGCAGCCGTGGCGCCACAGACCGGCAAAAAACCCCAACGGCCCGGTACTGGTCCGCGGACCGGTGGTTGGGGACCTGCTTTAGGTGCAGGGCCGGTGCAAGGGTATTAGGCGCCCTAGGCGAAATGTCAGCTATGCCGCCCCCCCCCCCCCCCCGCCCCCACACACAATTAACTTACATTGTGCATTAATGAAAATAACGAAGTCTGTATTTATAACAGAACACTTATTTGACATTTTTATGCCATGTAAACCATTGAGATGATTTGTCTTATCGACGGTATAGAAACTCTTTTATAAATAAAAATATATAAAATAAACATAAACCAAAGCTATACTTGTTGCTCAAACAAAAAAAGCAGACACATCACATAATATTAAATAATTAAAATGGCAGTCAATCAAGAAAAATGAACTTAAAAAGCCATCTTTACTTACCCCCTCCAGCAGCTCTGTTACTCTTCTTCCATGCAGGCTGTAGTACACACCAGAAGCAGCAGTAGTGGCTAAGCTCTATACCAGGGGTCAGGAACCTTTTTGGCTGAGAGAGCCATAAACGCCACATATTTTAAAATGTAATTCCATGAGAGCCATACAATATGTTTAAAACTAAATACAAGTAAATGTGTGCATTTTATGTAAGATCACACTTTTAAAGTACAATAAGTCTCTGAAAATATTACACCAGGCCTTAAGACACCAATACATCTCCTATTAGGAAAACGGACCAAGTCAGGCTGCTATAGAGTCCTACACAGAAACAACACACCAGCAGAAAACCTCACCTGAATCACGTGCTGTCCCTCACCTAACATAGAATAAAGAGACCAAAACGCATAACAAGAAGCATGCAGAAAAAACTGAATTGGAAACTGCAACAAGCCAGAGTCTCTGTATGCAGTGTAACAAAGGAAAAAAGAAACATCACCCATCCTTATAAAACAAATCAAGAAATATAAAATCATCAGCAGTAAAACTGTACTAACAAAAAGAACATATTTCGAAACAGCTGATGAGTGGAATATCCAATAATTAAAAACTCATATAAAACATTTCCAGATACCAACAAAATATTTAAAAATAGCAGACACAAAGACCCAGTAATGAAAAATAATAAGGATACAAAATTTTTTTTGCTCTGCATACCTGGGAACATTTGATATCCAGGTGTCCTGAGATTGTTCTGAATTAGCAGGAGGTGGGGTGGTTTGCTTGGAACTTTCTCCTCTCTCAGTCACATGCCAGCGCTCTCTCTCACACTGGCTCTCAATGACACACCTATACACACATGCTCTCAGTACTCACATATACACATGTTTTTTCTCTCTCATATAGGCTCTTAATTACACATTTACACACATGCTGTCTATCTTTTCACGCTTACACACACACACAGGCTTTCAATCACATAAATACATGCTGTCTTTTTCTCTCACACACAGACTCTCATTCACATGCTTACAAACATGTCCTCTCTTTCTCTCATTTACACACAGGCTCTCAATCACATACTCACATGCTCCGTCACCTAAATCAGCTCTCAATCACACACAGACACACATGGTCTCTCTCTCTCATTTAAACACAGGCTCTCAATCACATACTCACATGCTCCATCACCTAAACCAGCTGTCAATCAGACACAGACACACATGATCTCTCTCTTACTTATACACACAGGCTCTTAATCATACATACACATGATTTATCTCACACACAAAGGATCTCAATCATACACACATACTCTTTCACACAAACTTACACATACAGGTTCCCAATGGTAAACTTACATTCATGCTCTCTCTCTCACAGGCAGGCTCTCAATCACAGACATACTCTCTTTCACATACACAGGCTCTCAATCATTCACATACATGCAATCTCTCACTCACACACACAGGATCTCAAACACACATGCTTGCTCGCTCATTCACTATCTCTCTCCCCCACCCCGGGAACTCGCGGCAGCAGCAGCCTCCTCCCAACGCTAACCTCTTCATTTTCAGCCCTCGCGGAGGCGGAGTCCCATCGGCCGCGGTTGAAACTCCATTTTCCTCCGAGCCGCGTTGCAGTCTTCTTCCCGTCGGACACTAGCGTGGCCTCTTCTTCCCGCGCAGGCACCCGATGCTCTCTTCTTCCCGCGGCCCGGAAGAGGAAGTGGAGAGCATCGGGTGCCTGCGTGGGAAGACTCCCGCGCAGGCACCCGATGACTCCAGCGCTGGCACCCGGCTGACTCCCGCGCAGGCACCCGGCTGACACCTGATGACTCCCGCGCAGGCACCCGGCTGACTCCAGTCGTGCCCGGCGTGCTCTCTTCTCCTCCCCCCCCCCCCCCCCCGCGGTCCGAAAGAGGAAGTGGAGAGCATCGGGTGCCTGCGCGGAAGAAGAGACCACACTAGCGTGGTCTCTTCTTCCCGCGCAGGCACCCGATGCTCTCCACTTCCTCTTTCGGACCGGGGGGAAGAAGAGAGCACGCCCGGTGCCGCTGACTCCAGCTGTCCTGCCGCGTTCCGCCCGGGCTGACAGCAAAGGACTCACATGCTTGAAAGCGCGGCTCTCTTAATTTTACCGGGGCAGTGCCGCCCCCGGGAAGCTGGCGCCCTAGGCGACCGCCTAGTTCGCCTAGTGCTTCCGCCGGCCCTGTTTAGGCGACCCCTGCGTTTTGGTCGTTCGACCCCCGCCGGGGTCGCGACCCACAGGTTGAGAACCGCTGCTCTACACAGAAGTATCCTTTGCCTCACATAGAAATCCAGCTCCCAGTGTTTGAACCGCCCCCACTGAGTGCACTGGAACATCAGGCAGGAACTTAGCAATCCAGACACAACTCCATAGATTCCAGTTCTAGCTGTCATGAAATAATCGAGTCCTTTAGCAATTCATAGTTAGTGTTGTGCTGGTGGGATGATTCCCTGAAACTCCATATTATTTTATTCCAGGAAAACTAACAGTCTTACTGACTACGGTAGGGCTGATAAGATCACCTTGATAAGAGGTTGGCAGCACATCACTGGTGACTGTAGTAACTTATGCCTAAGACTGCCTATGAGTAATTGGATAGAAAAAACAATTGGTAGTCATTAGACTGGAAGGTCCAGGGGGCAGGCTATGTGTTGCTCTATTACTACTTTCCACAGTGTCATGTATACTTCCAATGCTCTATAATAGTATTACTTTTATATTAAAAGTCGGCTATTGACGTCTTCAAATTTAATCACCAGTGTGTGTAGCTAATGCAGTTCAGAATAAATGGACAATATGAAGGATACATGAGCTAATGTCTATTGTTTGCTATTCGTACAATCTGTGTTCACCGGAGGCCTATGTGGGCTGCTTTTCCAGATTGCAAGACTATTATATCCTTGAAACTCTATAATTATTTATTGGGATTCCTACAAAAGGAAAATCATAACCTATGGGGCAGTGACAAATATACTTTGCGCTGGTTGTAATGCAGTGCCATAGGTTGCTTGATGCAGCTAGAAGCTGGTTTCTGTTCCAGTTAAAATTGTGAAGACTTTCTAATGAAAGAAAAGAGATGCAAATCTTCAAAAAAAAACCCAAAACATAAACATAGTCTCTCCTGCTGCCCTTTATCATGACATCATTCCTGATGCAACTTATGTGAAAAGGGTCTTCTGGATGGCGAGCTTCATATCAAAGTTTGATATGGTCCAACAGGAAGACCATGAATTAAAATCCACCATGGTGTTTGAAATAACTTTATTTTCTTAAAAAAAAGTAATTATGACTATTGAAATAAACACTGGATTTTTTTCCCCTCTAGAGTAACGAGTGACAGAAAGATAAGACAATGAGGGCAAAAAAAAAAAAAAAAAGGTTAATAAGAATTCAATTAGCCCATCTCCACTTTCCACCAGGAATGGGTTGCAAACGTACAAGGATGCTTTGGTGACAGCAAGAGAAATACACAAGGCAAAAAAAGAAAAAAAAAAGTGTTATTTTTTAACAACAAAATACTTAAAAAAAAATTTACACTTAAGAATACTTAGGGCTTGAATGTATAATACTGCTGGGAAATTAGATGTGGGAGCTCCTGCCAAATATACTTTCTCCTAGTGATCCCACTACAACTAAGCATGCATGTCAGCCATTGCTGGGACCTGCATTTAGTGCACTGGATACGTTCCCTGTGCACAGATAAATGTTTTTAGCCTCGGAAAAATATCTCCCCCCCCCCCCTTTTTTCCTCCCCTCGTTTCCAAAGATGAACCGTAGGTGAACAATTTCAATAGTGTAACAGATAGCACACTACAGTTTCCATCTATGTTTTTCCCCCCCTTGTTTTCGTAACCCCCCTCCTCCCCAAATAATGCTCTCTGTGTCGTCTGTATATTTATGATAGCTCAAAGACATGGGTGTGTGGATCTAATTAAAAACGTGAAAGGGTTTAGCAGCCTGCTGCTTCTCCGCGAGTCTCCGGTTGCCAGCTCTTGGCAGCTCTGCTGTCGCGGAGCCAAATGTTCAGTCTTCGGCTGAGCCACCGCCAGCCATGCGCCGCGTTGCATGGCGGGAGCGGAGAAGCCCTGCAGGGTAACTGGGCTCGAGCTCTTGCGCAGAAAAGGGTGGGTGGCAGGCAGGAGGCTGCTGCGTTCAGTCGCCCAAAAGGAAGAGAAAAAGCGGAGGAGGAAGTCTGCTTATGAGCCCCAGAATTCTCCCGGGGGTCCGGCTTATCCATCAGCTCCCTCCCGCACCGTGCCACGGAGGAGAAAAAAAAAAAAAAAAAAGGCGGCTCAAATCCCACTTTTGCAGTCGTCAGCAGATTTGTAAACATAAACAATATGCACTTGCCTAATGCAATTTTTTCTTAGCAGTAGCCTGGCATTGCATATTCAATAATTCTGTCTGAAAGTTACAATTTGCAGGCACAGAATAAAAATGACGATTGCAGCTGATGTTTGACCTTGAGGCCACTGGATCCAGCTAGGAACTCACCAATCAGCTGAAGGACCCACTAGCAGGACTGAGGCACTTTTTGGATAGCATTTATTCATTTTGATATGTCTAACCAACAGCTAAAGGCATGCTAACTAGGCCAAGGAGAAGCAAGCCTGAGATTAACCCTTCCTGTTCCGTGGCGGAAGATGGGAAAGCTGCCCTTCCATTCACGAGCCACAACTTTTGCAGAGGATAAAAGCCCAATATTTGCAAGTGAAGCAGGGTGGCAAAACACACCCGGACCCTTACATGCCCTTTAACAGAATTTCAAAACAAATAAAACAATATTTACACTAACATTTAGTGCTGTGCAGTTTCAACCAATCCATCCTGCCCACCCCCGCCCCCTTAAAAAAAAATCTCTGCTGGTGCTTTATCTATTGCCAGTGAAAAGTCATTCACAATGAATGCATTTAATGAAGCACTTAAAGGGGAAAGGGGTAATAAAAGACTAAGTGTAGCAATCGAGCGGAAGACAATTTTAGCTAACTTTATTTTAAAAAGAAATTATGCCACAAGGGTGCAAGGTACCAGAATGCCACCATGGCTTTGCTCTTTTCCCCAGGGAAGATGAGGGGGGGGGGGGGGGGGGGGAGGTGGATATATTCTCTGTGTTTCACCAGGCCTGTGAAAGCCACTGGCACGAAGCCCAGGTGTGGCCTGGGCCTCCGGAGAGCCGGATAGCTGGGTGCAGAGGAGCCCCTAAGGCAGGTGTTATAATGTTGCTCCTGGTTCCTTGGTGGTAATCATTGCAAAACAAGCCTGTCTGCTCCATCCCTATCAACAAGCTGCTTTCCCGGGCCTGTTGCTAAGAGACAGAACTGTTGTTTACAAGCTGCTCCGCGCTTTACGCTTTCATAATTTATAATTTATCCGAGTGTCAAAACTTGTATTGGTCTTGATTTCATTTTCCCATAGATATAATAATTGTTTCATAAAACAAAGGTCATCTTCCCACTGCTTAACAGGAGCAGCTGATCCCATAATGTAGTCTCTATGCTCTCAGTTCGCTGGAAGAAATACATAGCATTGCTCTCTCTCTCCTTCTGCACTAAACTTCTGTCGCTGGACGGCTGGTGTCTTCGGCGGACGACTTGCTCAGGTTTCTCCCCTCTGCCGAAGAACAGGCACCCATGCAAGGCAGGCAGGGACTGGAATGAATCCTTACTATTGTGCCAGCGTGGGATGGACCGATCCAGCAGTCCCCTACTTGTGGCACATTCAGAGGGTATCAGGCACCTCACCAGCATCGGCATAGACTCCTGGTCCGTTGGAAAACCACTCGGTGCCCTTCCGGAAGGAACAGTGTCGCTGTGGGTAAAGCTATGAAACATAAACATAGAAAGCCGCTCTTGTGCAGAGAGAGAGCAAAGAAATAAGGAAAAGTCAACAACTGGGTTTTCCAGGAGAAATACAAATGCTGACGTTTCACTCCTCCCTCCTAGGATTTTGCTTTCTTTCTGGTAGCAGTCACCCGAGCCTGAAGGCAGCATGTGAAATAGTTTACATATTACACAAATTCTGTTCCAGATGTTGAGTGGAAAACTAGAATTTCGCTTTATGAAAAAAAATAAAAATGTTTATTCTAGCAGCTAAAATGTCCAATTCTTTAAAATATAAAAAAATTACATTTTGTCATTTTATAGAAGACTTTCATCAATATGACAGTAATCCATAAGGTATATTACTTACAACTAAAGGACTTAAGCAATCAAAGTTGCACAAATCCACTTTTTGCATGGGTTTGCAAAGCAAATTAATGGGCCAGTTGAAAGGCCACTTCAAGAGCGATGCAAAATGAGTTAGTGTGCCCACATTAAATAAAAGTCAGAAATACCTATTATTGTATTTGGAAAACCGAAAATGTACTGGCTACCTAGCATGAACATACTGCTTAATACGGGCATGCTAAACAGAGTGATAATGCTTAACTTTCCCTTGTGAAATGCCAGAAAAACATTAATAAAATTTTGAGCTGTATTGCATGTTGTTTTTAGTGCACACTAAGACCTTTTAGAGTGTGCTAAAATGTTTTAGCATGCACTAAACTCTTCAGTGCTTGTTATTACTAAAAATATTTGGGATGTCCACTCGTTTTAAGTGAATGGCACAAATGAACCAAAGAAGGCCATTTCTGAGTTCCAAATGAAAGGAACTGATGTTCTTTCATGAAAATACACAAAAAATGGAAGGTAATTTTGTTTTGTTAAAAAAAAATAGCCAAATGTACAGTTGTACATCATGACGTCATTTGCAGGCTTTAAGAGGGGCACCAAAGTGACGTCTGTTTGGTGCCAACCTCTGGATCCTGATGGGGGCAGGAGTAGACATTGCTACTGCCTTTTCTTTCTCCCTGGCCACCATGGAAGGGTAAAAGGGGGTCCGAGGAGGTTCTCAGCTCTAGAAAATTGATGGAGGGTGGGGGCCTCAGAGGGGCCTGTGGAGACCCCAGTTGGATTGGCTCAGCCAAGACAGGTAGGTCCAGGCCCCGCCAGGATTTTGGAGGGAGCAGCAAGGGGATCAGAGGGGCCTAGCAGGACCTGGCTGGGCTTGGCTCAGCTGAGCTAAGTTGGCTCAGGCCCCTACAGGTTTCTTGGGAGGGGAGGGAAGGAGTGGGTCAGAAGACCCCCAGGGGAGGCACTGCTTTGTTTTGTGCTTGGTGCTCAATGGCCAGATTAACCCAGCAATAATCCTGAGAATCACATCAATACCTGGGAGTCTGTTTCTACACCAGCTTGAAACCTCTGTGAGTTGTACGTTGTGAGGTATGGAGCAATGCTTGAAAAAGTCTATGAGACATGTCACTGCTTTGTTTGGGAAGACCTATTTGTGATATAAATATGTGCATGCATGTAAGAAACTGTGACAAAAGTGTATGGTAGCTGCGCTTTTGTTTTGACAAAGAGAAGTACCGTGAAATGTATTCCTCCCCACGGGACTCTGGGTACAGCTGTACAGTGTCATCTCCTGCCAATAGCCTTCATTTTTGTAGGTCCTCTGTTTCCAGTTAGATAAGCCCTTTCAAGACCCTGATCAATTGAACACGCTCGCTCTATTTAACTTGCCCTCACTCAGTTACATGCTCACACTGGCAAGTTAACACCAGGTCCAAGCAGACATTAAATAGCCCCCAGTTAGCGAGCTCTCGCTAACTAGCTTGGAAGGCGAGCATACCCTACTGCTCAGCATGAACTCGCTAACTCCTCATGTGCATGGGATGTTCCCTCATACGTATGCACCTGCTGCCAAAGGTTTGCGCACTCACGTTAACGTCTTCTTCGACACCTTGAATGTACTCTGTGGTCTTCCTGCATAGCTCGCTATTTTTAGCATGCACAAAAGGGCATTCATGGGCCCCCCCTAAATCACTTTACCTTTATAATGCATCTGTGGCATCAGGACTTATTTTTGGCCAAATCTTATAAAGTCAGCAGTGCGGTATGTAGGCATTTAAAAAAAAAACCAAAGGGGAGAGGAATCCTGCCAGCTCCCCCTCTCTTTTTAGGTAAATTCCTCGGCTTGCATCATTCGACGGAGGAAATCACGGCAGTGGGTTGCTGGTTTTGTTTAATTTATTTGTTAAATTATTTTGAAACAAATGCTCGAAAAGTCAATTTAAGAGTGGTAAAGCAGGTTATATTTATAAAGGCTGGGAAGGGGCTGTTTGAAAAGCCGGCAGTGCTTGGTAGAAAACGTTAAGTCTCCCTGGTAATCCTTTTGCAGGATCAGCACATGCAGTCACGCTGTCCGCTATTAGGGAGAGGTAATACATTACTCAGCTCGGTGTAATGAAAATGCATTTCCTTTCTAGGATTCCTGCTTGGAAGGAATTCCAAAGATGTACTAGTTTTCAGTTATAGTTGTGAGAGGAGTTGGCATTAGCCTTTTTTTTTTTTTCCTTCTTTTTTTTTTTTAAAGAAGGCACTCATGCTCGCAATGCTTTTAGTTTTCCACCTCAGACCGTTTCTAACTTGTTACCTATCCATGCAGTTTGAAACCATATTTGGCATTGGACCAGGAGAGGTTTGGGAAACACTATTCTGTATTGTTGAATGTCGATGGCATTATCACACTTTGTCAGGGTTATGCAGCAAGCGGTTAATTATGATATAACAATAGTTCTGTTTTCAATAATCCCCTCTTTCTTGGCTATATTATCTAGCATGTTGAATAGACTATAGTATAGTATCATTTAGGTAGTGTACAAATGTGTGACAATAGCACATCTACACACTACAAGGAATGTCAGTTTTATTTCAATACTGAATATTAATCACTAATTTTACGTTCAATGGATAGAGTTTCCTCAGTGTTTAAAAATCTAATATTAAAACGGATTAAAGTGGAACCTTTAATACATAGGTTCCACTTTAATGAACGTTATCATCGTAAACAGCAACGACTGAAACCACGGCACCAGCAGTGCAATGGATGGACATGGCAATGCAGACCTGCATGACTCAGGCAAGGGCAAGGCTGGCAACATAGACGAGTAGTCCATTCCGAGCAAGGGTAAAGGAGGGCCATCCCATCAAAACGTTATTGTGCCTCCAGATAGACGGGCAGATTTGGAGTGAGCCACCACGTATGCGCTTTTCAGATATGAAAATTACTAACACTGTAGCTTTACCGGGCAACTAGAACATATTAGAAATGCGCGTTCAACTTGTTTTTAAAATGATACGAAAGAACACCGAATGAAATTGTGTTCATTTCGTTTTGCATATGTTTTTTTTTCCCACCACCACTGCCACAGACAAAGAAAACCTCCCGGCCCCCACCCCCCACCGATCACCGCTACCCTCGAAATTTTTGTACCAAATTTTGTATTTCTTCACAGTGCAGGGCTGCGTTCCTGCCCGGCTGGCGGCATGCTTAGAAATGGCCAATGCTATTGTTAATTCAATCTGTATAAAATGACACCGGGGCCAGGATGGTGCCATTTTGAACAGAAGAAATTAGCATTCAAATCTTACGCTTCAAAAATAAGACTGTTTTGTAGATATTTGTAATTTCATCACGTATACTACTGAAGATTTACCCCCTAATTACTAGCAAAGTGACAAGTTGTTACCCGGTGAATCAGTTGAACGTGTGAAAACGCAGTGGGGAGAAAACCATTCTGATGGGGGAGAGGGGGGTGACGACTTTCTAAACCTGTCCTGGTGAATCCACAGCCGGTCAGGATATCCACACTCAACATACACAAGGCACACACTGGAGACTGGGTGAGGTCACCAACACAGCTGTGGGAGGTCCTGCAGTAGGGTCAACCTCAGACCACCTTTGAGGAACAGTTTCGCAGTTTCCCCCTCACCCCACCCTCAAATTCTCACTAAGGAGCTCTTTTTTTTTTTTTTTGGGGGGGGGGGGTGTCTCCACTCTTATGCTTAATAATAACAATCCCAGTCATTTTATTTTGCTGTGATATTTGTATCCATGGACGATTTGCAGTGTTGCAACATCTAGGGCATTACAATTACTGATATTCAGGAGTAACTAGAAACATCAACTTGCAGGTGCACAGTTGTAAGTAGTAATTGTAAGTAAGCCACCCTGTACAAAAGCTTTTGTGAACTGGTGTTTTACATGTGCACGCACACACATGTTAGAAGGGTCTGCGGGCTAAGATAACATGCCTACGAGCATCAGTTTCCAGAGTTGCTCAAACTGATTTTACAGTCAGATGCTAATTGATATGCAGTAGGCAGAACTTGCCGTGCATGTTACTGTCTAAAAGTGCACAAAAGATTTGTCTGCCGTCAAGAAATTGTAGGCTTATTGTTTCAATTTGTAAGAAATACATATTAATAGAAACTTACTCGCTGGGACAGCTTTGAACTTGAATTATTGAGAAAAAAAACTTACAACAGAGGAACTTGCAGTACCACCCAGTCCCCTTTAATTAACCCACATAGCTCCCAGTGTGTCCAAGATACGACTGGGAACTATTGCTATTTCATTTTAATATCAGTGTCATATGCTGACGTTTGTCAGACTAAGCTGAAAAGCTTCTTTTATGCTATTCCCACATGCAGAGCAGACCTCTTGCTTTTTTTTTTTTTTTTATGACTGCTAACTTGTTAAGATTTTTTTCTTTCTTTCTTTTTTTTTTTTTTTAAACAGAATGTGGATCTGGATCAGAGCCCTCTATGCGACACATCCAGAGTTAAGTGTGTGGCCCGAGGGAGATGGGACTAGAGGCCAATGGTGGTGACATCACCTTGTTTATCTGCTACCACTGAAAAGGTTGTTTTACACATAAGGAGGGTAATTTTGAGAGCCATTTCCTCGGATAAAATAGGGTTTTGCTCGCAGAAATGGGCTTTTTTTTTTTTTTTTAACTGCCATCCCTGGGGATAATTCTGCAACTGCCCGCATTGGTATAGGATCTGCAGGAATGTTTTAAACACCCCCCTCAGCCCAGGCTTCATGTTAGTTTTCAAAGGGGAAGTGGATGCTCTTTAATACCTGCGCTTTGCTGGACATCCTGACTGCGCGCACCATGATCTTCTACCTCCAGGAAGGCTATCGTCTACCAAAAGGCGCCGTCCTCTGCCCAGGGGAGTGCAGTGAACACAGTGCGCGCTTTGGCGTAGGCCCAACCTTTCCAAACCCGCCGAAGAAACAAGGTACAAGTAACCCTGAGGATCAACGCAGCCAAATTGCAAATTTATTCAGAGCTCTTAGGACCGCAGAGGGCTCCCAATCTACTACACAAATTTGAAAAGCCCGACGCGCACCAAGGCCGGGAGATACGCCGGGCGGATTTAAAAAGCTCCTGCTATGCACGCAAGTCAAAAGTTTAGGAAAAAAGGGGGGGGGGGGGGAGGTGGGCCTGGTAAGGGTGGGGCATGGGCATGTCGGGGGAAGAGCAAGAAAAGTGCGGGGAAATATTCACCCCCACAAGCACGCGCCGGGATCCCCCGCTGCGTAAAATTACTTCTGTTATGGATGGGGTATAGGTCATGAAATAAAAAAAAAAACTAGAAACGTCAGCTAGGTTTTGAGGGCCGGGGCTAACAGGGGAGAAGGGAGGGTATTTAACGAGCGGGGTTAGGAAGTCTTATCCCTTACCTGGGCGAACTGGGAACAAACTGGGAAAATGGTCAATTGCGTCGGCACGCATGGCTTGTAAAATCCCCCTCCCCTCCCCCGCATATGCGCATGTCCACTGCGCCCGCGATCAGCCCATCTTATACCATGCGCGCATAGACGCGCCTGCGTTATAAAATGGCTGCTGCGCCCCTGGGCTCCAGCCCATAAACGCAAGCACATGTGCCCCCTTGCAGCTGTTTGAAAGTTACTGTCTTAAGTCTGCACACGAGGCGCTGGAAAGTAAAATGCCTTGCTCAAAGTCAGGAGGAGCAGTGGCAGGTTTTCAGCCCTGGATTCCCTGGTTCGCACGGCCCACGGCACCAAGCACCTGGTGATGCCTCCACGCCAGTCTTATGGAGAAGCCATCCTTTAGGGCATATCACGGGCATTATTATCTGTTTCCTTCCAGCTCCCTTTCAAATTACGGGGACGATGCCGCCGCAGACTCTTGTAACCAAGGGAGCAATGACGCAGCTCGCTCCAGAGCAGCTTTCCAGTGCTGCTCTTGGCCCCGCCCTTAGGTCAAGCTGTAAGAAGATTGCTTGGGTCAGCCACCATCTCCAGGGCCCAGAGGCACTGCTCACCTATACTGAATAGCACCTTATTTATTTTATTTAAAAGTATTTATATACCGCTTTTTAAAATAAAATTTTATCAAAACGGTTAACAACAAGTTAAAATAAAATGAAATAAAATATAAATAAAATAATTAAAAAATACATAAATTTAGCTAAATAGCTAGATAATTGCTAGCTTAAAACAAAATTATTAACTAAAAAATAAAAAAAAAAAATAATAATAATAATAATGTGCCATGGATAAACAGAATAGGGAGAATAAAAGGTGTAGAAAGGGGAGGAGAAGTGATAAGTTGTCGGATTGACATATCCTAAGAAGAAAGCAGGTAGGATGATTAAGTGGAAAGTTGATGTAATATGTGTCAGGTGGGTGGAATTGAAGAGATGAGAACTTCATTTTTGATGGGGGGGATGCTTAGACGGAGTATTAAATGCCTGTTGAAAAAAGTATGTTTTTAAAGCTTTTTTGAAATGATGAGGATTTGATATTAAACGGAGAGGGTTGCGCAAGTCAGGGCTTAAACCCAGACCTCCCACTTGACAACAAGGTTGAGCTGGTTGCCCCTCCCCCCCTCCTTCACACCACCCTCCCCCACCATCCCAAAAACTCAAAATTATGTAACATCAAGGAAATCAAACTCAAAAAATAACAGCCGCGTTTCTGGTAGCTTTGGTGTCCAGCTTGACAAACACAGGAATGCCAAACTCTGCAAGCAGACCGAATCACTCATCAAGAGACAAAAACACTTAAGCCGCATTTGAAGCAGACGGAAAAAAACAAACAGATGAAATAAATTGGGAGGGCGAGGGGAGGGGGGTGGTGTGGGTGTGGGTGTGTGTGTGTGTGTGTGAGATGAAGCACTGCGGTTATTAGTGCTAGGACAGACTCCTAAACAAGTTTTTGTCAGATGAATCTCGTTGGTTTTCAAAGTGGCCTTGCTGGCTGCACATCTTGGGACGAGTGCTGGAGCCAGTTTGTGCACCGCGTGCCAAGCCCTTTGGTCTAGCGCAGAGTGCATACCAGCCCCCCTGTCTGTGGCAGCGCATAGCCTCAGTCAGACCTCACACAGCTGAACCAAGCTGGAAACCTCTGCCCAGAATTCCCTGGTTCAGTTTCACTCCCCCCCCCCCCCCCCACCAACTCCTGGTTTGTATTAGCTCTGTGGCTCATCGAGCTTCTATGGCAACTTTGTAATTGAAAAATTACTGCAGCCCAAGAGGCCCCCTGGCTGCAAAGTCGGTTTGCAGCCCAGTGGACCTTTCTCCGGGCATTTTCAAGCACATAGAGCAGATTATTCCTGAAGTTGCAGTTAAACGAATATCCTTAAGGAAAGTGAAATGTGAATATCCTCCATTCATTCCTATATGCATCCATTGCCTGGTTATAGAGAGGTACGCTAAAAGGTTGATATTCGGCTGACTGGCAACCAGGAATGTTACCCGTGTAACATTATCTGGACAATCAGTAGCACTCAGCTTGATAAGTTAGTCTGCTGCTGCGCATAGCGAGCACAAGACCAGACTTGGCCAACTCCGTTTATATCACTAGCACTCAATATCAGTGCTGGCAGGATACATTTTAACCATACCCTAGAAAACCCCATGCTCTGTCCCTTTGTATCCGGCTAAATTTTTGCCTGGTAGTGACTTAGCTGGGTAAAAGTTTGAGAGGGGTGGGGAATTCAAATCTAAGGGTTGGTCCGGCTAACTTAAAAGTTAGCCAGACAAAACCTTTTGAATATCAACCTCTAAAATTCCGGGTTCCATAATATAATATTCACCGTGAATAATCCCTCACATTAAACTTTAAATAATTGTCATCATAATAGGCACTACAGGTTGTTAACCTTCATTGCCTTATTTGTAATCATGGGTGTCCTTACTTAATGTTCCATAATGAACCAAACATTTTTTTAAATAATTTTTTTATGCAATTAAAAGACTTATCTTGATATCTCTATGAAGTCCAACACCCCAACACGGTCTGCATTTCACAACGATCTCTGTGTGTCTATAAACTGTCTATACAATATTTTTCTAAAATAAAATAGAAATTATTAGATAGAAACATTAAAATAAGATAAGAGGTCAGTAGTTTCCTTTCACCCATCTATGCAAGCATACCAGACTCCAATCAAATCTCAGCGTCCGTCTGATAGTGTTGGCGCCAAACCTCAAAACCGAAACCGGAACTGTCTCTAAACCGGTTTCTGCATTAAATACTCTGGGAACACAACATATGTAAATTCAACTACAGACCAGTGAGCTTGATTTTACGGCTGAGAAAAATCATAGAAACTATTCTAAAGAATAAAGTCTCAGAACATATAGAAAGGTATGGTTTAGTGGGACAGAACCAGCATGGATTTACATAAGGAAGTCTTACCTCTCCAATTTGCCATATTTTTTGAAGGGTTTAATAAACATATAGATGATGGTGATCCAGTGGATTTTCAGAAGGTGTTTGTTTGATAAAGCTCCCCATGAAAGATTCCTGAGAACCAAAAATCATTGAACAGGAGGCAATGTCCTGTTGTAGATTGCAAACTGGTTAAAAGATAGGAAACAGAGAGGAGAAAAAAATGGTCAGTTTTCTCAGTGGAGAAAGATAAACAGAATACTTCAGGGATACTTCAGTGCTTTTTAATATATTCATAAATGATCTGGAAAAGGGAACAATGACTGAGGTGATCAAATTTGCAGATGAAAAAAACTTATTCCAAGTAGAGAAATCACAATCGGATTGGGAGAAATTGGGGGAAAAACTTACAAGACTGGAAGATTCATTATCCAAATAGCAGATGATATTTAATGTGGACAAGTGCAAACTGATGCTTGCAAGGGAAATGTAAAACACACTGTAGTTGCACAATGTTAGGTTCCATATTAGGAGTAACAACCCAGGAAAAACATTGTGGACAATACTCTGAAATCATTAGATCTGGGTGTGGCAGCGGCCAGAAAAGCAAAGAGAATGTTGGGAATTATTAAGAAAGGAATGGAGAATAAAACGGAGAATGCAATAATATCTCTGTATTGATGCATGGTGAGACCTCACCTAGAGTACTGTATGCAATTCTGGTCATCGCATCTCAAAAAAGATACAGCTGAACTTGAAAAGTTACAGAGAAGGGTGACCAAAATGATAAAGGGGATGGAACAGGATAAAGAGGTTAGGGCTGTTCAGCTTAGAGAAGAGACAGCTGCATAGGGAATAAAATAGCTGTCTATAAAATCACAAGTGGAATGGAACATATAAATGTGAATCTGTTATTTACTCTTTCAAGTAATACAAAACCTAGAGGACACTCCATGAAATTAGTAAGTAGCATATTTAAAACAAATGGGAGAAAATTCTTTTTAACTCAATCCACAATTAAGCTCTGGAGTTCATTGCCAGAGGATGTAGTAAAGGCAGCTTCTGTGGCAATGTTTAAAAAAGGTTTGGACAAGTTCTTGGAGGAGAAGTCCATAAACTGTTATTAATCAGATAGACTTGGAAAAAGTCACCACTGGCCATTAACAGGAACATGGGATCTATCTACTGTTTGGGATTCTGCCAGGTACTTGTGACCTGGATTGGCCACTGTTGGAAACAGGATCCTGGTCTTGATGCATCCTCTGTCTGACCCAGTATGGCAATTCTTATGTTCTTATGGTTCTGACTTAATTTGAAGTGATTTATCCATCTTTCATTTACAGCCCTGAAATACTAATAGGTCTGTGCTGTAAATTAATGTTAAGTACCATGTAAACACAGTAAGAGGTACTAAAAGTCCAATTTACCCCATAGCTATTAAGTAAGAAGATGGCAGGGTTACTACCTTGCCTGAACTGATGCAACAGCCTGCATCAATAATTAATTCAGGAGGCAGTGTAAAGAATAGCTTTGCTTTAGTACCCACATTTATTCATGCTGTTAGATAATCTCATTTGCTTGCTGCAGTGAAAGACTCAATTCAGACATGTCTCTATCCTCATTTTATAATTTGCACACACAGAAAAAGAAACAATTGGATTTGTTAATTTGGAAACTATGCATATAGTTTAAAATTTGTGTTAATTAAACATATTTTTTCCTAATGAATTTAGTTCTTGTAATGAGGTACACAACTGATTGTAAGTGGAAACAGGACTTCTCCATTTATTCATAGAACAGGCTGGCATAAACAGTGATAACTCAAGTTGTTCCACCCCACCTTGACAATATGCCTCAGTCCTGCTCTGGAGGGACTACTTCAGATGATTAGAAAGTAGAACAGCTCCCCGATGAGGAAAGGCTAAAGAGGTTAGGGCTGTTCAGCTTGGAGAAGAGACAACTGAAGGGGGATATGATAGAGTTCTATAATATTATGAATGGAATACAACAGGTAAATGTGAATCAGTTATTTACTCTTTCGAAAAATACAAATGTAACACCCTCTTGACCACTTATCTCGTGGGGCGTTCCTGGGTCCGGGTCCGACCTGTCTGGAGCCCCCCAAGGGCAGACTCCATCAGTTCTCATGTTCTTGGTGCCTTGTGCCCTCTTACTCAAGCATTATTATTATCCTCCCCCTTCTATCCCAAGTCTCACCCATGTGAACAGATACAACTGTTCCGGTGGGCAGTGTTGGCCTGGGGTTGGGGGGGGGCGCTATATCTAAACCATCTCCTTCTAGGGATGTGCATTCGTTTGCAACAAAATAGGAAATAAAGACGATATTTCCTATTTCATTGCATTTCAGGGGACTGATAAAACAAAAGGAAAACCCACAAAATTTCGTGTGGTTTTCCTATCATTTTTTTTTTTGGGGGGGAGAAAGGGCACATTTAAAAACAAACAAACCCCAAACCCACCTCAACCCTTCAAATTGAATTGATTACAAACCCCCACCATCCCGATCCCACAAGACTTGCCTGAACCCCCCCCCCCCCCCCCCAAGACTTGCCAAAAGTCCCTGGTGGTCCAGCGGGGGTCCCAGGAGCGATCTCGCCCTCTCGGGCCGTCAGCTGCCAGTAATCAAAATGGCGCCGATGGCCCTTTGCCCTTACCATGTGACAGGGGCTACCTGTGCCTTTGGTCGGCCCCTGTCACATGGTAGGAGCAATGGATGGCCCGTGCCATATTCCTAGAGCTGTGAGTAAAGGAGAAGACACATATCTGGTACTCATTTTGAGTTGGAGTAGAGTTGGCACTATCAAGATGCTTGTTCATGGCATGTACCTACTGTATCTGATAAACCGAGGAGAGTAAAGGAAGATACCTGTCCAGTGCAATGAAGAAACCAGAAGAGAGGAGTGAAAACATCGGAGAGAATCCTGTTCAAAGCATCAATAAAATATCATACCAGGAAATCCTAAAATGAAGGGATTCTCTAGCTACTTGGTTCAGGGAATCCCTGTTTTCAAAAGAGAAATAGCTGGGATACCAGTAACAAAAAAAAAAAAAAGGGACTACACAGTTAACATAAGAACATAAGACATGCTATACTGGATTAGACCAAGGGTCCATTATTATTTTTTTCTTTACTATGGATTTACTAAGGAGAAAGTGGCCAAATATTCATTTACCTTGAAATTACTAGAGTAGGACTTAATGTTATCATAGAAAAGTATTGGGAGTAACCGATATTAATAAAGTAACCCAGTGCTCTTCACCATATATAAGATATTAACGACGCTGCACATCCAAAGATTTTAAAGAAATGACCATCATAATAGGCTTCCTCGTTAGGGCTTTCGCCTATTCAAGTCGGCCTTATATATAATCACAGGTCATAGTTATAGGAACGTTTTTTTTAAGAGAATTTTATCTTTGCAAATAAAACAAATAAAGTCATTGGCTCTTCCAGCCTAACTAATATTATTCCTCATACACAATCCATCGCTTGAACAATTCAACTTATCTTGAGATGCTTCGATATTTCAATGTTTCAGTCAAAAAGCCATAACAGTGTTCACAGTGCTGATGACCCGACACGGAGCTGTGTTTCGGACTGCTATCACCATCTCCCAGTCCTTCTTCAAGGGTAATAGTTACATTTGTCGAACCTTTTTCAAAAATGGCGCTTCAGCGTTTTCCAAATCATTCCAATGACTTGGAAAACGCTGAAGCGCCATTCTAAATGCTTCTGAATATGGACCCCTTTGTATCCAAGAGAGAAAGAGTGTGGGTTTGTGTAGGGGTGTCTTTCTATCTGACACAAAGTGTGTGGTGTGTGTCTGTGTCTGTGTGTCTGACACTGAAACACACACACTCACAAACACTCTTTCTCTCTCTCTCTCTCTCTCTCTGTGTGATAAGGACAAAGACAAATCCACACACTGAGAGTAAGAGTGTTTGTGTGCTTTGATTTGGAGAGAGAAACACCCCACACACACTCTATCAAAGTGAATGTTTGTGTTTGAGAGACTGTGTGAATGTGTGTGTCAACACTGGTTGCCAGTGTGATTGTCTCATTAGTTAGCAATCGGTTCAAGAGCTGATTGGTTGGCAAGAGACTTTAACACCAGACCAGGAATCCAGGAAAAATACATAGGAAAGATGGGAGAGGGGCCCAACTGATTACATGGATGGAGGGAAGCTCTGTTTGCTCACCCCTGGTCTAAGATGTGCTCTTTTATTTAGTTATTTAGCAAAACTGGGCAATTTATATTGGATATTTTTTTAACTCAATTCTGCCAGGCTCCAAGTCACATGGTGAACTTCTCAAGGATTAGTTTGATTTGCTTTTGGGAGCTGTTGAAGCAGGTGGTGAAGGGAAGTCACATGAGGCAATCAGAAAAAAAATTCCCCTGGCAGATATATTCCTGCAGTCTGCCCCTGGCTGTATCGAACCAAATGCCTCAGTAAAATCTATGTTGTAATTGCATCACAGTGCTCATCTTCACTACTGGCAGTCGCTAATGGAGCACAGACACGTAACATCTAGGGTCTTGGAGGCCTATCCTATCCTCCAGCCAGCCACTCCCAGTTCCTCCTGAAAGAGCTCCCAAAAGGGACACCTCCTTTGGTTCACCTCTTTGGGAGTGACCCATTTACTAAGAGACACACCGGCACCACCACAGCTGGACAGGATTTTAAGGGAGGTTCATAATAATGACTTTGGAGAGGGGCGGGTCCAAACGAGAGCCTCAATCAGCTAGGCAAGCATGATGGGAAAATCTACAGGGGCGAGCTACAGGATGGCAAAATCTCCCCCCCCCCCCCCCCGCCCCCACCACACATCCATGCACGGGGGCTCCGAGCTCACACCACTCTCTCAAGACTCTTACCGAAACAACAGCTATTCTAAACACTCTCTTGCAACTCTGGTCTCCTTTCACCTGCTCGCCTGGGCTGTAGAGGGCTCTCCTATTTCTTCCCTCTGCACTCATAAGCAAACCCATGGGTCAGGCTTGCTTACAAACCCTTTAGAAGCAAGCAGGAGGATCCAAGAGGAAAGAGAGAATCCATCATACTCGGTCAGTTTAGCATGATCACGTTAATCAGCTTCTCCTTGGTAAGGAACATGCTCATGCTATTTAGTCTCTGCATTTTCTATTGACATTTTATATCATGACCACACTAAATGGCTTCACTACACTCGTTTACTGGCACTTTATACTATGTGTTAAATTTTTATTTTTATTTTTTTTTTGGCAAGGGAATGCTAAGCCATTTAAAATGTCTCCCTTAATTCCAGAGACTATTTGAACCAAAGTAAAGGTCACTGTCAATAAGGAAAAAAAATATTATATAAGGTGATACCTATACAAGTTGAATAGCTAATATATAAGTGAGATTAATAACAGCAGCAGGATAAACTTTGGCATGTGTCCAAACTTTGCAGAACAGATACCATGGAGACTCAACGATATGAAATAAAATACTGCCTGAATACCTAACGTGTTTCAGCTGATGACCTGACTCAAAGTGTAGCTGAAAATTTCCCAAGGTTTAAACTTGCCAGCTAAAATCTACTGGCTAAATCAGACACTCAGGATTTATATATATATATATATATATATATATATATATATATATATATATATTCCTGTCTATTCGACCCAAACTTCAAAAGGCCCCAGCCCTCCTTCTTTCCTACTGTTACCAGTGGATGTGAAAACCCGCCCCTCCCAGCCCCAAACCTGCCTCCGTCCTTCCCAGCACCCTGTACATTTTTGAAAAAATGTGCCTCTAGCCTGGCCACCCTCCCTCGGTTGCTCACCCTCCCTGTCTGCCCTCCACCAGCCCCCGAGACCCTCCCCCTTACTTGGAAGAGCTTTCTAAAAATTGTGCCGGCAGGAGGGAGGGAGACCGATCCAGCGGGCCCTTGCAAATTTTCTGCAGGTTTGTCCAATTGGTCTGTGAAGGCCATGTAAAGAAATGTGCTTGTGTCTAAGCTCAGCATCCCCTGATTTGTGAAGGAGGAGCAGCGTGCAAGGAAACATTCCCTTTAAGCACTACGAGGGCACAGGCAAGCCTATTGCTCTCATCTGCTTGGTCTTTGATCACTGCGATCTGTATTTTAATCCATCCCAGGCCCGGGTCATGAAAAATTAATTTGATCTGATAGCTGTATCAACTCTGCTTTAATATACACTCTTCCCTGAGAAGCAGGATTGAAACATCTAGGATTAAACTGTCTTTCTGGTGCCAGGAGATTGAATTACTCTGATTTAGGAGTGCAGCTAAGATGCAGAGGAGGTCATCAACAAGCATGGTCTCTCCTATATTGTTCCTAGAAGAGAGAGTAGCATACGATTTTGAAGGCAAAAGAAAGAGAAGATATACAAAATGATATCAACATTACTTGCTCGCGGCTCAGCCGTACCGGGCACGCTGTCTGTAGATAATTGGAATCCAGTTGTGATATAACCGAGTTATATTGATCTCTCCTGATACAATGAAGCTTTTCTGTGTCCCTGTATAGTTTATAATATTTAAAGCATTGCCAGTGCTCACTTCTCTGGATGGGTTTCCCTTGTTTTCTCAGAAAGGGGAAAAGGTAGCTAGGGAAGTAGCATAGGAATTTTATTTTTGACATCAAAGATTATCCTCAATATTTTTTCATCTTGTTTTATGACTCTGGCCATAGTGCTGACTGTGACATCCATAAACAGTCTGCAGATTCACAACGGAACTTGCTGGAAGCAGTGGAAGCCACGTAGCAGGAGTTTTGCAAATGCATGCTTATCAAAATAATCCAAGGAAAGTCAGATTGAAAAGCTTCGGAGGCCCCTCCCACCCTTTCTTTTATGAAAAAAAAAAAAAAGAAACAATGCAGTTCTGTCAAATTTCTTTTAATGGAGCATAATCCCTGTTTTAAAGAAATGGCAATTGTAACATTGTTACTGCACTAATATGACATTTTGGTTTTCTACTATTACTACTACTACTTAACATTTCTATAGTGCTACACGACATACTCAGTGCTGTACAAACACACAAAAAAGACAGTCCCTGCTCAATAGAGCTTAAAATCTAATAAGACTAGAGATGTGAATCGGACCCGGAATCGGTTCGGATTCCGGTTCCGATTCACATCGTGTTTTTTTTTTCGTCCGGCCCGATCTCGGTTTTGTTTATCGGCTGCGCCCAAGCCGATAAACAAAAAACCCACCCCAACCCTTTAAAACTAATCCCTTAGCTTCCCCCACCCTCCTGACCCCCCCCCCCCCCCAAAAAAAAAATGTTACAGGTACCTGGTGGTCCAGTGGGGGTCCCGGGAGCGATATCCCGCTCTCAGGCCGTCGGCTGCCACTAATAAAAATGGCGCCAATGGCCCTTTGCCCTTACCATGTGACAGGGTATCCGTGCCATTGGCCGACCCCTGTCACATGGAGGGAGCACTGGATGGCCGGCACCTTCTTTAAAAATGCCATCCAGCTTTCAGGACTCTCTCCTTCGACTTTTCGGCTCCCAGGAACTTCTCTCCCCTCCCCCCCCCTCAAACGTCTCTGGACCCTTTCCGTGGAGAGACGGGCCCCTGTGTGGCCCCATGGTGCCACTCCGTGAAGAGACGGCTCCAGACATCAGCGGGACTCCACATCTTAGAATCCTCTCCTCACATTGCCTCCTGCTTCATGTGGGAGCAGGGGTTTTATACTCTCACGTCACCCCTCCTTCCTCACACACTCACACTATGGTGACATCATGGCTCTCATACTGACGGCACTCAGACCAGCTGAGGCCACATACTGCATGATTGTAAGGGACAGGGGTGAAAATTGGCACCCCCACCCCCACACACAAATAAATTAATACATTTAATAGCCAGCTCCATCCTTCCGCTCCATTGCCAAAGTTAAAAGGTCCCCCCATGTTTGCCAGCATCATGCCTTCAAGCCCCCCCTGAACCCCAATACCCACCCTACCTTGACTCATAGCTGCAGGTTCCACATGAGGAAGAAGTGATCACCAGTTGCTCCTGTCCTGTCAGCGCCACAATTCCAGCCAGGGCCATTATGAAGTGAGGCATCGCCATGTGCCAGACTTGCTTGTATCCCCTTAGAAGCAAGCAGGAAGAGCCATGAGGAAACCCCAACTTATCCTCCATACGTAACATGCTGCTCACATTATTTATGCAATGTTTTATCAGGTTTCCATGCATGATAATAGCATGTCCATACTATTGTAGATATCTTTTTTTTTTTACTGCAACCAAATTAAATCATTGCATTGCTCGTTAAGTTTCATTTTAATGTGCATGTAAAATGTTTTTGTGAGGTCATGATAAACTTTTTTTTAGAGTGAATTTTATTGCAAAGCCCCTAAGTGCTTGTTTTGCTAAGAATTATTTTCCCTTCTGTGGCTTTGAGGGGGAAAAAAAAAACATAGTAAATCTAGTCTTAAGATCTGCAAAGAGTGTGCATGGAAAAATGAGAAAAACTAAGGATGGGTGGGTGGGTGGGTGTTGGGGGGGGGGGGGTGAGGAATACTGTTATCCAAGCTGTCATCCAGAAAAGGGGACTCAGGGTAATTGTATCTGATGATGTCAAGGTAGTGAAATTGTGCTACAAGGTAGTGGCTAGAACCAGTAGACTGCTAGGCTGCAGAGAGAGAGAGACATGATCAGTAGATGGGATAATGCCGCGCCACAGGTTTTTCGTGAGACTTCATCTGGAGAACTGTGCCCATTTCTGGAAGGAGAGACAGGGCTGATGCAGTGAAGGGCTACCACAATGGTGCAGGATCTCCACCAAAAGCCTCATGAGGTGAGGCTTAAAGAGCTAGAGATGCATACCCTGGAACAGTGGTCCCAAACCTTTTCATATGAAGGGACAGATTTGTCAAATATGCAGCATACATGATAGGGACGTGCATTCATTTGAAATGAATGCACAAAATGGGACAAATGAGTTGGGCCCAGCTGGGGCCTCCCTGGGATTTCCGACCCTCCCCACGCCTTAAAATCAAGGCCAGGATCTGGGCCTATCCAGCTAGGCTGCATCAGACCCAGCCAGGGCCTCCCGCCACCCCCCCCCCCCCCTTACCCATCCATGGGGTCCTGTACAATAAAATGTCACCTGCCATCTCTAAGATGGACGCTGAAGTGACTTCACTTTGGCGCCATCTTGAGGGCCAATGGCACCATTTTAAAGTGCAGATCCTCAGGGCAGGAGCGAGTGGGCATAGCCACTTCCCTTTGGAGCTTCTGGGACCTCATGGATAGAGTAAGTGGAGACCCATGGAGGTCCCTGGCCCTAGAAAATTTTAGATGGCTGGGGGGAGGGGGAGGGGGTTGGAGGGGCCCAGACAGGGCAAGGCTGGGACTCCCTAGGCTCTGGCTCCAGAGTTGTTTTTGTGGAATGTGAAGGAGGATCAAGGGCCTAAGGGAGGCTTGTTTTTATTTTATTTTTTTTGTTTATAGGGTTTAGCCATTTAATTTTTTTTTCTTGGTTCAGGAAATGAACCTAACAAAAAAAAAAACAAAAAAAAAAAATTAAACAAACCAAAAAACAACCACCCCAAAACAACAACAACAAAAAAAAAAAAAACCAAACTGAAATGAAAACTGACGACGTGCATATCTCTAAGATATGCACAGTCACACCTGCTGGAGAGCATGTATAGCTCTGTGCATGTAGACTTATATGCTTACTTTAAAAAATGTAAAGAATATATGAAAATCCCGATCCTGCCCCAACTCCACCTCCAGAACGCTTATTTAGTATGTGCAGAAAAGTGTACGTAAGATCATGTTTCATTCTTGCTTTTATCCACCTTCGCACTGGAACTGTTTGAAAAGAGCCATTTACTTGCATAAAACTGGGTTGTATGCATGTATGTGGCTTTAAAAATTACCCCTAAAAAAAGAAAAAGAAACGAAGGGTCTAGGTTCCCACCTTCCCTTGCTGCAAAAAGCTTTCAGTGCTGCTAAAATACAATAGTTAACCCCTGCACGCCCGCCCCCAGCCCTTCTACCTTCCTAACATCCCTGGCCATATGATCTCACTCCATCCATGCAGCAGAATATGTCATAAAGGGGTAGGATCCATTACCAGTCACTCCTGTGCCACTGGGTCCCAATGTCAAAATGGCGCTGAGTGCTTTTGAGGCCGGTGCCATTCTGCTGTACAGCTGAAGAACATGCAGCCCAGTAACACCAGTTTCAGAGCCACCTGGCGCCATTTTGACAATGGGTCTTGGTAGGGCAGGAGCAACTGGGAATCACTCCTGCCCTCATTACTGAACGTAATCCGCTTCGATGGACACTTTGAAGTGCCAAAGAGTGGAATATGAAAATCTAAATAAAATAAATCGATTACACCTTATTCCATCCGACAGATGGGATTAGAGAGAATGCATCCAGGGAGAGTGGGAGGATAGGGCAAGGGTAGGGCTGGATGAAGACATGTGGGCACCCCAGGCAGGCTAATAATTTGACTGTTCAGCAGCCCAGCCAGTCGTCCCAAATCAGAATTAAAGAATCCAGTGGGAGCACGGGAATAGTGTGCGTAACAGTGTCCCTTGCCGAACAAGCCAGCTCTAGCAGAGCCTCTGGCAGCTCTCAGCCACGCTCATGTGACCACGGAGGCACCACAAGCCTTCTACAGCCATATCATGGTCTGTTGCTCTAGAACTTGTTTTCTACCAACAGTACTTGCCTCTTAGTCACTACCTCAGATATGCTGATATTGTTCTGCTTATATATATATATAGAGAGAGAGAGAGATTAGAAAAAGTATAGCAAAATGCATGAACAAAGGTATTACATCACGTATGCCATTTTTTCATGTGGTACACTGATCAAAAACTGATCATAATGGGGGCAATAATCAGATGTTGGGGGTTTTTTTTTGCCGGTAAACGTGTTACCCACATGAAAGCAAGGTTTGAACATTCCCTCCCCTGTGAACATCACTAAAAGTAATTTTAGCCACGTAGAAAGTGGGGTGGTACTGGGAGAAGGCAGGGTTGGGATGGGCACAGGAAAGCAGAGGCGTGGATTTCGTTTTGAAAAGCTCCTGTGTAGTACTCTCAGCTCAGGTGTGTTTACGCACCCTGAACCTGTTTCAATGCCAATCTGTGGTACACAGGTACCTTCCGCTGGTGGTGTGAGCGTCAGTCCAAATTAAAACTATCAAGGGAAAATATTTCCTGTGACATTTCCCTTTGAAACTAAAGCTTACGAGCACTCAGGTGCAAAGTCCTCGCTGACTTGCAAAAGTGCCTGCTACATTTGATTATTGCCCTCCCCATATGATTCAATTAATTTGTGGATTATAAGTTTAAAAAAAAAAAAAAATCTTTCCAGAGAAAGAAAGGCAGAATATTGACTTGACTCTACTAAGGCAATGCTTCTTCTACACAAATGAATATTTCAAGTAATCACATAGAAAGCTGATGTCCTAGTGAACAGATATGTTTGTGAGCAAAGACAAAAGAATATGCATCCATATGTGCATGTGTGTGTGTGTGTGTGTGTGCGTGTGAGTGTGTGTGTAAGAAAAATGTTTCCAGTAATATTTTCCTTGAAGGGCACAGACAGTTTCTTGGCTATAGCTGCAGTATACTTGACAGTTATGGTCACCTCATACCAGACCTCACCTAGACCCGGGGCAAACAGAAATCCACTTTGATTGATTGGGATATTGTGTATTCATTCATTAGTCCAGGCTTTGGCAGAGAAGACCTGGCAGGTATCTTCCTGCAAGCAGACGGTTTACCTGGTGTGGTCTTGACTTTCCTGGCAGCTTAACTGTGAAATTTTATACACTTCTATTGCTGGAATTAAGAACCTCAAGACTTCAAGATTTTGTAATAAATAGATTGGAGTGACACCTCAGCTTCCTGCAAATTCATCACCTCTGGAGAGCAGAGCTGCACACAGTGAGGGGGAAGGGAGGGGAAGAAGGGGCTCTCAGCTTTGCTATGAGTGCTCCATCTATACACGAATGCGTGGAGTCTGAATGTTCTCCAATTCATCTTATATTGAAGTCCCCCACCCCAAAAAAAAACCAAAAACCAGACGAGGGGTTTAGTCTTCTCTCTAGGGACAGAGATGATAGCTTGAAAACCCGAGCCCACACTCCAGGGATGCCATGTGGTTTCAGAGGAAATCCGAGTTCCCCAGAAGAGCTACAATCCCTATCTCAGCGCCATCGGTCAATGTGGAAGTTATTCTGAAAAGAGTCTCGGTTACTGAAGCCGACAACAGGGGGAAAAAAAACCCCCAAAAAACCCAGCACAATCTGGTCCTTACAAAATATGAAGCAGGACTTTATATTGTATAGATCCCCTATCCTATTTTACAATGTTTCAAAAACGCATGTACGTTTATTCACATGGCAGACAAGGTCCGCGCATTTCTGCATGCCAAACAGGAGGCAAGAATTAAAAGAACTGGGACAATAAAAAAAAAACAAAAAACTTCATATGATTTTAAGCATTTTTTTGCTTTCTTACAAGAAATCAATCTCTGAAATGGGATGTGCCAAATTTCTTTCCAATTTTCCTCCTGTCTTATGAGAGGCTTAAATTGTGGGTTATGTACTAAGTGCACCGCAGCCCTCTGACTTTGAAGCAAATAGAAGAGCAGTAAAGCCTTTTGAGGTTTAGCTGGGACTATTTTAAATCAGAGATGTGAATAGGTCAGATGAGATCTGCTTGTGAAACATAATAAAGAACCTGGGTCTGCCTATGTACGTCCCACATGTTTTCCTCTTGGGTAACTTAAAACCACTTCCTCATTTTTCTGCATGGTGGCATTAATGTCTACGAAGTTACTATGGTAAGTGGTGTACAAATAATGTTACCATATGGACTTTTCCTATCAAACTGGAGCCTGAGTTGCATAGTTTTGGAATTCAACTCTCCTACCTATATTAAAGCAGAGGCAGTTAGTAGCTTTATCTAAGTACTTTTTTTTTTTTATCAGTCTTTCTTTTTTTTTCATCTGATTTTTAGTTCATGCCCATGGACAAATAAAAAGTTTGACGTTTCAAGCTCACATAGATCACTTAACTTTTGGATGTGGATATGGATTTTGGATTCAGTTATTCACCTTTGCAAATCCGAGCTCAAGGTGAGTTACAAATGTAGGTGCTGTTGCTAGATCCCTGCCCCAGTGGGCTCCCAATCTGGGAGCCTAACTTTTAAACCTCTCTGTGGTTTGAAAGCATTCACGCATATAAGTGGAGGTGCGGAGATTAATGCAAGTATTTTATAAACTGTGCAGTGGGGGGGGGGGGGGCAATTCATAAAGCAAGGGATATGCTGTTTTGTAAATAGTTATAGACTTCTGCATGTACTTGGAATGAGCAGCTCGCTGATGCACCTCCACCAGTTCCCCCAGTCCTTCTCCAGTTCACCAGACCCTCTAGCACTTCACCCTGAACCCCCACCCGTTCACCCAGACCTCCCGTTCAAAAACTGAGGTCAACAGACAAGTTCGATTAATCGAGTTCCCTTGCATGAGTCCATTAGCAGGTGTAAAAGTGTACAAATAAGTCTGGTAATGGACACATGTACATCTCTTACAAAACAGCGACTACTGTGCGTATTTCTGAACCTCGCACTGCAACAGCCCTAGCCGTTTTCTTTTCTTTCCCAGTAAAATATGCGCACGAAACGGAAAATAATGAGCAAATGTTCAAAGTGGTCCCATGCAGAAAAATAGCATCTACGCACAAAGGTAGCATGCTACATATTTGTGTAGATGCTTCTTTATGCTGCATATTTGCATAGATGCTTCTTTATAAGCCTTGAAAGTGCGTACCTATTTGTGGTTTCAGGTATTCATTTTATGGTGCAAAAAAGGGGCATTCCAGGGTGGGGTCAAGAAATATGTGCCACAGTTGCTATTTTATGAGAGGTATATGCCTATACATGATCAAACTTATTTGTACAATTTTACAACTGCTAATTGACTCTCGCAAATGAAATCGGACATGCCATGAAGTTAGCATGGGGCACATTTAAAACTAATCGGAGAAAGTTCTTTTTTACTCAACGCACAATTAAACTCTGGAATTTGTTGCCAGAGGATGTGGTTAGTGCAGTTAATATAGCTGTGTTTAAAAAAGGATTGGATAAGTTCTTGGAGAAGTCCATTACCTGCTATTAATTAAGTTGACATATAATAACCACTGCTATTACTAGCAAAATAGCATGGAATAGACTTAGTTTTTGGGTACTTGCCAGGTTCTTATGGCCTGGATTGGCCACTGTTGGAAACAAGATGCTGGGCTTGATGGACCCTTGGTCTGACCCAGTATGGCATTTTCTTATGTTCTTATGTTCTTATGCTGTCTGAAGTTTTGGGGTGGGACGCCTGATTGAATTGGTGGGGGTTCAGAGTGAAGAGGTGGAGGGTCTGGGTGAACTGGAGATGGACTGGGTGAACTGGTGGAGGTATCGGAGAACTGGTGATTTGAAGTATGCATGCAAGTGTTTTCAAAATGGCAAACGGGCATACTTTATAATCTACCTGCCTCCGTATATACATTGGTGTTATTACGCGTACATATTATATATTTTTTTGCATCCAAAATATACACATGGATGTTTATAAAATAGGTAGAAAAAGCAAGCACTTTCTTTGCATTGCAAATATTCGTGCTTACTGAAACACACATGCATACCGCCAGACAGAGCTTTTACTGCACAGTTTATAAAATGCTAGCATAAATCTCCATGTGTCCACTTAAACATGCAAACCCAGTACAACAAATGGTTTGATAGCTAGGCTCTCAGCGCATACTCTCCATGTTTATAAAACAGCATATATGCAAGTGCATGCTATATACAAGAATGCATGTATATGTTATTTTAATGTGTGGAACCCCCTGTGAAAATTCACTCCTAAGTTTGTACTTCTTCATCAATTCACTATGCAAATTCTCTTTTCAATGACATTTGTTTATTGTTTTATGAATGTGACATTTCCATTTCCCCCCTCCGCCCCCCTCCTCCCACCTTCGGAAGGGCCATGGCTACCAACCTCCATGGTCCTGAAGTTTTCTAACTGCCCAGTAATCAGGGACAGTAAAGCATTGTTATCTTCTCATAGATACCAAATGAATATGCAACTAAGAGCAGCTGTTTACATTTTCATTTGGAACATAACAACCTATTTTAAGCTAATCACGACAAATACTAAATATTTGTCTGAATGCCGTATGTCCTTGTAATAAGGTTCCCTGAAAGGGGCAAAAGAATGATGCAGAATTCTTGTGGTTAAGTGTAAAATAACTTATGACTTATTATACACAACAAAGTAATGACTTTTCTATATAAAGAACACTGTACATAAATATGCCTTTACTGACTTTAATAGCTCTTTTCATGTGGATTTCCAGCAAAGGTCTTCTTTGCATAAAATCCTGACTTTCAGATCAGCGCCGGATGCTTAATGTGCAGCAAAGAGCAAAACACTCACTTGTGAAAGGCTTAAGCAGCATTCTCTGTTCTGCATAGGCATGTGTTTCTCTTCACAAAGCAAACTCCTGTCAGCCAAGTGCCATCTCACCATCCCTTCCTGGCCTCTACAAGCCCAAGCAGGACCCTAAAAGATCATAGCTTTAAAGCTGCATTGTTTAAATCACCTTCTTGTGTCCATCCTTCAAAGTAATGCTTCTTTCCGTTAATGAACGCCTATCGGTGCTTGCAAGTTGGCCTCAGCAAGATCCTGCCCTGTGCAGCCTGCATTCTCAAGCAATGGGCAGACAAAAAGGTGCTGCGTGATCTACTTTTTTTGCCACAAGTCACAGCTTTTGAGACTAATAAACTATCTCCATTTTGCCATATCAAATCTTGACCTGCCAAAATGGAAACAGAGGTGAGTTAGGGTCTCTTAGGTGAAACAAGCTGCTTAGATGCCCAAAGACCATGATAACCACAGCGCCAAGATCTCCAAGTCGTGCCTGGCACTTCTTAAAGGCAGATGTGGTGTTGATTACCTTTGTTACAAGTACAAAGTGACCTCACTTTCACCAGGGGTTATCTTACCAGCCTCATAGAGCCTCTGGGCACCACTCAACTACGGTGGAGGAAATTTCTCTGAGGTCCATGGGTTGAGGGCAGGCTTACCTGCAAGGCCAAACTGGGCCAAGGATACCTTCAAAGAAACACAAATGTCCACACCAAAGTTGTGATCCAAGAGAAAAACAGTTTACTTTGAAAATAACTAGGGATGTGAATTGTTTATCTGACAATTGAAAATATCATCCGATATTTTCAATATCATCAGATATGGGGGGTCCCCGATAGCGATAGGAAACCCCACGATTAATTTAGTGGGTTTTCTTATTGTTATGGGGGGGGGGGCGGGAAGAAAGGACACAACCTAAAAACACAACCTGACCCTTTAAAATGAGTTTCTTAGTATGCCCCCACCTTCTGGACCCCCCCCCCCCAACATTTTTAAATACCTGGTGGTCCAGCAGGGGTCCCGGGAGCATTCTCCCGTGCTCGGGCTGTAGGCTGCCACTAATCAAAATGGCGCCGATGGCCCTTTGCTCTTACCATGTGACAGGGGCTATCGGTGCCATTGGTCGGCCCTTGTCACATGGTAGGTGCACTGGATGGCCCGTGCCATTTTTAAAGATGGCGCCAGCCGTCCATTGCTCCTACCATGTGACAGGGACCGGCCAATGGCATGGATACCCTGTCACATGCTAAGGGCAAAGGGCCATCGGCGCCATTTTGTTTACTGGCAGCTGACGGCCCGAGCACGGGAGAATGCGCGGGAGGGTGGGGTGATACTAACAAACTCATTTTAAAGAGTCGGCTGTATTTTTTGGTTATCGGCTCAGGCGCAGCCGATTAAAAAAACCCGATCGGACTGCAAGATAAAAATTTCACGATGTGAATCAGAACCGGAATCCAAACCGATACCGGTTCCAATTTACATCTCTAAAAATAACCACTTCAGGAAAAAAAAAATTCACAGTCCACAATTCAGTCCACCAGAAAAATGAAGAAAAATCAATTCAAAACTCACAAAATCAAAATTTGCCCTGTCAATAACACTTTCTCCAAGGTCAGCTCTTTTTTTCTCTAACCTTCCAGGTCCTCTGTGGACTCAGACCAAAATTCAATCTCTTCATTAAGAACTCTTTCTAAAAACAAAACAAAATCCAAAAAGAACCAACAACAAAAAAACACCCTCTAATTACACAGCTTCAGGAATGACTCCAAGACAACTCACCCCCTGTTCTTAGGCAGATGCAGTTTCTAGGGATGTGCAGAGGGACCACATATGTTACATTCAGTATTCGTATTCGTGGGGGGGGGGGGGGGGCAGATACGTTGCATTCGGCAAGGAGGGGCCCCGAACTGTTCATGCGTTCCAATCTTATTCGTTTCTCGGCTAAAATTTAATTAACTACAAGCCCCCACCCTCCTGACCCCCCCAAGACTTGCCATAACTCCCTGGTGGTCCAGCGTGGGTTCGGGAGCCATCTACTGCACTCACACCGTCGGCTGCTGGTATTCAAAATGGCACTGATAGCCTTTGACCTTACTATGTCACAGGGGCTACCGGTGCCATTGGTCGGCCCCTGTCACATGGTAGGAGCAATGGACGGCTGGCGCCATCTTGTGCTCCTACCATGTGACAGGGACCGACCAATGGCACTGGTAGCCATTTTGATTACTGGCAGCCGACGGCCCGAGTGCAGGAGATCGCTGATAGCCTTTGCACTTACTATGTCACAGGGGCTATCGGCGCCATTTTGAAGGGTTACTATTCCCTAAATGCATCACTTTGCACTTGTCCACATTAAATTTCATCTGCCATTTGGAAGCCCAATCTTCCAGTCTCGCAAGGTCCTCCTGCAATTCATCACAATCCACTTGAGATTTAACTACTCTGCATAGTTTTGGGTCACCTGCAAATTTGATCACCTCACTCATTGTACCCCTTTCCAGATCATTTATAAATATATTAAAAAGTGCAGGTCCAAGTACAGATCCCTGAGACACTCCAGCGTTTACCTTTTTCTATTGTGAAAACTGACCATTTAGTCCTATTCTCTGTTTCCTGTCTTTTAAACAACTTGCAGTCTACAAAAGGACATCGCCTCCTATCCCATGACTTTTTAATTTTCTTAGAAGCCTCTCATGTGGGACTTTGTCAAAGGCCTTCTGAAAATCCAAATACACCACATTTACCGGTTCACCTTTGTCCACATGTTTATTCACCCCTTCAAAAAATGTAGGAGATTTGTTAGGCAAGACTTTCCTTGGGTAAATCGATGTTGGCTGAGTCTCATCAAAACATGTCTAAATGTTTTGTGGTTTTATTCTTTATAACAGTTTCCATGATTTTTCCAAGCACTGAAGTCAGGCTCACCAGTCTATAGTTTCCCGGATCATCCCTGGATCCCTTTTTAAATATCGGAGTTACATTGGTCATCTTCCAATCTTCAGGTACATTGGATGATTGTAATGATAGGTTACAAATTAATTGAAATAGGTCTGTAATTTCATTTTTTAGTTCTTTCAGAACCCTGGGGTATATACCATCTGGTCCAGGTGATTTACTACTCTTCAGTTTGTCAATCAGGCATACCACATCTTCCAGGTTCACCATGATTTGGTTCAGGTGATCTGAATCATCGTCCATGAAAATCTTCTCCAGAATGGATATCTCTCCAACATCCTTTTCAGTAAATACCGAAGCAAAGAAATCATTTAATCTTTCTGTGATTACTTTGTCTTCTCTAAGTGCCCCTTTAATCCCTTGATCATCTAACAGTCCAACCAACTGCCTCGCAGTCTTTCTGCTTTGGATATATTTTAAAACGTTTTTATTGTGAGTTTTTGTCTCTATGACCAACTTCTTTTCAAATTCTCTCCTAGCCTGTCTTATCACTGTCTTACATTTAATTGCCAATGCTTATGTTTTATTCTATTTTCTTCTGATGGATCCTTTTTCCAATTTTTGAATGAAGATCTTTTGGCTAAAATAGCCTTTTTCACCTCACCTTTTAACCATGCCGGAAATCGTTTTGCCTTCCTTCCACCTTTCTTATTGCATGGAATATATCTGGACTGTGCTTCTAGGATTGTATTTTTTAACAATATCCATGCCTGTTGCACACATTTTACCTTTGTACATGCACCTTTCAATTTTTTTCAATTTTTCTCATTTTATCAAAGTTTTCCTTTGGAAAGTTTAGCGCTAGAGTCTTGGATTTTTTACTGTCCCCCTTCCGGTCATTAATTCAAATTTGATCATATTATGATCACTATTGCCAAGTGACTCCACCACCATTACCTCTCTCACCAAATCCTGCACTCCACTGAGAATTAGATCTAAAATTGCTCCCTCTCTTATTGGTTCCTGAACCAATTGCTCCATAAAACTGTCATTTAGCCATCCAGGAACTATATCTCTCTAGCATGCCCTGATGTTACACTTACCCAGTCAATATTGGGGTAATTGCAATCTCCCATTATTAATGCACTACCAGTTTGGTTAGCTTCTCTAAATTCTCTTGGCATTTCACTGTTCATCATTTTGGTCAGCTGGACGACAGTATACTCCTATCACTATAGTCTTCCCCAACACACAAAGGATTTCTACCCATAAAGATTCGATTGTACATTTAGTCTCATGCAGGATCTTTATCCTGTTGGACTCTATGCAATCCCAGACATAAAGCACTACCCTGCCACCAAGATGCTCCCCTCTGTCATTCTAATATAATTTGTACCCTGGTATTGTTATGCTTGGGCTCCGGTCAGGAGTCGTGAACACCACCCAGCAGGGTGGCTCCAGGTGGAGAGAGACAGGAATGGCTAGAAACAGTGTCTGGTTCCAGGCTGGGTCAGGGCAGGCAGCAAGTAGCAGTGTCTGGGTCCAGGCTGGGTCAGGGCAGGCGGCAAGTAGCAGTGTCTGGGTTCAGGCTGGGTCAGGGCAGGCGGCAAGTAGCAGTGTCTGGGTCTAGGCTGGGTCAGGGCAGGCGGCAAGTAGCAGTGTCTGGGTTCAGGCTGGGTCAGGGCAGGCGGCAAGTAGCAGTGTCTGGGTTCAGGCTGGGTCAGGGCAAGGCAGGTCAGAAGGCCCATAGGCCACACACACACAGAAGGCCCGTAGGCCACACACCGTAAGCAAGGCAAGGCAGAGAAGGCCCGTAGGCCACACACACACACCGAAGGCCCGTAGGCCACACACCATAAGCAAGGCAAGGCAGAGAAGGCCCGTAGGCCACACACACACACCGAAGGCCCGTAGGCCACACACCGTAAGCAGGGCAAGGCAGGTCAGAAGGCCCATAGGCCACACACACACAGAAGGCCTGTAGGCCACACAAGGCAAGGCAAGACAAGGCAAGGAATAAGGCCCGAAGGCCGCGCAAGGCAAGGCAAGGCAAGGTAAGGAATAAGGCCCGAAGGCCGCGCAAGGCAAGGCAAGGAATAAGGCCCGAAGGCCGCGCAAGGCAAGGAATAAGGCCCGAAGGCCGCGCAAGGGAAGGTCCAGGGACCAAATGCACAGCAAGCAAGGAAGGCTAGAGCAGGGAGCCCAGGCGAGCTCGATGCCGAAGCACTGAGGGAACTGTCAGGCAGGGTTATAAGGGACAGCCCAGAACATAGAGAGGAGAAGGGAGATGGACTGGGCTTGTCAGGAGATCCAGCTCTAGAGGGACCCCTGGTGGTGAGGCGTTTGCACAGCAGCCATAGCCGTAACAGTACCCCCCCCCCCCCTCAAGGCCTCCCCCTCCTCCTGGATCCCATCTGTGCAGGAGGTAATCAATAATAACGTGAGACAACTCCGGGGGTGATGCGGCAGGTTCAACTCCTTCCCGAGGCAGTAAGGCAGTCCATAACCCCACCTGGGGTGATAAGGCAGACACAACCCCAACCTGGGGCAGCAAAATAGTCCATAACCCCTCCTGGGACAAGGCGGCAGGGTTAGACCCCTCCTGGGGTAGCAGAGGCGGTGCAGATTTCCATAACCCCTCCTGGGGTGACAAGGGGAACACAAACCCCACCTGGGGCAGAGAAATAGTCCGTAACCCTTCTTGAGGCGACAGTAGGGCCGGTCCGAACCCTTCCAAGGTCGGCATCAGGACCGGTACAGACCCCTCCAAGGGCGGCAGCTGGACCAGTACAGCAGGCTCAGATAGTTGAGTAACAAAGTCAGTTGGCAGGCCCAGTTCGGACCCCTCCGGGGGCAGCAGCAGGACCGGTACAGACCCCTCCAGGGGCGGCAGCAAGACTGGTACGGACCCCTCCCGGGGAGGCAGCAAGACCGGTACGGACCCTTCCCGGGGCGGCAGCTGGGCCGGTACGGACCCCTCCAGGGGCGGCAGCTGGACCAGTACAGCAGGCTCAGATAGTTGAGTAACAAAGTCAGTTGGCAGGCCCGGTTCGGACCCCTCCGGGGGCAGCAGCAGGACCGGTACAGACCCCTCCGGGGGCAGCAGCAGGACCGGTACGGACCCCTCTCGGGGAGGCAGCTGGACCGGTATGGACCCCTCCAGGGGCGGCAGCTGGACCGGTACAGCAGGCTCAGATAGTTGAGTAACAAAGTCTGTTGGTAGGCCCGGTTTGGACCCCGCCGGGGGCAGCAGCAGGACCGGTATGGACCCCTCCAGGGGTGGCAGCAGGACCGGTTCAGCAGACTCAGATGGCTGAGTCAGGAAGTCTGTCAATAGGACTGGTTTGGACCCCTCCGGGGACAGCAGCAGGCCCAGTTCGGACCCCTCCAGGGACGGCAGCAGGACCGGCTTGAGCCCTTCCGGGGACGGCAGCAGGACCGGTTCGGACCCCTCCGAGGACGGCAGCAGGACCAGTTCGGCAGGCTCAGATGGCTGAGTCAGAAAGTCTGTCAGTAGGACCGGTTCGGACCCCTCCAGGGGCGGCAGCAGGACCGGATCAGCAGACTCAGATGTCTGAGTCAGAAAGTCTGTCAGTAGGACCGGTTCGGGCCCCTCCAGGGGCGGCAGCAGGACCGGATCAGCAGGCTCAGATGGCTGAGTCAGAAAGTCTGTCAGCAGGACCGGTGCGGACCCCTCCGAGAACGGCAGCAGGGCCGGTTCGGACTCCTCCGAGGACGGCAGCAGGGCCGGTTCAGCAGGCTCAGATGGCTGAGTTAGAAAGTCTGTCAGTAGGACCGGTTCGGACCCCTCCAGGGGCGGCAGCAGGACCGGTTCGAGCCCCTCCAGGGGCGGCAGCAGGGCCGGTTCGGACCCCTCCGGGGATGACAGCAGGACCGGTTCAGCAGACTCAGGCTCTTCTCGGGGTAGTGCAGGAGACTCGGACCCCTCTTGGGGCGAAACAGCAGGCCCAGACTCTTCTTGGAGTTGTGCAGCAGGTTCAGATGGCAGAGTA
Organism: Rhinatrema bivittatum; assembly: GCF_901001135.1. Lineage (NCBI taxonomy): Eukaryota > Metazoa > Chordata > Amphibia > Gymnophiona > Rhinatrematidae > Rhinatrema > Rhinatrema bivittatum. Next base: position 30,151,191 of record NC_042618.1, on the reverse strand, counting down.
GCAAGGTTAGAAGTAGTCCGCATGGAAGACACAGATTGTACTGCCGTGGGCTTGATACCTCGAGCCAAAGTCTGACGCTCCTGATTTTGTTTCTGGAGGAGCAGTTTAGAGAAGGCACAGGCAGTTCTAGGACGTCTAGGGAAGGTGCTCGTTAGTGTCCACTTGGCAGCTGTGAGAAGCAGAGCCCTGCTAGAGTTAATTACTTCCCTCTGCTTCTGTTTCTGGTGCTCTAGCGTGGAAGTTATTGAAGGCTTCTTAACCCGGTGAGTTCTGAGATTTTCAGAGCAAGTTTTTTCCAAAGTGGCCAGAGATGAAGTGCTAGAATGCTTAATCCATAAACTGTTACATGAAATAATGTTAACTGGGCCAGAAGCTGAACGCATGGTAGTAGAGCTGACTGTTCTCCCTAATGAAGCAGCTGGTCCTGTAGCTGAACAACAGGGGCACGGTTTGCCTGGTGGTAATAGGCTGGGAATACATGAACATTTCCACCATCCTGGCTTTGGCGTAGAACAGTTTAAACACTCTTGGTAGACAGAGACATTTCTCTTATTGCAGTTACTGCATGTCCAGTGTTCCTGACCAGCAAGTTGACAGGCTAGGCAGTTCTGATAGCTTGGGTAATTCAAGGTCTGACAGGAATTGCAGGTATAAAACTTTGAAGAAGGAGGCATCTTGTAATAGTGAAAAAGTTGACTCACCGGTTTAGCACACAGACCTATCTCTTCCCCTGGAAATTGGTGGCTTCGGCATACTGTTATGCTTGGGCTCCAGTCAGGAGTCGTGAACACCACCCAGCAGGGTGGCTCCAGGTGGAGAGAGACAGGAATGGCTAGAAACAGTGTCTGGTTCCAGGCTGGGTCAGGGCAGGCAGCAAGTAGCAGTGTCTGGGTCCAGGCTGGGTCAGGGCAGGCGGCAAGTAGCAGTGTCTGGGTTCAGGCTGGGTCAGGGCAGGCGGCAAGTAGCAGTGTCTGGGTCTAGGCTGGGTCAGGGCAGGCGGCAAGTAGCAGTGTCTGGGTTCAGGCTGGGTCAGGGCAGGCGGCAAGTAGCAGTGTCTGGGTTCAGGCTGGGTCAGGGCAAGGCAGGTCAGAAGGCCCGTAGGCCACACACACACAGAAGGCCCGTAGGCCACACACAGTAAGCAGGGCAAGGCAGATCAGAAGGCCCATAGGCCACACACCGTAAGCAAGGCAAGGTAGAGAAGGCCCGTAGGCCACACACACACACCGAAGGCCCGTAGGCCACACACCATAAGCAAGGCAAGGCAGAGAAGGCCCGTAGGCCACACACACACACTGAAGGCCCGTAGGCCACACACCGTAAGCAGGGCAAGGCAGGTCAGAAGGCCCGTAGGCCACACACACACAGAAGGCCTGTAGGCCACACAAGGCAAGGCAAGACAAGGCAAGGAATAAGGCCCGAAGGCCGCGCAAGGCAAGGCAAGGCAAGGTAAGGAATAAGGCCCGAAGGCCGCGCAAGGCAAGGCAAGGAATAAGGCCTGAAGGCCGCGCAAGGCAAGGAATAAGGCCCGAAGGCCGCGCAAGGGAAGGTCCAGGGACCAAATGCACAGCAAGCAAGGAAGGCTAGAGCAGGGAGCCCAGGCGAGCTCGATGCCGAAGCACTGAGGGAACTGTCAGGCAGGGTTATAAGGGACAGCCCAGAACATAGAGAGGAGAAGGGAGATGGACTGGGCCTGTCAGGAGATCCAGCTCTAGAGGGACCCCTGGTGGTGAGGCGGTTGCACAGCAGCCATAGCCGTAACAGGTATAGCACTATCCCATTGGTTATCCTCTTTCCACCATGTCTCTGAAATGCCAATTAAGTCTATCTTATCATTCACTGCTATACACTCTAATTCTCCCATCTTACTTCTTAGACTTCTGGCATTAGCACACAAACATTTCAAAGTGTGTTTTTTGTTTGTATTTACCTTTTGCTTTTCAGTTGACAGGGATAAATTGGAATCTTTTAGCTCAGGTGAGTTTTTAATTATAGGCACTTGGATTACTTTTATTGGAATCTCTCTGTTGGAATGCCCTAACTCTAATTCTTCATTAGCACCCTTTGAATCCATTTCGTTGATTCAAATCTCCAGCTTTTTCACTTCTCTCATTTTTCTCATACTTCCTTGAGGGATTACAGAAGCATTCCAACATCTCAGCACAAGGGGCATCACTATGAGTGGCACATACTATATCTGTCCACTCTCTCAAAATCTCCAGAGTACCAAAATCCTCGTTGAAAGCATATGTTATACTCCTCCTTAGTACCTACCCCTTACTGGGCTGGACCATTCTGTCACTTAGCTTAATGACCCTCACACCCCTTGTCCTCTTAGTGAATTTCCTTTTCTAGCAAGTTCCACATTATAATGAATAAAACACACTATAAAATACCTCTGCACTCCCAGTGATGATCCCCTGCTGTAAGAGTGTTATGGTTAGAGATAGACTTCATTCTTTTATATAACCAGTATGATATTTAGTGGCCAAGCAGGGGCCACATAAGGAATACAAATGTGGAGAGGAAACAATTAATTTTGGTTTGTTCATTTGTTTTGTGGACAGCTCAATTTGTTTTTTTAGTTTCAATCTCCCCAAAAAATTATTTGTTGTATTTGTTCATTTGCTTGACATTAAAATCAATAGGGGAACCCTATTTGAGGCTTTAGAATTGTGTTTTTTTCATTAATCCTCATGTCAGAAGACATCATCAGAATGGGGAAAAAAATTCCAAGGTAGATAGATTGTGGCAAAGTGCAACCAAAAGTGGCATGAATAGCCTAAGGCACCGTAAAGAAACAAAAGGGTACCAACAGTGGCAGGAGTTCTCTGAAGTACCATCAGAGGAGCAAAGAAGCAGCAAGAGTGGCCAAATCACCCCAAAGCTGAGGGCATTAAAAACAATGGCATATACCCTCAAAGGCAGTATGAGAGGCAAAGTGACACCAAGAATAGCATAAACATCTTAAGGCACAATGAAGGTAGAATGGTAAAGAAAACCCCCAAGGCACTGATAAAGGAACAAAGCAGTACAAAGAGTGGCAACAACACTACAAAATACCACGAGAGAAGCAAAGCAGCCCCTCAGAGTAGCGACAACAAACCAAGGTGTAGAGTCTAGGGTATAGAAGCAACTCTGAGTGTCAGAAAGACCTCCAAGGTGTGGCTTGAGGGATATAGCAGCAAGACAGGGTAGCATGGGAGATGTCTGTCTTCCTGTATAAGTACTTGTCAGATTTAATAAAAGAGAAAGATCTGTTATCAGTATAATGTTAGTGACATGAATTTTTATTTAATGCACTACTTGAACTTGATCTTGCTACTGGGTGGAATTATCTATTTATTTATTTATTTATTTAGATTTATATTCTGCTTTTCACACTTTTTTCAGCACTTCAAAGTGGATTACATTCAGGTACTGTAGGTATTTCCGTATTCCCAGAGGGCTTACAATCTAAATTTGGGTTTCTTGTAAAATTTGCTTTCTGAATGAAAGTTTAGTCACAATCAGAACTGGAGGCTGAGATACTAATGAGTAGAGGCACCAAATGCTCTTTAGCCACTAGCTGTTTAATATTCTATGATTCAGAAATCCAAAAAACATTCTTTTTCAGAATTAGTGTTTGCAAATACTGCCTCCATTTCCTCAGAAGTTATAATCATGGAGGAATGATTCTAGGTGCTGCTCTTAGGCAGCCATTGCCTTTTGCTATGGTATAATCCATCAAAGGCTAAATACCAAATAAGACCATTAATTAACTGCAAGAACTATAAGGGTATAGAATCTGAAGAAAATATCTAAGAGTCCATGAAACTGTTATAGATAATTGGGTGGGTAAGATCTGTGTAAAGCAATGGATGGATAGGGTGAGAGCTAGATTTGGCAAGTACTATAGGGAAGAGGATTTTGAAGGAACCTTGTAGACAGCTAGAATGGCGGATTCCTTTCCCAGTAATAGATGCTACAAGACTGATCCTACCAGTAGCATATGCTTCTTTGAAATAGTAAAGGTTGAGCAGTATCTGGAATGGCATGGAGGTCCCTTAGAGTACTGCAGCAAGCACGCAGTGCCATGGACTGCCAGGAGAAGAGCAAGATTTGTCAAGTACTGTAGGGGAAGGGATTGGAAATGGGAAGGAACCTTATAGACAGCCAGAGTGGGGAATGCCTCTCCCACATAGAGCTATATCCTCAACTTGCAGATCTACCAGTAGTATATGCTTCTAACAAACAGTAAAGGTTAAGCAGTGTTTGGAGTGGTATGAAGGGCCTGAGGAATGGTGCAGCAAGTCGGGAGGATGGATGACCAGAGTAAGACCAAAAGTTGGTAAGTACTATAGGGGAAGGGAATTGGGCATGGGAAGGAACCTTATAGACTGCTATAAGTGGGGGATTACTGTCACAGTTGGAGCTATGGCAACCTGGCTAATCTAACAGTAGTGCAGTGGTTCCCAAACCTCTCCTAGAGGACCTGACTGGCACCCCCAGCTAGTCAGGATTTCAGGATATCCACAATGAATATGCATAAGATAAATTAAATTGCATGTATATGCTAAATAGTAAAGGCCAAGCAGTGCTGCAGCAAGCATGCAGAGTAATGGACAGCTAGGACAAGAGAAAGAGTTGGCAAATACTTTTGAGGAAGCAGATTGGGAATGAGAAAAAACCTTGTAGACAGTTGTAGGAAGGGGATGACTGTCCCAGTTGGAGTTTGACTGGTCTACCAGTAGTATATGCTTCTATTAAATAGTAAAGGTCAAACAGTATCTGGAGTAGAATGAAGGGCCCAAGGAGTATTGCAGCAAGCATGCAGAATAATGGACAGCTGGGGAAAAAGCAAGAGTAGGCATGTACTACAGAGGAAGAATGGTACCAAAAGTCCAAGGAATGGTGCAGCAAAAGTGCAAAGTAATGGATGGCCAGGACAAGAGCAAGAGCCACAACATACAATAGAGGAAGACGATTTGAAAGAAATCTTGTAGACAGCCCGAGTAGGATGCCTGTCCCACTCAGAGCTATGGTGAGTAAGGATGGACATTTGGGAGAAACAAAATAGGAAATAATACCAGATTTCCTATTATATTTTGGATTGTTTTCAAAACAGAAAAGATTAAATTCTGACTAAACTTTATCAGAATCTTGTTTCGTTTTGAAAACTTATTTAAAAAAAAAAAAAAAAAAAGGGTCACCTGTTAGGCCTAGGCGTAGACCTAGGCCCAAAGTTGGGGTATCACCTAGGGAGTAGGCCGAGACCCAAGCAGGGGACCCAGCCTAAACCTGAGCATGACTCCAGTGCCTTGGCCTAGGCCTGTGCCCAGAGCTTAGGCCTCATCTAGGCATAGGCTATGACCTGACAAAGAAGCCATGGCCTTCATCTGAGCTTGATGCAAGGTCTCAACCTAGGACTTGGCCGATGCTGTGGCCTAGGCTGAGTCCTGAGCAAAGGTCCAGGCCTGGAAAATTTCCCTATGACCCCTCCTCCATACTTATCAAATCAGTTGCTGCATTCAGGCCCAGTACCGATGCCTGGGCCTTGGCCAGGGACTGGACCTAGGCCTAATCCTGTGTCTTAGCCCAGAGGCCTGGTCCTGACACTGGGGCCTTGGCCCAGAACCATGACTGATACCGGGGTCCAGCACAGAAGACATGTCCCTATGCTTGGACCTCAGTCTAGGCCAGGGCCCAGACTCAGGGTCAACACTACGGAGCAACCCAGAGGTCAGGTCCTGACACCGGGACCTCAGTCTAGACTTGGTCCTGACATGGGGCCTCAGCCTAGGCCAGAGCCCAGACCTAAGCTCGATGCCATGGCCCAACCCAGATGCTGGGTCCCAATGCTGGGGCCTTGACCCAAACCCAGGACCAATGTCAGGGCCCAACCCGGAGCCTGGATCTGGACACTGGGGCCTCTGCCTAGACCAGGCCTGATGCCACAACCTGATACCGAGGTTGGGTCCTGACACTAGTGCCTTGGCCCGAACCCAAGCCAGTTCCTGCAACCTGGCCATAAGGTCTGGCCTTGGCCTGAACACAGGCCTGTTGATGGGGTGTGGTCTGGATGCTGGGCCTGGCCCAGGCCCAGATCTGAAGACTCAGAGCTTCAATGATCACGTCCTCTTCTTTCTTGTTTCTACTTAAACTGATGTCATCCGATGAGGTTGGATACCAGCCTCTGGGTCGGGCCCTGAATGTTCAACCTGGGTCTGGGCTGAGGCCCCAGCATCAGGACCTGGCCTCCAGGCTATGCTGCAGTGTTGGACTTGGATCTGGGCCCTGGGCTTACACAGTCTGGGGGGATCCACAGATAAGGCCTTGCATGAGGCCTAGGCCAAGGTCACGGTGATCTACCACATCCTAGGCCTATGCAAGGCTGAGGTTTTGGTACTAATTCTTCCCTGATGCCTAGGCCCAAACCAAAGCCTTGGACTTACATGGGCATAGGTTATGGTAGGTAGCCATGAATTTGGCTTAGGCCTCATGCAAGGCTTCATCTGCGGATCCCTCCCCCCGACTGGGTAAGTGGGGGCCAGGAAGGTTGCTGACCTCAGCATTCTTTTGGTGGAAGGGATAGGTGAGGTGCACATGAGTCTCTGGGAGGCCCCGTTTCTTATTTTCCTGTTTTGTTTTTTTTTTTTTGGGGGGGGGGGGGGGGTTGTTTCAATGTTTATTTCATTTTTTGTAAACTAAAGGAACAAAATAGACATTACACAAAACAAAATTTGTGGGGAAAAAGCCACTCCCCCCAAAATGAAACAAGAAACAAAATAACATTTTTCCCCCTTCCCACCCCTAATGACTAGTGCAACCTGCTAATCTATCAGTAATATATTCTTGTATCAAAGAGTAATGGTCGAGTGGTATGTGCACGAAGAGGTGCAGTTAGCGTGCAGACAATGGATGGCCAGGGCAGGACGAAAAGTGGGTAAGTATATAGGGAAAGGGGAGGGGGAACGGGATAGAACCTCATAGTTGGCGTGGGGGATGCCTTTCCCAATCAAATGGAATGCATAGCTAATTTCACAAGCAGCCTCTGCTTCTATGAAATAGTAAAGGTGGGGCAGAGTCTGGAGTGGCATGACGGACCCAAGGTGTGGTGCAACAAGCCTGCAAAACAACGGGTGGGGTCAGCAAGAACCCATGACTTTTTTGTGTACTGATGAATTCTAGGCCTCCTGATCTCATGGATAATGTTTAACAATGTTTTTCACTATTTGCTTTGTAATCAATTGCTGCTTCACGATGTCTCATTGCTTTCGTTAAATAGTTTTGTGCACGTTATTTGCAATCAGCCAAGATTTGTGGCTCAATGAAATATAAATTGTCTAAATAAATAAATAAATAAATAAATTTGTACTATAGGGGAAGGGGATTTGGACAGAAGCTCCAAGGCAGCCGCAGTGGAAGATGCCTGTCCTAGTCAAAGGTCCAACATGGCTAATTCTTTCAGTGGCATGTGCATCTGTGAAATAGTAAAAATTTGAGGGGCATCTGGAGTATCATGAAAGGCCCAAGGAGTGGTGTAGCAAGCATGCAGAGCAATGCACAGTCAGGCCATGACAAAACCCCTGGCATGGAGCAGCAGCCGCTAGTACTACTACGTAGATAGGATTGCTCCTACCCTAAAAACCTTGCTTGGCAGACTAGATGAACCATTTTGTTTTTTGTCTGCCTTCATTCGCTGTGTTACTATGATAAGTACTTTAGGGGAAGGGGATTTGGAAGGAACCTCGCAGACAGCCGGCGTGGAGGATGTCTGTTCCCAGGCAGTCAGAGTGATGGCCATGTGACTGATTTACTGGTCCAGTGGCATATGCCTTTTTTTTTTTTTTTTAAAGGGTAAGCCATGCACTTTCTAAGTACACATGGCCAGTCAGTGAAACTGTGAATGGCTCTTGAACTCAGATATGGTTCTATGGAGTGCTGAGGCAAACATGCACAGCAACAGAGGGCCAGGACAAGAACAGTAGTTGGCAAGTACTACAGGGGAAGAGAGTTGGGAATGGGATAGAACTTCACAGACCGCCAGTGTGGGAATTGCCTATCTGAGAAGGAGCTAGGGCTATCTGACTGACAAACCAGTCCAGTAGCATGTGGCTCTGTGAAAGATGGAGCCCTGCACTTTTAAAGTACACATGACTGATTCAGTGAAACCAAAAATGGCTCATTGAATTAGTTTTGGTTCTACCTGTAACCTGAATAACTATGGTAATTCTAGAGCTAACACATGTTGCTAAGCATTAACCCCCAAGACATAATGTAGGGAATCACAAACACACAGAGTCATCAAAAGCCCCAAAGCATACTTTGAGGGCTGAGGCAGGAGGTAAAAAGTCAGCAAAAGCTTGAGGAGTGCTGTCGCAGGTATGCAAAGCAATAGATTGTAGGGCAAGAGTAAGCGTCACCACATACCATACCAGAAGAGTATTTGGAAGAACCTTATAGATGGCTGGAGCAGCAGAGGAAGCAGCCTGAGCTCCAAGACTGGCTTTGAGCAGCAGCGGCAGGAGCAGAGGCACTGGTGATTATTAAAACACTGAAACAGAAGGAGAGGAGCAACACAGAGAGAAGAGTAGCCATAAAACCCTTAAGGTGTACCTCAAGGGCTGAGGAGGAGGAAGAATGTCTTCAGAAGCCCAAGGAGGGTGCAGCAGATATACAAACCGACGGATCGACAGAACAAGAGCAAAACTGAGCATCACCACCACTGTTCCCTCTAAGTTGCACGCATGTGCGTACATACACAAGTAATGAACACCACACACACAGCAAAACACAGCACACAAAAGGAATCCCAATATAATTTGCATTATATTGGCTCTTGGTGCACATATTTAAACTTTGCTTATAATAAGTTGCACAAAAAGAAAATTTGTGTTCTCACAGTCTTTCAAAAAGTTGAGGAAATATTGGTCAACACATGACATAAGTGAAGGGGAATTAGAAGGAATCTTGTAGACTGCTGGAGTTTGTGATGCTTGTCTTACTCAAGAGCTTTGGCTACCTGGCTGATCTACCAGTAACATATGCTTATATGAAATAGTAAAGATCAAATAGTACTTGGAATGGCATGAAAGGTTTGAGGAGTGGTGCAGCAAGCTTGTAAAGTATTAGATGGCCAGGGCATCACCAAAAGTTGGCAAGCACCTCAGGGAAAGGGGATTTAGAAAGAACCTCAAAGACAGCTGGAGCAGTAAATGAAGCACACTAAGGTACCAAGACTGGTTTGGAGTGGCAGTGGCAGCAGTGGTGCTGGTTATTAATGAAAGCATAAATAGTAGGAGCAGACCAATGCAGTTTGAAGAGTAGCCATAAAACCCCTAAGGTGTACTTTTGGGGGCCGAGGTGGAGGAGGACCTCAGATCAAACCTGGTGACCCACTGAATTTATGGATATTACCAAGTCATGCATTAGTGCTGACAGACGCCACACACCAAAAAAAGACTGATAGCCTAGTACCCACTCTTCGCTTTGGTCTCTCTGCAATGCTGTCACCACAGAGACAACACAATCACTGGCACTTCTGCAAATCCCCACACTGTCTCCCACTCAGACCCTCCCCCAGTGAAGAGAAAAGTTAGCAGCAATGCCACTGCCTGTCTTTCTCTGGAGACTGGCATAGCGAGTGAGACCAGTGCAGCACAGACTAAATTAGAAACAGCCAAAAAGCTTTTTGATAAACCCTGTGAGAACACCAAAATGCTATGTCCCTCTCAGATCAAGCCTGAAGAGGACATGTAGTACTTCTTCCCCATGATTAGAGCAGCAGAGAAAACACCCTAAGGTACCAAGATCAGCTTGGAGTAAAGGTGGCAGCAATGATGCTTGCAATTATTAAAAATTGAAGCAGAGAAATGGTAAGACATCCTGCACCCTGATCCAGTGAAGATGACATTGAAAGACTAATGTATACACCATAGTATTTGATTTTACTTGTGACTTGAAAGTGAAGGGTATCTGATTGCCTTCGCCAATACTAAACTGCTGAAACACTCAGTAACCTATATCAGGATTTAGTACAGGACACAGTACACAAAAAGAAAACAGGACATGATCAATAAACATTGTTACAATATAATCTATTAGAAAGTACATCATTCTAGTGCATCAAATGGTAAAATACACGATGAAATACTAGGAGTGTGCACAGCAAAAATTGTCGTCTAGTCTCTCATGACATTTTGGGAGTATGCATTTTTGGGGTTTTTTTGGAGTATCAGGGTTTTTTTGTTTGTTTTGGAAATTAGTGTCTTCCATTTGCATATAGTTTACATATGCAAATAATTTGCACTATTTCTGAAACAAAAAATAAGGAAGAACCAGAGTGTCATACTCCAGGGGTCTCCAAAGACCCCTGTGCCCCACCACCACCCTTGGAGGTGGCCAAAGTGCTCCATTAAATGTAGTATTCACTAAAAAAAAAACCAACACATTTCTATGTCCCACTCCTAATCCTAACCTTTTTTTTAAGAAATAGCCCCCTGGCTGCCAGCCCCCAATAATCCATCCTTCCATCCATCCACCCTTAACCACCAACCCTTCCCTTTTGTTTAAAAAATAGCCCACCTGCTGCTAACCCCTATTATCACCTAAGCCCACCCTCCTGAAACACCCCCCCCCCCCCCAGATTTACCAAAATCATCTTGGTGATCTAGTGAGGCTCAGGAATTACCTCTCTGCTCATGGACCTGGTAGCTGCCCTTTATCGCTATCATGTGACAGTGGCTACCCAATAATAGCAGCCCATGTCACATGGTAGAGGCCATGGTTGGCTGGCACCATTTTTCTAAATAGTTCTGGCAGTGGCTGGCCCTTTGCCCCTGTCATGTGAAAGGGCTACTGCTACTATTGGGTAGCCCCTGACACATGATGGGGCAAAGGACTGGTGCCATTTTTGTACATGGTGGTCGTTGGGTCCAGGAGGGGTGGAGGTAGCTCCCACTAGAGTACCAGAATGATTTTGGTAAGCCTGCATAGGGGGTGGGTTCAGGAAGGTGGGCTAGAGTGATAATAGGGGTTAGCAGCCGGTGGACTATTTTTTAAACAAAAGGGAAGGGTTGGTAGTTAGGCGTGAGGCATGTAAATGTTTTTTGTTTGCTAATACTCCCCTTTTGGGAGAAACTTTGCCGCCTCCATGGGTGACAGCGGGGATGGGATAGGGGATCCCTGGTTTGTCCAGGGACCTGGTGTACACTATGAGCAAATGTATGCATACACACAAAAAAAGATAGAAAATAAAACACGACATTTTATATTTTTTCTATCATTTCATTCAGTTTTTCCCAAACCTGGCCTAGAGGTTCACCAAACCAGTCAGGATTTCAGGATATCCAAAATAAATATGCATGAGAGAGATTGCATACAATGTATGCAAATCCATCTCATGTATATCCATTGTGGCAATCTTGAAAACCTGACTGGTTTGGTGTGCCTCCAGAAGAGAGCTGGGAAACACTGGCTTACTTTAGAAAATGGCTTCATGAGAAAGCACATCCCTATAAAATAAGTACATTTATTAGCATGTTGGCTCAGCCACAGTGTTGTGCAGGAAACTTGGATTCATATCCATAAGTCACCTGGAGCTGGAAATGCTGCAGACGTGAAATCCACAGCCTCTGCCCTCTGTCGGAGGGGGGGGGGGGGGCGGGAAGGAAGTCTAAGTAATTGCTCAAGGGTGACCCCTAATGTCCATATTCAGTAGGCACATACACTTGGCCAAGTGGGTTTTAACAGCCAAGAATAGTAATGAAAGAAGGGTTATGGCACCAGAGTCCTAACAAAGGCAGTTTCTGATTTAGCTGGAATAACAAGAGGAGCAGGAGGAAACTTCTGGGCCAAAAACATATATAAATAAAAAGGTGATTGAATTATGAATGCTTTTGAAAGATGCATGAATGATCAGTAGAAAAGGTTGAAGCTTTGATGACTTTTGCTACTGCTCACATGTACTAATTCAACCATTTTTCTATGGTTGACAGAATGAACTTTCAATGCATTAAAAAAAACCTATACTGCACTGACCTAAGATCAATAAATATTCTCCATGGAAAACTGACTTTATTGACATCTTGAACATGTAGTATATTTGAAAGAATAGCAATAAACTATTCTTAAGCAAAAAGAGATTATATGTATCTCTTATAGGGATAGCAAAAGCAAAAGGGAGAATTTAATACAGATACCATAAAAACCATAGCTACAAAGGAATGAAAGCCTTACACTAAAAGAACGCAAACTTATAAACCTAACATTACCATAATTACAAAATAATTACATTAAGCAAAATAATTTTAAAAAATAGTTTATCCTAACATATCAACCGATACAAAATCAGAAAGAAATCAGGATAGCAAAAGATCAAGTGAAAGAAAGGATCGCCAATGAGGTAAAGAGAGGTGACAAAACATTTTTCAGATATATCAAAGAAAGGAAGAGGGGCCGAGGTGGTACCGCGAGAATGAAAAGAGACACAAAGCAACGTGTGGAGAAAGACGAGGAAAAAAACCCAGAAATATTAAACAAATACTTCAATTTGATGTTCACTAAAATGGACCCTTTACAGACGGGCGGTATCTACAGCCCCCCCCCCCTGGGGTTGGGAGGGGTGGAACTGGAAAAACTGAAAGTGGGCAAGGCCATGGTGGCTAATGAGATACATCCCAGGATGGAGAGACAAAGAGCAGTAACAAGGGAAGCATTGTGGCCCCTCTGAATGGTAAAGGAAGTTCGCCTCTTCTTGCTACCAACCGACCTGATGCAAGCCTTAGTACTCTCATTCTTAGACTACTGCACTGGCCATCTACATAGGACCACCAAAAAGAAAACAGTGAACAAACTGTAGGTACTCCAAAATGCTGCCGCCAGAACAATCAGGGCAGAAAAATATGGAAACATAGAGTCACTGTACACGGGCTTCCCGTTTCATAGTATATCACATTTAAGATCCTACTGCTCACATCCAAGGCACTGCTAAACATTTGCCTTGTATATCTGTTTCCAAATGGTTAAAGGTTATCACCCAACAAAGATTTCTTCTGAAATAGCAACAACAGCTAGCCACCCCACCCATTAAAGCAATAACCTCAAACAAACTAGGTCTAGAGCCTTCGGAGGGGCGGCATCAGGTCTATGCAGTGCACTTCATTCCTACCTACAACGAATCAACGATTACGTAGACTTCCGGCACCAACTAAAAACACGGCTTTTCACCCATCAGACTTATGCCCTATTTAATATATCCCAATGATTAGCATTGGCTAATCACAAAGAAAATTGTTACATTCAAATAATAGCAGAGAAATTGACGAAACTTGATCTCTGTAAAGAACTTGACACAATGGGGTAGATTTTCAGACGAGCGCGAACAGCCTACTTTTGTTTGCGCTCCAGGCGCAAACAAAAGTACGCTGGATTTTAGTAGATACGCGCGGAGCCGCGCGTATCCACTAAAATCCTGGATCGGCGCGCGCAAGGCTATCGATTTTGTATAGCCTGCGCGCGCCGAGCCGCGCTACCTCCCCCCGTTCCCTCCAAGGCCGCTCCGAAATCGGAGCGGCCTTGGAGGGAACTTTCCTTTGCCCTCCCCTCACCTTCCCCTCCCTTCCCCTACCTAACCCACCCGCCCGGCCCTGTCTACACCCCCCCCTTACCTTTGTCGGGGGATTTACGCCTCCCGGAGGGAGACGTAAATCCCCGCGCGCCAGCGGGCCTGCTGCGCGCCGGGCCGCAACCTGGGGGCGGGTACGGAGGGCGCGGCCACGCCCCCGGGCCGTAGCCACGCCCCGTACCCGCCCCCAAAACGCTGCCGACACGCCCTCGGAACGCCGCGACGACCGGGCCCGCCCCCGACACGCCCCCCTCCGAGAACCCCGGGACTTACGCGAGTCCCGGGGCTCTGCGCGCGCCGGGAGGCCTATGTAAAATAGGCTTCCCGGCGCGCAGGGCCCTGCTCGCCTAAATCCGCCCGGTTTTGGGCGGATTTAGGCGAGCAGGGCTCTGAAAATCTACCCCAATGCCTCTAATGTAACACCCCCAATCTTTCAACCCAATCTATCTCACTGTGATCTACTTCACTGTAATGTAATTCCATGCCCCTAATACCCCCTAATTTTTTATTTAACCTATCTCTCTGTAAGGTGCCTCACTGTAACCTACCTCATTGTAATGTAACCCCTCTTAATGTAATGTAATTCCCCCATCACACTGTATTCCAATTTGAAGTAATTCCCTCCTACCACACTGTAATCTGTTTTGCCGCAAAGGGAAGAATAGAAATATTAAATTAAATTAAAATTGTCAGTTTGAAACTTCTTCATCTGCTAAATCTGTAACATCCAACTGTCTCCTTAGACAAGCTGAGGCCTTTAAGACAGTTCTCAAGAGAATATTACAGGAATTTTGCTATGTGCTTCCACCTAGTATACTATTTTTGCAGTACAGATAATTTACCAGCTCACCCCTGATGTATTACTGATTCTATCTGTATCTGTGGACGCTGGGAGACCAACAGTGATATTTGGACAGAACGTTCCAGTGAAGCATTGCTCAAGTTGTGTGAAGCAAATGGGGGCCTCATGTCACAGGTTTTAGGGAAACAAAATGAATACAGTACCTGAATGTAATCCGCTTTGAAGTGCTGAAAAAAGTGAGAAAAGTGAAATCTAAAAATTCAAATAAAATAAAAGTATATCGGCATAAATTCTGTACTGCAGACCTTATATTATGTCATCAATCACCATATTTAATCATGGCTATGTGTTTGTTTTAATATGCACAATGAAGAATGTTTGATAACAATCGGGTTACAATCAATCAGTGACTATTGTAAAATCAAAGTCTTGCTCACCACTCAAAATTAGAACAAGAAGACATATCTTTCACATGAATAACTCATGTTGCTACTCCTCCTGAATGTCTGTTTATACCACATGAAAATTTTCCTTTGGCCTCTCTTGTTCGCAACCTGTATCTGCAAATGATCAAACTTCTGCCTCGAAGAAACTATTTTATCCAGATGTCTCCTCATAGGATTCATCTGCAATCTAACTCGGCACTCCCTTTTGCAACTGTCTCTTGAAAGAGTTTCTTTCATACTCCTGTAACCGACAGCCAGTCTGTTACTATGAAGGCCTGGATGAGCCCTTAGCAGGGGCAAGGCTAGTGCATTGGGGGAGGAGTCATTTAAATACAGCCCCTCCCTTTGTGGGTCTGGACTGGTCGTCCCCATGAAAGGTTTTATAACAACTCTCTCCTGAGAGTGTGTGGGCAGTCCTTTATGGTTTTTGGAGAGTTAGGAGGCGGTGAGGAGTTTGACCTGTTTTGTAATTTTTCAGGCCCAGTAGGAGGAGGCAGGCTGATCCGGCCCGTGGATCCTGAACAGGGTCAGGAAAGTTTTTTCCTTCCAGTTTACTCACTAGCTGGTTGGGCCATCCCTCTGGGTTATTTTTGGGTATGAGATTTTTTTGTTATAGGAACCTTATGAAGACCTGTACACTCCCTGGACTCAGGGAATGGGGAACCCCATTTCCGGAGCCGTGCAAGGTAGGGAAGACCTGCCCCCCCCAAACCCTCAATGAGGACCGAGGTGACAGTGAACTGCTGCAAGGAGGAACTCCAGTGTTAATATTGTTTAAAAGGGAAAAGGACATTGAGTTTTAAGATCCAGGAGGAAGATTGTTTTGAGTTACCCCTTCCTTCCTGCACTGGAGCGGGGTAAAGTCACCTGCATCCAGGGATCCCTCCCATCAGGGATCCGGAGGAGAGATTGAACTGAGGCTATAAAAGATCCTGAAAAATATGCTAACTGTGAGTAAAAGAGCTATAAAGATCATTGAGGATGCCCATCCGGAGTCTTCACTCCCTAGGGAGAGAGAGATTTGGACTCTCTCTGCAGAGATAGGGATTTTTACATTTTTACCAGTTTGGAAGGGGTCTCCTGCCCAGCTAAGGGATACTCTGCCCACCTGGGAACTGTCGTTTCCCAAGCCCTGGAGGCTAGAGGTTTCTTTCATCCTGGTATAAGATATTCCTGCATAGACAGTGGAAAAAGGACTATAAATAAAACAAGGAATCCTGTGGCGCTGGAATCATATTTATTCTGCCGATCATCATCAGTGATAAACAGTAAAGACTTTAATTTGGACACTACCCAAGTGATCCCAGTGCGGTTGTTTGGGCGCACAGCACGCACAGTGAAGACATACACCCCTCTCCCAGGGACAGCACTAAGGAGTCAGTCACTTCTAGCACTTGGGCCCTGAAAGCTAACTCTTCCCCCCCCAAGGAATCCGTGCACTGGGAAAAGAGTCAAAAGGAAGAGCTAGCTAGGTGTCCCTGCCCCAAAGAACTAAAGATAAGTTTCTGGCCCCCACCGGAGGTGCAACATACCTCCCAAGGTGGGGATTATATAAAATGGCGCCACCTAGTTACACTCCCGATGTGATTCCATCAGTCGGTGAGAAGAGGACAAGCCTATAAATGACACACAAACCCGTACATGAATCAATGACTGTTTCATAGGCAGGATTCCCACTCAGTGTCCCTATTAGGGTTGGACCGTGCATTGACAAACATTCATTTTTGTTCCAGTCTGATGAGATATCATTCACTGCCTCCCTCCCTCCACGATATAGTCATTCGGTCCAACACGAAGCGCCTCAGTTCTTCAAATGTGTGTGGTTTCCTAAATGCAGTGAAGTACTCTGCATGGGCACTACTGCATTTCATAGGCAACATGGGTGGATCTGCAGTTAGTTAGATGCTAAAAGCCATAAAAAGTCCCAGTGGTTGGATGAGGAAATGTTTGCAATTCTATGGTATTATGGCACATTGGAGAAGTCAAAACAGGATAAGTACTCAACACACATTTAAAAATACCCAAAAAATGGAGCCATGTTTAGATCTGGTGATTGATCACATAACATAATACATGTGGTAGTGACTTGCACTACCATATGAGAGCTCCAGTAAAACTACTTAATCAGTATAAGGGTGATCCAGCAATATTTATTTATTTATATGAAAGGGTATGGCATTGGTCTTGCATATCTCATGGCACTATACAATTTTACTGGATTTTTTATTCTTTCTGTACAAATCATCACCAGCCTTGCCCCTGAGTAGTCTTTTTTTTTTCTTTTGCCTTTTTCTTTATTTATTTAATGAGGAAGTCACATGGAAATGGGAACGTATGCACATTAGGGGGAGGGGAATGAGTACAGTCACCTGTATTGTAAATCCAAAAGAAATGTATTTGATGGGGGTGAAGGGCTGATGTGCACGGAGCAGGAGAGGGACCTTGGGGTGATGGTGTCTAACGATCTGAAGTTGGCGAAACAATGCGACAACGCGATAGCTAAAGTCAGAAGAATGCTGGGCTGCATAGAGAGAGGAATATCGAATAAGAAAAGGGAAGTGATTATCCCCTTGTACAGGTCCTTGGTGAGGCCTCACCTGGAGAACTGTGTTCAGTTCTGGAGACCGTATCTCCGAAGGGACAGAGACAAGATGAAGGCGGTACAGAGAAGGGCGACCAAAAAGGTGTATGGTCTTCATTGAATGCCTTATGAGGAGAGATTGAAGAATCTAAATATGTACACCCTGGAGGAAAGGAGGAGCAGGGGGGATATGATGCAGACCTTCAGGTACTTGAAAGGTTTTAATGATCCAAAGTCAATGACAAACCTTTTCCGTTGCAAAAAAAATCGGCAGAACCAGGGGTCACGATTTAAAACTCCAGGGAGGAAGACTCAGAACCAATGTCAGGAAGTATTTCTTCAGGGAGAGGGTGGTGGATGCCTGGAATGCCCTTCCGGAGGAAATGGTGAAGACTAAAACTGGGAAGGATTTCAAAGGGGCATGGGATAAACACTGTGGATCCATAAAGTCTAGAGGATGTGAATGAAGAGAGGGTGGCTTGCGGGAATGACGACTACTACCTGGAGATAATACCCTTATTCAATAAACATACACACGGTTAATGTGACTCCAACATTGTACCACGTGCGATAAGCCTTTGATAAATGACCAGCTAACTATTGAATTTAGCTACTTAAATCTTTTCTAAACATCCACCCTATGTGATTTAAATAAGCAGAGCACCAAACTCCTGTTTATGAACTTGCAGTGACACTGTCAGAGTCTGACTTTGCACTATCAGAAATGATCACTATTAAACAGCTTTGGGCGTTACAGTGTTTTGGACTGAGAACTATAGTGCTATATCCCAAAAAACATTCACTAGCTAGTTGTAAATAAGTTTTATTCTAGACTGATGAGTCACGTCAAGGTTTAAAGAATATTAATTTGATATTTAGGAACATTTGTAAGCTCTTGTAATTGATTCATGGTGCTCTCTCGTTGCCTGAAAGACACCAGTAGAATGCTAGAAACCTTGGATTCCTTTATCTGCAATTTTTATTATTCTTCTTAAGAACTTTTGATATTAAAAATGGTTCAAGTTTATATGTTGATAACAAACATTCTTATTTTCAGCTAAGACAACACTATAATATGTATGTTTGTGTATATTATTTATGTATATCTTTCTGAAATTAACAAGGTTAGTGGTCACTGGTCAGCAAGGTTTGTCCACTTAGATACCCAAAAAATCAAGGCTAACACATTGGTAAGGAAATTATCTTTGTATTGCAAGAACAGATCTGCTACACATGGCCTCTAGCAGCAGTGGACAGGGGATGCCAGTATTTGAAAGCAGTCTTTCCAACTGACCTCCAGGTTGACCGAACACATCAATCGAGTCCTGGTCTTACTCCCATTGCATGCATGGAATTGTAGTTCTGACTGTCTAAGAGACATCAATGAGAGAGTCAAACTTCAACTCCCTGCATTCAACAGGGAAAAGCCAGGGCTGGATCAGCCAGTTAGGTCTACCTGGGGAGAGCTGGCAACCCTATTTGAAAGGAAAATGGGCAGGATATCTCCAGCTAACACTTAATCGTCAGGGAGAGAGACTTGAAAAGTGCTACATTTTTATTAGCAAATAAGATCAATCGCAGAACCAGCCTCATTTTTACTTCCTCTGTAAAAATAAAATGAGATTGAAAACAGTTTTGTTCATGCCAGAAAGCATCTAGCACCGATCTAAAACATTCTGGCTCTCGTTGCAGAAAAAGTCAAGTGAGGTCCACGCTGAATGATTGCTGACTGTATTTGTGGTTTGGGCAGGTTCAGGTGAGGGAATCTCAGGGTGGTTACCAGCAGCTGTTGTAAGAGGGAAAGGTTTGCCCTAGGGAGTACAGATGGGAGGGAGCAGGGCAGGACAGATGGATCTTTGATACAGCAGCATGCAACAGTCATTGTAGAAGACTTCTATCAGTATTATTATTGCCTGGCTTTGTTTGTCTGTCTCCAGGGCTTTTTTTTTTTTTTTTTTTTTAACATCTTCACCTAGGGGTTGAACAGAAGAAAGATTTTCCTATAAACACAACATGGCAAAATCCCTTTTAAAGACAAGTCATTTGTCCTTCCTATGCCATACCTGATTCAAATTAATATAGCAAATGCAATCACCTGAAAACACTCACTATAATCTGAATTTTTGGATTTTCTTTATTTGGTAATACTTACACTTTTTCGTTTTTCCTCTCTGTTTCATCATTAACCCATAGACATCAGTGCCCCCCCCCCCCCCCAAATGTATTTTCGAACTATAAGCTGTTATACAGTTGCCCACCCAAGGATTTTATTAGCAAAAATGGAAAGTACAAGAGGGTCTTGTCTTATTTTCTCTTCCCCTTCACTTTCCTCTTTCCTTGCCTTCCGTATTCAAAGGAAGTGCTAAGAACATTAAAAAAAAACATCAACGATATCTTGTTGCTATTTTTCTTCTGAAACGACACAAAAGAATGAACCACATTTTATTTTGTGTTGCTATATCATTTTAGTGCACGTGAAGTAATTGCTCCGTAAAAACTTACACATGTTGTAAAACTATAGCACATGCTAAAACGAAACAAACAAACAGAACAGTATACATGGGAAAACGAAAAGAGAGACACAGCGTAAATCCGAAGCAAAATGCCATAACAGCAAACCACCACATTTTCTTTTCCTTGCAATTCTGATATGCTTATGAAGTTTTTCCAAGGGATGATTCCCAAGTACTGTGGAAATAAATAGTATTCTATTAAGTATTCAATAGCTTGGGCCCACACAGTAGTGGGGGTTGTTTTTTTTTCCTTTTCTCCCATTATGTATCAATTTTAATAGCCAGAGGATTTCAAAGTCTTCTGTGTTTTATGAATGATTTTCAACTAATTTCCTGTTATGTCATTGCTTGCCACATTTGCCAAAAGCGCTTTTTGTATAGTGCAAAAGTTGTTTGGGTGACTAAACGTTTGATCAGTTCTCATAGCAGATAATTATAGCGTCCGCGGCCACGTGACACACTGCACTGTATTCATGTGAAATAATTATGCAATTTGATTTTTGGAATGAAC
Organism: Rhinatrema bivittatum; assembly: GCF_901001135.1. Classification (NCBI taxonomy): domain Eukaryota; kingdom Metazoa; phylum Chordata; class Amphibia; order Gymnophiona; family Rhinatrematidae; genus Rhinatrema; species Rhinatrema bivittatum. Next base: position 30,130,732 of record NC_042618.1, on the reverse strand, counting down.
CTCACAGTGATGGTAAACTCCTCATTTAGCTGCCTTCCAATGAGTTTGAGATGTACTTCATTTGAATTTCTAATTCATTTACATCAGTAGAATTCATAGCAAACTCATTTCAGGAGGGTGTGTCCTATATCTTCAAACAAAACGAAATAATGGGATTTCAGTATATGACAGGTAGCCCTTACCCATTGCACTTTTCTGACTGAACCCACCCGACTGGCTTGGGGGTCCCCAGGACAGGGTTGGGGAACACTGGTTTAGGGTTTTAAGTTATCCAGCCTTGTATGGCCGGATAACTTGCTAGTTACCCAGATATCTTCAAAAGGATATCCGGCTAAGTAGCGCTTCTGCCAGGAAAATCCCCCAAGAATTAAAGGGACCTATGGCCAATGTTTTTCTTTCCCTCCACTTAATCTTAAAGTAGGCCTTGCATCCCCCACCCCACATCTTTAAATCCGATGGAGCCATTGCTGCACCCTCACCACCCCACAGACAAACTCACCAATGCTGGGCCCTTCTTCCTCTCCAGCAGTATGAATTAACACCCCGCCACACTCTAACACCCCCCCCCCCCCCAGACCTTCCCGTGCTCCAAAAATCCCTGCTGGGATTTGACAGAAGCTACGCTGGACCTCGCCGAGAGTGGGTAACTGCTTACCCCGCTGCCAGCCTCAGACAAAAGCGTTACTTACCAGGATACCTACTTCCGAGCAGGTCTAAAGTTACCCATCTAACGTAGCCAGGTGTATGCGATATTTGGCTACCTTAGCCAGATAACTCAATTCCTCCCCCGGAACACCCCAGTAATGTCCCCTTTTTACCCGGCTAAGTTATAACCGGATAAGTAGTTATCCGGTTATTATTTAGCTGGATAAGTGGTTGAACATGCCAATTATGTCACTTATAGGATCATTTATCAAAAATAAATGTGTTATGGTGTTAATGCGCGTGAAAAGTATAGTGACGCATGGCACAAATGCAAATTTTTGAGGGGGGGGAGGGAGAGAGCCTCTGGGGAGGGCCTCACTGTGCGCGCACCTATTTATATTTCTATAGGAGGGCCGCCTAGTAGGTTGAGGTGAGGTGTTAGTGGTGATTTAGGGTTTAGGGACCACTTTCGCATGTAGAGTGAGACGTACGAACAGCACAGTACACCTTGGTGAAGATTTGATGTCATTTGGAGTGAGGAAAGTCTCAAAAAGATGTAATTTTGTACTATGTTCTCTCACCTTAGCTTGAAGGTACCCTGTGTGTTAGTGTCCCTCTCTCTCTCTCAGAAAGACACTCCCACACATAACTTTTTTCAACCAATCAGCAAGAACTACATGTGCAAATCATTTTACCTGCAGAAATGGCTTTTTCCACCCTGCCCACCTGAAAAGCAGATAAACTTACATGCACATCTCATGTATGCACATACATTTACTTGAACTGAGCAGAGGTGTTCCTGGAGCATGACCGGGGAAGGGTTTGAACTTATGTGCACAAATTATCAAGAAAATTTCTATACACGTTTTAACAGGTATAGGAGTGTTCAGGCAGATTCGGGGTGGAGGGGGTGTTGATTTGACGTCTGCTTTGAAAATGGGTGTAACTTAGGTATGTATTCGCTAACTTAAGTGCAATGTTACAAAATCACTCTCTTAGAGTTGACTACTCTATAGAACTTAAACTGCTCAACTTTTTGCTTCCACTATTCATTGTATTGCACTTCCCGACAGATCTGTTTACGGTGTGATGTCACTGTTGCAAGGTAAAAGAAAGGACTCCCCTTTACTGACACCCAGGGCTGATCCCAAGCTCCTTCCCTCTTGCTAGTCACCTTCCCTCTCAGCTTCTTATTCTCTGATTTCTGAGCAGGCTCCTGGGACATCCCTACTTGCTGCACTTATTCAGATGGCTTTAGACCATCTTTTTCTGCAGATGACATTCAGATTGCTGCTTTTGTGAAAACAGGAACTTCTGCCTCCTTAACTGACTTTAACCTCTGTTTGGGCCAAGTGGCAGATTGGTTGCTGCTCATAAACTGAGGGTCAACCTATCTAAATCAGAAGCTTTATGGGTGTGCCATCGGAACACTGACCCTTCAGTTTCACCAGTTAGGTACGGAACCTTCATTCCCCTTAAGTCCATTATTATTACATTGGGCGTTCAACGGGACTCAACATTGTCAATCACCCCAAATATTTGATTCTTTTAATCTTGGTTTTAGTCATTTGCATCCCTATGTTGAATCTCGTGATTTGAAACTACTGGTAGGTACATGCATTTATTATTTCAAAGACTGACTATTGTAATTTTCTTCTGCTTGGACTTCCGCAAAATCAACTTAGGAAATTACAGCTGTTTCAAAATACAGCCGCCAAAATTATTTATGGACTTAAAAAATATGATCATGTTTCTCCTGTGCTTCAGTCTTTACATTGGCTTCCTGAGACTTAATTTTATGCTTATCATTCCGTGCCTTCCATTCCAGTTTTTCCATTATATTTGTCCAAACTTCTGATTCCCTACACCCTCTCTCATTTTTTACGATCTTCCCAACAGGGTCTTTTGCATATTCCCCCTTCCTCAGTCATTCGATTAGATTGCACTAGAGAATCTCCCTTCTCTTACCAAGTTCCCCTTCTGTGGAACAGTCTTTATACATCCAAGAAGAATTCAATTTTTTAAAATTCCGGAGAGCAGTCAAATCATTGTTTCTTGATTAAGCATTCAATAATTAATAATATCCATGGCAGATTTAATAGCTAAACTGAGCTCTGGAGTTTTGTAGTTTGTATATGTATGTTTTGATTGCATTAGTTGATACTTATTGAATATATTTTATGTTAAATTTTATTGTAAATTGCTGGACAATTTACTTACTGATTGTATTTTATGCTTAATTTTGCTGTAAACCGCCTGGATACTTTGATTTTACATGTAGTATATGAAATGTAATAAATAATAATAATAATCATTGGATCAAAAGGAGCACCAGAGGTTTCCTTCTCTTCTATATGGTGGTATTTTTGCAGGGATTAACACCACCAAGTAGTTAAAAGTGCTTGTTTGGTACTTTGTTGAAATCGTATATAGTTGTGTAGTCTGAGATTAATACCCACAATCTGATAAATATGCAGTTTAATTAATTAATTAATTAATTAATTAATTAAATAGCATTTCTTATCCAACCCCTCCAAAAAGGTCTGGGGTGGTGGGGTACATGAAAACATACATAAAAATACAATTAATAATAAAATAAATAAAAAATAGAAACAAGATTACAGTCAAACAAGCATAACAAAACGTGGTTCAGTAGTTGGTCACTGGATCGCCTCAAGGAAGAGGTGGGATTTAATAGTTTCCTAAACTTTGCAGAGTCATGTGTGAACCAGAGAGGTAGAGGAAGAGAATTCCAAAGCTTGGGTCAAAAAATTTAGAATGAATGTTCCTGTGTAGAAGCTAGTCTGGCGACCCTGGGAGAAGGAATGTCTAGTGACTGCTGACTGGAGGAGCGAAGGGTTATGTATCCAAAGGGTAGAGGTAATCCAGAGGGATGAGACATGATAGAGGAGATTATGAAGAATAACTGGAACTGCAGTCAGGGGCGGTTCTATAATGAGGCAAGGTGAGGCAGCCACTTTAGGTGGCAGAATTTTGAGGTGCCAAAAAAATGCCCCTATCAGAACGCTGCTGTGGCGTCCACCTCACACTGCCTGCCCTTACCGTGGCTGCCAACCCAGGCCTGCGGCGGCAGAAGAGAGAAGGGTCACTGCCGCAGGCTGCTGCTGGTGTGGAAGCCGCCAGAGGCCAGGCTAGTGGGGGCTGAAGGGAAGATGGATGCTGTTGCGTAACCACTGCCGGAGGCCAGGCCAGTGGAGGCTGAAGGGAGAACGGACACTATTGCATGCCGCCGGTGGAGGCCAGGCTGGCAGTGACTGAAGGGAGGATGGACGCTGTTGCATGCCACCACCAGAGGCCAGGCCGGCAGCGGCTGAAGGGAGGAGGATAGGGGAGGGGAGAGCAGGGAGTGGGGTGAGGGGGGGCGCCATCTCAACCCTCATCTCAGGCAGCAGATTGCCTTGAGCCACCCCTGACTGCAGTTTTGTATTTAATACATGATGTAATTGGCAACCAGTGTAAGTCCTTCAGTACTGGGGTGATGTGTTCTCGAACAGGAGTACCAGTCAACAGGGCCAGCGCGACTAGGCAGTTGCCTAGGGTGCCATTGGTGTACGCAAGGGTGCTATTTTCTAAATGGCAAAAGAAGTATGAGAGCAGTCATGAAACACACTGAGGTGTGATGCAGCAGTAAAGAGAGAAGGCGAGAGAGAGCACTGTAAGAGGGAGACTATGACTAATATATATCTACCACTGTCAGAGGAGCACTTTCAACTAAGGGTGGGTTTTGCGGTGAGATGGGGGCGGTGTTGCATTGGTCTGCCTAGGGTGCTACAGACTGTTGCACCGGCCCTGCCAGTCAACAGGCGGTCAGCAGAGTTTTGGATTATTTGTAATGGTCGAAGAGAATGCTGAGCTAGACCTGTGTATATGGAATTGCAGTAATCAATCGATGGAAAGATCAATGATTGATTAAAGAATGGTCCGAAAGTTTGTGGGTTCCAGGATGGGTTTTAAATATTTGTACTTCCAGCCCTGTTTACAGTTTCATCTGTTTTTTGGGTTTTCCTGCAGCGAAGGGAGGGATATCCCACCTATTAACACCTTCTTCCCCAGGTGGAGGCCCTAAGCACACAAGGTCCAATGGAGCCTGGCTAGATTGGTCCCAGACCCAGGAATGCTCCTGCACGGTAATTGGGCATGGGGGCATTACGTATTCAAAAGACCCAGTTTTCCTTTTCCACTAACATTTATGAAGCCAAGAGCCACTAAAACTAGCAAGGTTCAGTGTCCAGTCTTTAATGGCCCGATTCATTAAGATTCTTTTTCCATTCTGTGACAGTGGGAAAAAGACGAAAAATCAGGCCCTGAATATTATAGCAAATGAAAGGAAAGGCCTTTCCGGAATAGACATGCACACAGCCTGCTTTCGGGGCTGTTCGTTTTAGAAATGTGTGACTTGCTTTACATTTCTTATGAGTTAATTACATGTGAACCCACTAAAGCCTGAGAACAAAGCCTTTTTTTTTTTTCTACCTGACATGCACTAATCCTACAGGAGTTAGCAGCCCTGCTGACTCTTCACACTGTATGGAGAGCAGTTCCACTGGCAAAGGCTTCGCAGATGTGCCGTGCTGTCAGCGCATCTCAAGAATGTTTGCATCTTGTTTGCAGTTGTGCTCTTTCTTTAACATTTTCCCCTGATGCGATGAGCAGCAAAGGGGAAGAGCTCATACCAAAGACCACAGGATTCCAAAATCTTATTCCCCCATTCCAGGCCATTAAGTTGGTGCCAGCGGTGTTTTCGCCCAAAGGTCAGCGTCCAATTAAGTTCCATTCTCACAAACCGGCCCTGGGAGACTCTTTCCTCCCTTGCATTTGTCCTGCAAACAATAGCTGCTCCGGGGAGCGGTAGCAGGGGAATGCACGATATTGAAAATGATTGATTTGGAAAAAATTAAATCAGGAAAAGACGTGCGCATATATTGGACACAGGGCAAGAGGCACAAAAGGGGGTTGAATTAGCACAAGTCTGAAACTCGGGAGCATTAGCGCTAACCGTTCAAGGCTTCAACCCTGGCTGAAGGGGGGTCAGGATGAGCTGCATGTCGGTTTGTCAGCAGGTTGCATCCAGTCCATGCAGCCGTTGTTCACTTTCAGACATCCCCCCCTCTCCGCCCCCTCATGTCTGTGTGTGTATGTGTGAGTGTGTGTGTGTGTGTTTGTGTGTGTGTGTGTGCATGGTGGTGGTAGAGAGAATGGGGGTGAGGGTGGTAGCCTGCATCCGTGTAACAGCAATGAGGTTAAAAGGCTGCCACATCTGCCGAGGAGCAGCTCGCCAATATTATTCTCACTTGGGAGAAGAAAAAAAATTATAAACAAGGGAAGCGTTGCTGCAACAGCTTTGACTGTTGGAGGAACCCTTCCTACCAAGGAGGGGGAAAAAAAAAAAGCAAAACCGTGTGGGGAAGGGTGATGCTTGGAGCCAGCGTGCACACACTGCTAGCACCCCACAGGAGTTATGGCACAGAGCCGTGAAACTTGAAGGCACTGCTTTGACACTCAGTCTGGCCAGTGGCCACCACTCACTGACAGCCTTAGCAAAGCTTTGAACCTCAGTGCGTTCAGATTTAGACTGTAAACCATACAATTATTCTGATTTATAACGCAAATAAGCAGCTCTCTTGAATTATGTGTACGGCTTCTCATCCTAGGTGAGCATAAGTTGCAGATTTAGGTGCTTATTTTTCAGGCAATTGGGTATATTGGGAAGGTACTAAAAATAGGTGTTTATGAGTGTTTTTGTGTCAGAACAATATCTTTAGGAGCGTTCTTAGATTGATTTCATTTTATAAAAATCAGAATTATGTAAAAGCCTAAAACAGAAGCCTATCACAAATGGCAAACATTACAAGGGTGAGGATGGAGAGAAGAGAGGCCTGAGAGTCAGGAGGGAAGACGTGGAAATGTGTGTGTGTGTTGGTGGGATGAGGATGGTGTGTAGGTGTATGTGGCTGGAGGGGGGGTAGCATTATGTGAGAGTCCTAGCGGTGGTGGCATTGTGGTGGAGGTGAATGTGTGTGGATAAGGGGTGGTGGAAGGTGGGGGTGTGTGGCTGAGGAGAGTGGGTGTATCTGGCTGAGGGGCTAGGAGGGTGCCCCCTCTTTCATTCCCTTTTCAACCAGCTGCCTCTTACACTCTGCCCTTCCCTTATACTCCATCCCCCCTCATTCCCTCTCCTCTTCGCTCACTTCGACTGTTAGTGATCTGCTTCATCTGCGATGCTTGGGTTTTTCCCCATTGGTCCCATTCTGATGACATCATCCAGCCGCTGCTCTCGAGCCTCTTCTTGACTTACTTGAGGGCAGCATTTGGATGATGTCATTGGAAGGAAGGCCTATTTTCAGGAGGATTTTGGTTAGAAGCAAAAAACCCAGTTTCTCCATTGGGGGTGTTTTATCGGTGTTTTTCGCTCTGAAGCCCTAAGAATATACTATGGCAATTCTATATAAACTATAGTTACTTGTTATTGTTCCTTATTTAATTCAATGGTACCCAGGCACTCTCTTCTAACCTTCAGAATATACACAATGATAGCCATGAGACTATATTCGTATACATTTGGTCAAAGAACAAGGTTTCTTTGCAAACTTTGTGTTCCTGAAAACAAGACCTGGTTGAGTCTCAAAGACTGTTTAGAAACCACTGATTTAATCAACTCTTTGGGATCTGTGAGATTTTTAAATGTATTTTTGACCTGTGGCAGTTTCCTATTACAGTTTTGGGATTTTAAATTGAAATGAAACTGCCTTCTATTGGGCTACGGACCCATAAGCCTTCATAAGCAGCCACCCGGAGTATTATCCCTATATTTTTCTAAGCTTTTCTGGTCTAGCCTTTGCAGTTCAGCTGGGTGCTATGGATCACAGCTCCCTCGGAACCTGATACACATGCAACCTTATTTCAGCCAGTAGGTGTCGCCATTGAGCAAATGGTTGGGACTCCCCTGGGGCGTGACCTCTGCCTCAATAGCATTCTTCAACCAGCCCATAAAGTGAAAGCTGAGCATGGGAACTGAACCCAGGCCCTCCACACAGCAAACACTTGATTACTGAGCCACCAGCCCGGCTGAAGAACCAAGCCAAAGACTGGCCAAAGAGGGAAATGAGTTCTGGCTTTTAAACGGGCCTCAGATTTGCCCTGGTACAGGGCTTCCCAAACCTGTCCTGGGGACCCGACAGCCAGTCGGGTTTTCAGGATATCCACAGGGAATTTGCATGAGATAAATTTGCATATACCCAGTCTCCGTGCTATGTAAATGTATCTCATGCATATTCATGGTGGATTGCCTGAAAACCTGACTGGCTGTGGGGTCCCCAGGACAGGTTTGGGAAGCCCTGTTCTAGTAGATTTTAATATGGTTCACAGAACTTGTAGCTGTATCAGAAGCAGTTTCTGCTAGCTAAGCAGCTCTAGAATTGTATATAATTCTGGTAAAATAAAATTCAAGCTAAGAGCAAAAGTTTTGTTCCTGTTCATTTGTAGGTAGTACCTAGAGCTTGTTTGTTGACTCCTAAATCCAAGTGGACTCACACAGCAACCGCTGTTCCTTTCCAGTCACATCCATGCCACAAGAATCTGCTTTTAATAATAAGGCAGTACACTGGAAGGAGTGAAAAAGTCAAACATATCTGCATTTAGCTAGAGATATTTTAAGTAGCCTGCAAGCAATTATTTTATTGGGTGGATATATGTTTAATTGCACTCAATTATTTTTTTTTTCCCAGCATGCAGGCTAAGCGGGGCCACATGAAAAGAGCTCTATCCCTTTTAGTGGCTAAGCAAAATAAATAGCTTAAGCTCCCAGCAGTGATGGGGTTAAAGAGGCTGAATTAAACTGCTCTCTCCTGGGGACGCCTGTTGTTTACAGTGTATGTTTAAAATAATATTCTTGGCTAGTCAGGCCTTCCCTCAGGATTGCGCAATTACAACAGTAACAGAGGATTAATTAAAGACTCTCCCTTAGGTGATGCTGGAGCTCTTGCATCGACCGAAGGAGGGGATTGCCGTACCAGCTCGGCACAGAGGTGAACAGACCAGATCTGGTCAGAATAATTAGCGAGGCAACAGGGGCAGGGTTGAGATTGGGTTTTTGGTTTGGTTTTTTTTTTGTTGCCTCATTTATCTTATTTGTTGATTCATATTTTAATTTCGTTCCTTTATGCAGGAGAGATGCGCATCCGTTTTGTTTTAAGCACGAGGAACGAATTTAGGGGAGGGCCAGAAATCAATGCGTAAACGCATTCCGGACCGGAGTCGCTCTTGCGCGCTCTTTATTGACAACCGCTGGTCACACTTCTGACGCTTTCATTTCTTTAGGTAAAGCATTACCACTGGCAGTCAAAAAGCAAAATTGGGTTTTAACAAAAGGATATTAAATGCGCATTGGTACTAAATGAGTATCAAAAGACGAGAACATAATTTGAAGTGGCTGAACAGTCACAAGAGGTGGAATATAAAATGAATGCTTCTGCATCGATATCTGTCTTTCTATATGGACCTCTCTTTCTCTCTATACTGTATGAATGTAGCCCCTGCTACTGTTGTGGCCCTGGTTTTTCTAAGACTTTAGGGGCTCGGCATATTTGGGGGTCCTCTTGCCTGTACCCCCACCTTTCTGCGGGACCGAGCACGTGCAAAGGGTCTTTTCCTCTTTGTGGCTGACCTGGAGGATGATCGGGGCCTTTCCGCTCTCCTGGCAGACTGACCCAGGGATTTTGGAGAGCTGCGGCCTATTGGGAACAGTGAGGAGAGAGGAGTTTGGGGAGGATTTTTGAGACGTGAAGAGTTTTGTTGCTGCTAACCGGTGTGCACTGCTTCCTGATAGAAGGCCAAAGCCCATGCCTGGAAGGACTGAGCTCTTGTGGGTGGGCACCTCTTTGTGCCCAGTTAACAGCACAGGAATTTGTGCTTGTGAAAGGAAGATGGCTATTTTTTGAATCAGCCAGGGGCTTTTGTGTTTACCCCCAGTCTATGACTGTGAATGAGGACAATCATCCCACCCTCTATGGAGCACAGATAGTGGCCACTTGAGGAAGGAGAGTGGCCAGAAGGTGCACCACGGATAAGGAAACCACTGCTTTCCTGGGGATGATTTTTAGTTTACTATTTGTGATTTTTCCCATACTGTCCTGGATCATCTTGTTTGAGTTACAGTAAAGTTTTTTTTGTTTGGTTTTTTTTCAGTTGAACACCAAGATTGGTCTCCATCCTTTATTGCAGGAGTGCATCGCCGCAGGTCAGCTACTGCGAGTACCCGCTGACCTGTACGTTCAAGCGTTGGACTGAGCGTGTTGTCCCTCTTCTGCACAGGGGTGCCCCAGGTGTGAAGTCCTCCTTCCTGCCGGATGACCCTCAGCATCCCAGCAGCTGTGCAATTTCCAGCGTGAGAGAAAGATAGGCCCTGGGAACTGCATAGCACCCCAGACTCAGCACCCAGCGAACCAGGGCTCTTGCTACATAGACAGATGGATAGATAATTCATTATGGTATTTGAACTATGGATTACTGTTTCTGATGAATGCTTTCAGTCTCCAGAAGCCAAATATTTATCCTGGTCCACCTCTCTCCTTAAATGTTGAATAACCTGGAAATATATCTGGAGGTGGGGTTAATGATTTGAGGGATGGGTTTAATAACCAAAAGTTAAATTTTGGCATATTTTTCTGAATAATTTGCAGATACATGGATGGAAACATTCTGCAGCATAATCAGTAGGCAGGTCAGTAAATATTCAAATCCATGTTTGAATTCATCAGAGGGTTTCTTGTTTGCGAATCTGCTGGTATATAACGGAAAGGACGTTCCTGGGAGAAGGATTAGGTTAGGGTAGGCAAGATAGCAGAGTCTTTATTTCCAGTAGACATTAAGACAGTGGCATGAAGCAGCTTCTCTAGAATGTCCATGAAACCTTCACAAATAATAAACTCCTAAGGCAAGCTCCTGTGAATAACTGCTTCTGTAGGTTGATCATGGTAAACCTCTCCATTTTCTCCACACTCAGAGAATGTGACATCATTATTACTATTTTCTGATGCCCTGTGAAAGCCAAGCCAACAATCAAATATTTTTCACCATATTTCCTCCACTGCGCTCACAATGAAGCCCAGCACGTTTGTTGCATTGCCTGCCAAGCCTTGCTGGGCTATGCTGAGCTGACGGAAGCTGCCGCATAAAACTTGCAATGATTTTTTTTTTTTTTCAGCGTTGGGTAATGGAACTTATCTTGTTGGTTTACGCACCGTGACCTCTTGATCTCCTGTACCTCCGCACCATAATGCTGGTTTCAAAGAAGGCTGCCACCACTTTGAAATAATTCCTGTCCCTGCTGAAATAGCTGAGCATTTTGGCAGAGGGAAGCTGCAATGGGGAACGAGAGGAGCCTTTGCAATTCAGTCTTCCAAACCAGGGTTGCCTGGGCACTAGAGTTTAGACTGCTGATAAACCTTAGGTTACCCTGTGATGTAACTTTCATCACCCTTGATCTACCTTTTCAGAGCAGACGGCCTTAACGATGCCGAAAAGGCCTTGGGGGCTTCTACAGTCCTGGGTTATGGCCTGATTCAGACTGAATTATGTTGCTGCCCCATTTCTGCACGGTAAACTAAAAACTTTGAAATATATATATAATAAAAGTGTACAGTAGTAAAACTTAGCAACATTTTGTATTCCTTTTAGAAGAAACAGAATAGTCTTTTGCATAATGGAGCACCTCATGTACATAGTTAATGATATAAAGAGCATGGTCCATGCTAAACCTAGTGTGAAATTTCTTTCTTTTTTTTTGCTCGTCTACACTCCGCATGTCGGCAGACACTAGGCAAACTGGTCCTTTGACTTTAGGCTGGCTAACAAGAAACCTTTCTGCCTCCCCCATTCCCACTCTACTCGCCTTCTTCATCTTCCGCCCTCTTCCGTGTAACATCATCTCCTGCTTGGGAAGGCTCCAGTCCCATGTCAGCAGACTCTCTGTCCCTGCATCAGTGAGCCAGCAAGAGGAGAAGAGTGATCTCATTCTTCTTTCTGCCTTCCTGTCTTCTTCAAAATGGATAGCTTTTTGACAGGTACGTAACGCGCGTGGCAGCCCACTCCTCACCTCGTGCTGGCTCACTAGTCTGGGGAAGGAAGGGTTTTCAGAGTCTTGGGGTGGATTTCACTGGTTGGGGGTGAGGAGTGAAATCCTGCAACGGGCTCAGAGTCTTCTGGATGGGGTGCTGGGTCTGGGACCTGAAGGGAGAGAGCTCTCACTAAAAGGCATTGCCGAAAAGAGGAGCAATTGACTGGGGGGTGTGTGGGAGAGAGGCCCCAGCTGAAGACTTGCTTTTGGCTGCATGGGGAGACTTAACATGAACCTCTCCCTGGCATTAAATTTTTCATTGGATTTTCCTCTGGGAAATGTTGTGACCAGGTAATATAGTTTGGTATATAGGGGGATGATAGCTTATAAGCTCATTATTCCCTTATTTACCTCATAAGAACATAAGAAATTGCCATACTGGGTCAGACCAAGGGACCATCAAGCCCAGCATCCTGTTTCCAACAGTGGCCAATCCAGGCTACAAGTACCTGGCAAGTACCCAAACACTAAGTATATCCCACACTACTGATGTTAGTAATAGCAGTGTAATGGACTTCTCCAAGAACGTATCCAAACCTTTTTTAAACCCAGCTACACTAACTGCACTAACCACATCCTTTGGCAACAAATTCCAGAGCTTAATTGTGCATTCAGTGAAAAAGAACTTTCTCCGATTAGTTTTAAATGTGCTACTTGCTAACTTCATGGAGTGCCTCCTAGTCCTTCTATTATCCGAAAACATAAATAACCAATTCACATTTACCATGCTAAACTTTAGCACGGCCATGATAAACAGATTTAGGGTGGATTTTCACCTGCACTAAATTCATATTGATGATTCCATGAAGCAACCCTCATGCTTTTTCTTGAATGGTCAGGGATTGTGCAGTTCTATTTTATTATTCATTGAATTCTTCCTTTTGTTTTCACTTTTGTTTTCAAGTTGCTGTTGTATAGTCTTCTGCTGGTTTACCTGGGTGAGGGAGCTGAGTGCATTCCAGACAAGAAAACAGGAGGTTCAGGAAGATAATGGAGTTTCATCACGCTAATGCAATTCAAAACAGAACACAACTTTGTAAAGCTAGCAAACAAACAGGGTAATAGCAAGCTGCCTGCAGCCAAATCTAAGCCATATGCCAAAAATTATGCAACTAGACTTCATAGCACTCACTCAGATCTTCAATAACATTCAGAGCAGATCAGAGAATTTACTGTCAGGGTCAATGGAGTATTGGATTTTCTCTTTTTCTTATGATTGAGAGAGCATTAATTTTATTATCATTAACATGCAGTTTGCAGTTTTATTATGGGTCACTGCTGACATCAGTATGGAATGGTAATCAGGAAAGACGTTACTACTGTTTGCTTTAATAAATCTGATTAAATATGCTGTGTTCTTGGAAGCGAGCTTTCTGTTGCGCAGGATGAAGTCAGGCATTGCACAGGCAGGTGCTGTCCGGCCTTCTCCACGGTGCACTCTCTAGGCCTCTGGCTCCACATCTGCAACACTTGAGCTATTCCTGCCCTGGTAGTCCCACAGAGCTGAATCTGCACTTCCAAGAATGGCACCAATTTGTGACAAGTGACCCATGTGTAATACTTTAATATGTAAAATACACTCCAACCAAATATGTGAGGATGTACTTTTCTAGTATATCTCTGGGATCACTTGTCGTGGTCCATGGTTACTGGAACCCAACCTTGCAATAACATCTACAGAGGAGTAATATACTGAGATTTGCACAATGATCTACACCCCCATCCCTTCAGCCACTTTTGTTAAGCACCTTGTTGTTATGCCCAGGCATGATGCAATGCCGATTCATTTTAAAGAGACATCATTGTAGAAAAAGCACATTTTTTTGAAAAGAAGGATTTTTGGATCCTTGCATTTTCCTATGAAGTTTAATTCAATTTAAATGCTTTTATCTATATCACCTCTTTCTAATTAAAACAATGTCTAAGACAGTTAACAAAAAGTACAGAAAATATCAATAAAGTCACAAGGAAAAGAAAAAAAATGACATTAAACCAGTTTCAATGTGGAATCCCCCAAAAGAGATTTTGGCTTTTTCCTATTTTATTGCTTTTAAAATATAAATTTGAAGTCTTCAGAATTTGGGTGCGCCATATTGCCTTGGCTGACATTTATTGGGTCTGGGCACTAAAACTTAGTGTGTACTCTAAGGCACACATAAAAACATGCGGTATGCACAAAGATGGTAACTTTCATTCTGGAGCGCGGACGCACATGTGCACGTGTTTGCCGGCGCGCGCACATGAACACGTCCATTTTATAACATGTGCGCATGTATGCGCATGTTATAAAATTGGCAGGACATGCGTACATGTGTGCAGTGCTGTGCACCATTTTATATGGGTGTGTGCAAATGCCTCATCTACTGCGCAAGTGGGGGGATTTTATAAGATATGCACGCCGACGCCAATACCCATTTCCCCAGTCCATTCCCAGTTAGCCCAGTTAAAGGATAGGACTTCCTTACCCCCCAAACTGACTACCCTACTTGCTCTGACCCTTAAAACCCTGCTAAGTAGCCTAACTTTCTTTTTTTACTTACACCTCCTCCATAGTAGAAGTAAAGTTACATGGTAGGGCACCCTGGTGCGTGCTTGTGTGCTTAATTCGTTATGCGCATATTTTTATTTACGGATCCGAACTGCCTGTGCTCCACCCAGACTCCACCCACACACCGTTCTCTTTTCTTCTGCCTTTTGGGTTTGTGCATGTACCGGGAGATGTGTGCGCACTCAGCCACTTTTAAAAAATTTGCGCGGCGTGCGCTGGCTGGAGAGACATGCACATATCTCCCAGCTTTGGCATGCGTAGGCCTTATAATATGTACCCGAAAGGGCCCAAGCTATGTAGATGCTTTTCTCGTATATTGCTTGATTTTAAAAGCCCTCTGCGTGCCGAAGTTGGGAGATACGCACGTGACTTGGCGCAGCGTGCCCCACACGATTTTAAAACCCTCGCAGGTACGCGCATATCTCCGGGTATATGCACGTAAATAATTTTTGCAAAAGGGGTGGGGCATTGTCTGGGCGGGGCAAGAGCAGGCTGCGCTGAGGCACGATTTCCGCACGTACCTATTTATGTGCACAAGTGCACGCCAGGGTCCCCTACTGTGTAACTTTAGATTATTTAGCGAGGTTTAAGGGGTCTGGCCTAACAGGGTAAAAGGTAGGCAAAGTAACAAGGGGGTTTAGGAAGGCCGATTGGTTAACTGGGCAAACTGGGAACAAGCTGAAAATGGGTTCTAGCTTCGGCACGCGTGTCTAGTAAAATCCCCCCCCCCCCCACACTTATACAAGCAAGGCAGCATTTACGTGCACATGCGCATGTAAATAAGAAATCCTGCGCACATGTACACGCGAATAGGTGATTTTAAAACACGCTCGCGTAAATGTGCATATATGCGCACATATTTTAAAATCGACGCGTCCATGCGCGCACGCCAGCGAATGCGTAGGGCTCTTAAAATGTAGCTCATATTTTAGATCAAATCTGTTCTCAAAGTGAGCTTTCCCAGTTGATAGCTCACTGTACACCTGGAAGTCAGACGATCAGTCTGTCTTGGATGAGACTGCTCCTTGGAGAAGATGTAATTGCTGCCGAACAGTCCGTCCATGGTTTTTGTAGGAGCTGCAATGACTGGAAAGGGATGTGAGGAGACTGGAAAGAAGTCAGGTTAAACAGCCCAATCGACTGAATAAACAAAATTGGCATAAGATGGCTAATCGCTATTATGCTTCAGTTATAAAAGCAAAAAAGATCTTATTGTATTTCTAAATTAGAAGTGGATAGTACTATTGAGCCTAGAAAACTGTTTCCCATAGTTAAACCAGGTGTTGGGTAAAAGTGGAGTGAGTGTCGTGTCTTTAGGGACCTTCATTTTCAGTTTTTATTTTATTTTGCCTGCGAATTTAAATTTTACAAGAAAAGGAAATCAAAACCGACTTTTCCACTAATTTTTCTCCTGTGTTATAACAGATAGGGATGTGAATCGGGTGCCCAATCGTTCCCGCTTTCGGGATCGTCTGGCCGCAGGAAAGCGATTTTCCCACAGATCCCCGGTATTTCATAAAAATCGTTTTTCGGGTTAGCGCGCGCCAATGGGAGTTAGCGCGCGCTAACTCATGTTAGCGCGCTCTAACAAAAATAGCAAAAAGTAACAAAAATAAACGGTTTTTTGTTAGTGCACGCTAACATGAGTTAGCTCCCATTAACTTCCATTAGCTCCCATTAGCACCCGCTAACCAGAAAAACGAGTTTTATGAAAATCTGGGGGAAAAAGTAATCATTTCTTTTTTTATCCGATATATTAACAAATTTAGAAATATCGTACAATATTTCAATTCATCAGAAAAACAATTCACATCCCTAATAACAGAGTCTTGATGGACCCTTGGTCTGACCCAGTATGGCAAGTTTTAACTTTCTTATGTCTGAGTAGAAAGGCAATTGGCCTCTCTAATGGAAATCGCAGGATGAGTTAGATATAAAAACAAGAGGAACATTGCTGGTTCAATTAGCCTTCTCAACTGATAAAGATAACATCATGAGGTCCTTCTTTCGGAATAGAACAACTACTTTTTATGGCCAAAAGGTTTGGATTTTTCCTGACCTCATTAAAATTACACAGGCCCGTAGGAAGGATTTCCTTCGATACAGAGAACAAGTATTGGAAAAAGGAGGTAGTTTTAGATTGATATATCCATGTAAATGTAGTGTTAAGCTGAATGATCGTAGCTATTCTTTTTTAGATCCAATTGATTTAAAAAACCTTCTTGAAAATTAGTGACCGGTATTGAAGTGTATGAGAGGATCTAAATATGCCTTTTTCCTTTAAGTATTCGTTCAATTATAAATGGCTACCACTTCTAAATTACCTTATGATATTATTGATTGATGATAGGAAAGTGACTGTGTATGTAACTTAGTTATAATTATCACAGTTTGCTGGACAATCATATGTTAATTTATTTGTTGTTGTTATTATTGAAACAATAAATAAAGAATTAAAAAAAATTAAAAACCTCTCTTGAAATCAACTGCTCCCAGGGAATGCTGTTTCTCTACTCTTACAGCTCCCAAAAAAATAATGCTCCTGAATCTCCCCCAGAGCTGTTATCTCAGCGGGCAATTTTCAAAGATATTTCTGCAGGTAAAACCCAGATTTTTATGCTTAGAACTGGGCACTTTGAAAATTGCTTAAGCCTCTCTTCAGGTAAAAGTATGCAGATAATGCCAGAACACACAAACTATTGTACACAGAAAGGGGAGGAGGAGCCAGGGAGGCTCACCTGCACAGTTATGCACACATGCATATGTGTGCGATTTTGTTGGATGGAAGGGTTTACATGCAAACATACATGTGCATAGTTATGAACACATGCGTATGAGTGGGATTTTGTTGGGTGGAAGGGTTTACATGCAAACATGCATGTACATAGTTATGAACACATGCGTATGAGTGGGATTTTGTTGGATGGAAGGGTTTACATGCAAACATGCATGTGCATAGTTATGAACACATGCGTATGAGTGGGATTTTGTTGGATGAAAGGGTTTACATGCAAACGTGCATGTGCATAGTTATGAACACATGCGTATAAGTGGGATTTTGTTGGATAGAAGTGTTAACATGCAAACATGCATGTGCATAGTTATGAACACATGCATATGAGTGGGATTTTGTTGGATGGAAGGGTTTACTTGCAAACGTGAATGTGCATAGTTATGAACACATGCCTATGAGTGGTATTTTGCTGGATGGAGGGGTTTACATGCAAACGTGCATGTGCATAGTTATGAACACATGCGTATGAGTGGTATTTTGTTGGATGGAAGGGTTTACTTGCAAACGTGCATGTGCATAGTTATGAACACATGCGTATGAGTGGTATTTTGTTGGATGGAGGGGCTTACATTCAAACGTGCATGTGCATAGTTATGAACACATGCATATGAGTGGGATTTTATTGGATGGAAGTGTTTACATGCAAACGTGCATGTGCATAGTTATGAACACATGCGTATGAGTGGGATTTTGCTGGAGGGTGGGTCATTTTCAAACATAGGCTAAGGTCTGCAGTTAGTTTTTACCTGAAAATGGTAGCCAGAATTTTCAAAATGGATTTAAGCACTTAAATCTGCTTTGAAAATATATGGTTGTGGGCCCGATCCCATGTGATCTACTTGAACAAAGTTTGTGCATGTGGATGGTATATGATAATTTCTAAAATTTGAAAGTATGCATATAAATCATGATCCTGCCTCTGCTCTGCTTCCTAGTAGGCCTATTTAAAAGGGATGTTCAGCATAAAAAATTTGTTTTGGTTAATTTTTTCATTTCCAGAGGGTGGGGAGTGGTATTGTTTTGTTTATTCATTTGTTTAATGGTTAGCTTTTGGGTTTGTTTGATTTCACAAACTGAAAAAAAAAAACATTGAAAAAAATCTCCACCCAAACAACACAAAAAACATGCCTTTCCGAGGCTTTCCAACCTCT
The DNA here is from genome assembly GCF_901001135.1 of Rhinatrema bivittatum. Classification (NCBI taxonomy): domain Eukaryota; kingdom Metazoa; phylum Chordata; class Amphibia; order Gymnophiona; family Rhinatrematidae; genus Rhinatrema; species Rhinatrema bivittatum. The sequence goes on along the minus strand of NC_042618.1, from coordinate 30,112,460 downwards.
CAATTACCTCCCAGGAAAGTCTCAGAACTTAGGCCTACCTGGCTGGCTTAAGTTAGGCCCAAATACCAAAAATACAAAAGGTATTGATCAACTAAACTGATGCTCTTCACTAACTCAATAAAGAATATATCTCTATGTTATCAAAACCGCATTCAGCCAGTCGATTGGGAGTGATTTATATCATCCAATGTCCCTGTAACTTATGGTACACTGGGAAAACAAAACAGGCTTTTAAAATGCGCTTGATTGAACATCGGTCATGCATTACCACAGGACGTGTAACAGCACCATTGGTGACCCACTATTTACAAAATTCCCATGTTTTTTAATATCTTAAAGCCTGTATCTTAGAGCAGATTTACCCTTCTTGGCGAGGAGGTGACTTCAACGGTCTGTTGTTGAAAGCCGAGCAACACTGGATTCATTATTTAGGTACAGTTCACCCAGCTGGTCTCAGTACCACACTCGAATTTAATGTTTTTCTGTGAAGTTCTCTGATTACATATCTGATATTTCCGGCTCCGGTTATCTAGGTGACATGACGCTTTGACATAATATGATGTCATTACGTCGCCAAAAGAGCGGGATATTTAACCTATGAGACTGGTTCAAATTGGTCTCTGTCCCGACATTTTGGAGATTTGGTTGAAACTTGGCGTCCTTTAAGAAGAGGTTGCTACACCAACGAAGCTAAGAGTTAATTACATTAATTTCTATTATTTCAGAGTCTGATAGCCTTTTTTCTTTGCTTGTAGATCGTTATAAAAGATCACATTATTTGACATCACATTGACTCCTGATGAAGCAACGCTGTAGTTGCAAAACACGGATGCTGTCGAGTCAATTATAAAGACACTACTATTTGTAAGATATCATCTGATGGGCACAGACTGACAGATTACTTTAAAGCACCTCTGGTGCCTCTCTATAATTCACCAAACCGCAAATGATAGCAAAGACCAGACAGCTTAGATTTACACTAAGCATGTAGTCAGGCTTGCTGATGCAGTTTTGATAACATAGAGATATATTCTTTATTGAGTTGGTGAAAAGCATCAATTTAGTTGATCGATACCTTTCGTATTTTTGGAATTTTGGCACATGGGATCGTGAAGTGACTCTTTGTTTTTTTTATTACACTAGGCCCAGCCAGAGCCTGCCTGGGTCCTTACGACTCTCCCACCATGCTGACTTTCCTTCCACTTTTCTTTAATGCATGGAATACATTTGAACTGGGCTTCTAAGATGGCACTTTTAAACATTGACCATGTCTGGTGTAAACTCTTAACCTTTCTAGCTGTACCTTTCACATTTTTTCTATTTTCCTTATTTTGTCAAAGTTTCCCTTTTGAAAGTTTAATGTTAGAGTTGTAGATTTACTTAGTGTCCTCCCAGTCATTAAGTAAAATTTGATCACACTATGATTGCTGTTGCTGAGCGGTCCCACCACTGTTACCTCTTGCACCAAATCCTGTGTTCCACTAAGAAATAGGTCCAAAATGGTTTGCCCTCTTGTCGGTTTCTGCACCAACTGTTCATCTCAAAACTTTACCTCCCTAGCATGTTCTGATGTTGCATTTACCCAATCAATATTGGGGTAATTGAAATCTGCCATTATTACTATGCTGCCAAATTTATTAGCTTCCCTAATCTCTGTAAGCATTTCATTGTCCATCTGTTCATTTTGGCAAGGTGGACGGTAGTATACCCCCACTGCTATACTCTTCCCTTTTGCACATGGCTTTTCCACCCATAAGGATTCTATTGTGCATTTATTCTCCTGTAAGATCTTTATCCTGGTGGATGCTATGTCATCCCTAACATAAAGCACCACACCCCTCACCAGATTGATCCACTCTATCACTGTGATATAATTGTACCCTGGCATAGCAGTGTCCCATTGGTTATCCTTCTATCAGGTTTCTGAGATGCCAAAAACTTTGCAGAAATCCAAGTGAATCATATCAAGTGATCATCCTTAATCTAATTCCCTAGTCATCCAATTGAAAAATAAATCAGGTTCATTTCGCATGAACTTACTCTCGTGAAACCATGTTGCCTTGAATCCTACAACCCATTGTATTATAGATAGTTCACAATCCTTTCCTTCAGCAGAGTCTCCATTAATTTTCTGACCACCAAGGTAAGGTTAAATGGCCTGTAGTTTCCAGCTTCCTCTCTGCTACCACTTTTGTGAAGCGAGATCACAACCACAGTTCTACAATCTTGAGGCACCAGTCCCATCTCCAGGGATCTATTCATCAAGTACTTCATCAGATTTGCCAGCACCTCTGAATTCCCTTAATATCCTGGGATGTATCTCATCAGGTCCCATGGTCTTGTCAACTTTAAGTTTTGCTACGTTCACCCAAACATTCTCCTATGTAAATGGGGTGGTATCTTTCCCACACCCATTTGTACTTTTTTCTAACTGTCAATGATCCTCCAAAGTCTTCTACAATGAACATTGAACTGAAGTATTTGCTTAATATTTCCACTATTTCTTCTTCTTTCTCTAATCTTTGCTTCTTGTCATTTCAATCTTACAGAACCATATCTGGCCTTCCTCCTTTTTCTGATATTTCTGGAAATCTTTTGTCACTTTGCTTTACCTCATTGGTGAGCCTTTCTGCCACTTGAACTTTGCTATCCTGATTTCTTTCCTTTTCTCTATCAGCTTCACCAAATATTCTTCCCTGTGTTCCTCTTTTTTAGCTCATTTGTACTTTTTGACTGCTGATCCTTTCCTTTAATTTTTTTTTCCAGCAGCCTCTTTGGATATTGGTTTCTTTTCCTATTACTTTTATTTACTTTTCTTACATAAAGATTTCTTGCTTTTAGCATAGCTCCTTTTAATTTGGTCCATAGTTGTTTCACTTCATTCAACTTCTCCCAGCCTTCTAGTAACTTTTCAAGGTTCGACCCCATTTTACCAATTTGTATGTTTTAAATCCAAGACTTTGATCTTCATGTGACTTTCCTCCATCTTGGCCACTACATGAAACCATTCTCTCTGATAATCACTGGTGCTTAGATGGGCATCTACCCAAACACTAGAGATTCAGAGGCCGATATTCAGCAAATAGCTGGATAAGTACAGACTAAGCGGCAGTTGCTGAATATCAAGTCTTGTTAGAAGTCACCACTTAACTGGATAAGTACTTATTCAGTTAGTTAGCTGGATAAGTTGTGGGTGTTCCTGAGAGGACCACATATCCGGCTAACTTAGCCAGATAAGTAGTGATATTCAAACTTATCTAGTTAATTTAACCGATAAGTTAGACATGCTCATTGGTAGGTCTAAAGTTAGCTGGATATGACTTTTCCAGCTAACTAGTGACTTATTTGAATACATTCAGCCGCATAGCCGCACAGCTGAATATCCCTTGTAAATTAGCTGGATAAGTCTTATCCGGCTAACTTATTTAATTGGATATTCTGAATATCTACCCCACTGTCTTCATTTGTGAGTACTTGGTCCAGTATCGCTTTTCCTTTTGTGGATTCTATCATTAATTATTTCTCTGAGCAGAGCCCCTTCAAGGGCATCCACAATAACTCTACTTCTTGTAGATTCTGAGGCAAGGATATTCCAATCCACATTTGGCAGATTAAAATCTCCAACAAGCAACACCTGAACCTTCCTTCCCATCTTTTTGATATCTTCTGCCAGATCTCTGTCCAGTTCCTCTGTTTGAGCTGGAGGTCTGATGTGTAGATGGACATGCCATCATCCCATTTTAAGAAGGCCCACATTGCTTCTTTCTTTCCCCACATACCCAGCATTTTAGTAGCCTGGGTATTTGTTTTGACATAAAGAGCTACTCCTCTACCTTTTCTTTCATCTCTGTCCTTCCTCAACAGGTTATAGCCCAATATGACTTTATCCCATTCATGAGACTCACTGAACCATGTCTCTGTAATAGCAGCAGTAGCCAAATCTAGGGATGTGAATCGGGCTTCTGACGATTGAAAATATCGTACGATATTTTCAAAATTGTCAGAAATCGAGGGCTCCCCGAAACCGATAGGAAAACCCCACAAAATTGAGAACCGTTTTGGGGGAGGGCGGAAAAAACGGCACACAAAAATAACTCCTAAACCCACCTGACCCTTTAAAACTAATCCCTTAGCTTCCCCCACCATCCCAACCCCCCAAAAAATCTTTAAAAATGGCACGGGCCATCCAGTGCTCCTACCATGTGACAGGGGCCAGCCAATGGCACGGATACCCTGTCACATGGTAAGGGCAAAGGCCATCTGCGCCATTTTTATTAGTGGCAGTCGACGGCCCAAGAGCGGGAAATCGCTCCTGGGACTCCCCACTGGACCACCAGGTACCTGTAAAATGTTTTTTGGGGGGGGGTCGGGAGGGGGGGGGGGAAGCCAAGGGATTAGTTTTAAAGGGTCGGGGTGGGTTTTTTGTTTATCGGCTCGGGCGCAGCCAATAAAAAAAAACCCGATCGTGCCAGACAAAAAAAAAACCACGATGTGAATCGGAACAGGAATCAGAACCGATTCAGGTTCCGATTCACATCTCTAGCCAAATCAGCCTCAAGCATTAGGGCTTGCAGATCTCAAACTTTATTGCCTAGTCTATAAGCGTTTGTGTTTATAGCTTTCAAGCTTTTCTCCTTTGGCTTGTTGTTGTTCTTCCTGGTCTCTTTTTCTGACCTTTTTTTTTTTTTTTTTTTTAAATTAACTATTGAGCTGATTAATTTTGTTGATATTTCCATCTATTTCCTGTATAGATGACCAAGAGATAAAAGGGATGCTCAAGGAAGAAAAGGCTTTAGCAGAAAAACTAAATGAAGCTTTGCTTCAGTCTTTACTGAGGAGGGTACCAGGAAGATACCTGAGCCAGAATCAGGCCCAAGCCTCTGCCGGATGGGCCCCATCATTGGGCCTAGGTGCTGAGCTGGGACAGGGCATAGGTCTCGGCATTGGAACCAGGCCTTAGACACATTGTTTGAGGGTGATGATTCAGAGGAACTGAAGCAAATCATGATGAGTTGGGAAGATCTACTAGAACAAATTGGCAAAGTAAAAAATAAGAAATCACTGTGACTGGTTGAAATAAAGAGTTCTGAAAGAACTAAAAAATGAAAATTCAGACTCATTACTAGTAATCTCTAACTTCTCATTCAAATCAGCTATAGTCCCTGAGGATAGGAGGAGGGTGGCCAATATAATATCCATTTTTAAAAAGGATTCCAGGGCGATGCAGCAAACTACAGACAAGTGAGCCTGACATTGATACCAGGTAAAATGTTAGAAGCTATTCTGAATAAAACAATTTCTGGCCCTCTGAATAGATAATAGATGAATGGGTCAGAGCCAACATGGATTTAGCAAAGGATAGTTTTATTTTACAAATCTGTTTCATTTTTTTTAATGGGTTAATAATCATGTGGACAAGGTAGTTGATATAGTGTATCTGGATTTTCAAAAAAAGAATTTAATAAAGTCTCTCATGAGAGGCTTATCAGGAAATTAAAGAATCATGGAATAAAGGATTGGTAACTGGCTAAAAGATAGGAAATAGAGAGTATTTATTTATTTATTTAGATTTATATTCCGCTTTTCGCACTTTTTTTCAGTGCTTCAAAGTGGATTACATTCAGGTACTGTAGGTATTTCCCTATCCCCAGAGGGCTTACAATCGTAGGGGTAGATTTTATAATTCTACGCGCGTGCATACTTTTGTTCGCGCACCAGGCGTACCTTATGCGCTTAACCCTTTTAAAATCCAGCCCTAAGTTTGTAGGACTGAATAAGAACATAAGAACATAAGAAATTGCCATCCTGGGTCAGATCAAGGGTCCATCAAGCCCAGCATCCTGTTTCCAACAGAGGCCAAACCAGGCCACAAGAACCTGGCAATTACCAAAACACTAAGAAGATCCCATGCTACTGATACAATTAATAGCAGTGGCTATTCCCTAAGTAAACTTGATTAATAGCCGTTAATGGACTTCTCCTCCAAGAACTTATCCAAACCTTTTTTGAACCCAGCTACACTAACTGCACTAACCACATCCTCTGGCAACAAATTCCAGAGCTTTATTGTGCGTTGAGTGAAAAAGAATTTTCTCTGATTAGTCTTAAATGTGCTACATGCTAACTTCATGGAATGCCCCCTAGTCCTTCTATTATTCGAAAGTGTAAATAACTGAGTCACATCTACTCGTTCAAGACCTCTCATGATCTTAAAGACCTCTATCATATCCCCCCTCAGCCGTCTCTTTTCCAAGCTGAACAGCCCTAACCTCTTCAGCCTTTCCTCATAGGGGAGCTGTTCCATCCCCTTTATCATTTTGGTTGCCCTTCTCTGTACCTTCTCCATCGCAACTATATCTTTTTTGAGATGTGGCGACCAGAATTGTACACAGTATTCAAGGTGTGGTTTCACCATGGAGCGATATAGAGGTATTATGACATTTTCCATTTTATTAACCATTCCCTTCCTAATAATTCCTAACATTCTGTTTGCTTTTTTGACTGCTGCAGCACACTGAGCCGACGATTTTATAGTATTATGCACTATGATGCCTAGATCTTTTTCCTGGGTGGTAGCTCCTAATATGGAATCTAACATTGTGTAACTACAGAAAGGGTTATTTTTCCCTATATGCAACACCTTGCACTTGTCCACATTAAATTTCATCTGCCATTTGAATGCCCAATCTTCCAGTCTTGCAAGGTCCTCCTGTAATGTATCACAATCCGCTTGTGATTTAACTACTCTGAATAATTTTGTATCATCCGCAAATTTGATAACCTCACTCATCGTATTCCTTTCCAGATCATTTATATATTGAAAAGCACCGGTCCAAGTACAGATCCCTGATGCAATCCACTGTTTACCCTTTTCCACTGAGAAAATTGACCATTTAATCCTACTCATTTCTTTCAGTGGAGAAAGGTAAATAGAGTGCCCCAGGGATCTCTGCTGGAACTGATGCCAGGCTTAGGTCTCAGTGACAGGCCTAGCTATCAGGATCGGGGCTCAGTGCCAGGACTAGACTTCTAGGCTGGGCCCCGGTGCTGGGCCTAGGCTTGGTGCTAAGACCAGGATTCAGAGTCAGGCACTGGTACTGAGCCAGAAGCAGACCTAAGCCTCTGCCGGATGGGACTCGGCGTTGAGCCTAGATGCCGGGCTGGGACAGGGCATAGGCCTCGACACTGGAAACAGGCCTCAGCACGCCACGGCCTAGACCTGCTGGAGGCCCATATTTTTAAATGCAAAGAATACAAAAATACTTGAATATTCTGGGGTATTTTTATAAGAGGCTATTTTGGTTTGCTCCAAATGGAACAAACTGAAAATAGTCTCATTCATTTCATTTGTTTTGTATTCATTATAAACAAATGCACATTCCTAATAGAGGTCTATAAAATCACAAGAGGTGTGTAATGGTTAAACAAGGAATGGATATTTACCCTTTCAAATAATACTAGAACTATGCATACTCTAGGAAGCTAATAGGTAGCACTTTTAAAGCAGATAGGAGAAAGCATTGTTTCAATTAGCACACAATTAAACTGTGTAATTTGTTGTCAGAAGATGTAATGAAGGCAATTAGCAAAGATGGATTCAAAAAGGCTTTAGACAAGTTCTTTGGAGTCATTAAAAGAGAAGGATCATTTGAGACTAAGAGACAGGTGTAAGGAACTGCAGGGCTTTGAACCCCTGGCTTTGTGCTATGGGGCTTTGGAGGCCTGCTGGAGGAGCTATGCTGGCTTGTGAGGCTGTGTGGGAGTGAGGGTTTAGTAGCATCCCAGGTACAGTGGCCAGGGCTAGGCTCAGTCAAACTCCCACTGGCTGTGAGTAAACCCATACCAGTGTCACCGCTGTGCTCGAAGTGCCTAGAAGTACCGTGGCTGGCACAACGCCTCCTAAGGATTTGCAGCAAATTTTGAGCTAATATAGGGCTGCTCTAGGTCCCTCCCTCTCTACCTCTGCGTAAGGGAATCTATACCTTGTCTACTTTGGTTATTCCCTCCTGCAGCCAGGAAATATCTGTTTTGTTTTTTGCTTTGGTTTCCTGCATTAAAGAATCAGTGCAAGAGCAGCTACTGCATGGTCCTTTTTTTCTTTGCTAGATCGTGCAAGCCACTTTTTGAGAGACCACAGTTGTTGTTTTTTAGAAACCAGAACTTCAGGGAAAAATTTTTCCAGTTAGAGTTTGGTGGTGCTAGGGTTTCTTTTGCTTTTTTTTTTTTTTGTGGTTGTAAGCAGATAGTGATAGGAGCCATCTCAGAAGGCGGCAGTGGTGTCAGAGGGGGGCTCTCCAAAGATGTCCCAGGGTGATTTTTTGTGCCTTTGGGAGGGCGGAGCCTGCTTTTCTAAGCCTCGGGCCTTTTAAGTGATGGCAGGCCCTGTCCCAGGTGGGCCGGCATCGCTGTGGGAAGGCCCCTTACCAGGGCACGATTTTGTGAAGCGCGTTTCTTCCATGATAAAAACTCTCGCCGAGGTAATGCCATGATAATTTATCAGGGAGGGATCAGATATCATGGTGACACCCCCCCCCCCCCCCGCAAACTTTGGCCTCGCCTGAGATAAATTATTGTGGCTTAATGAATCTGCCTATGAGTGAGTATAACTTTCAAACAACTTTGCGCGATGCCACATACTGCATGTGCATTTATGGCTGCACGAGGATCTATGGCTGCACGAGGATCTATGCATTAATTTGAAATGAAATAGGGAATGCCAATAATATTTCCTATTTCATTTCATTTGGTTATTAAAAAAGATAAAACAATAGAAAAAAACCACAAAATTTTGTGTGTTTTTTCTATCATTTTTGTCAAAGAAGCCCTATTTTAATAATTTAAAAAAAAAAAAAAAACATTCACAGGATCTGCCTCCCAACCCTTCCACTTTATTAAAATATTCACCCTGACCACCCACATGAGCCTCACTGGATTCACCAAAATGTCCCTGGAGGCCAGGGGCTACCCAATGGCACCGGTAGCCCATTATCACATAATGGGGCAAAGGCCGGCCTGTGTCATATTGAACAATGGCAGCCAACAGGCTCGGGAGTGGGAGCAGTCCCAGGTCCCCTCTAGACCGCCAGGGATATTTTGGTAAGTCTTGGGGGGGCTCAGGAGGGGAGCTTAGGTGGGCTAGCTGGTCAGAGTGAATATTTCAATAAAGGGGAAGGGTCCTGTGAGTATTTTTTTTTCCAACAAAATGAAAAAAAAAAATAATGATCCAGAGGGGTTGTACCAGAAATGGCCCATTTCCAAAACGATAAGGAGAACAACATGAATATTTTTTTGTGCACACCCCTAGTATTTTATAACCTATATGTATCACATGCATACATATTATACTATATGCATATTTCTCTATCCTGCTACATATGCTCGTATGTATGCTTACATTCAAATACATGCAATGCATTGAAAGCATGTACTTTCCATTTATCTTACAATTATACGTGGGCATATTTTCCTCTTAAAAATAAAGCAGAACTTAGTCACGTAAAATCTGATTTACATGCGTTAAATTGGTATATTTTAAAACATGAGTGCGGAATTGAAATTATCAGTTTAAAACTTCACAAGTTCACTCAGTCCATTTCCAGATAATCCAGACTCTCCTGGTTCTTCAGCCAGAATTCCTCCCAATTCCCCAGGAGCATCCACCCTTCCAATAATACACAATAAGTAAGTCTGATATCAATTAAGCAAGATAATTAGCAACTGTAAAATTTTGTAAATAAGTTCAAAATGTGGCACATAAGTGTATTTTAAAACAACAACTTACCCACATAACTTTTGGCACCACCCCGTTACGCCCCTAGATTACTCCTTGTCTCCACGAATATATATGTGCGCATGAAAGATAAAGTATGAGCTCACGTTCGACTTTTATAAAACAGCAATTATAAGTTCACAGGGTACCTACGCATGTATATGCAAATTTTTATGTGCATAACTCTTTGAAAGTTCACCCCAGCATGACTAAATGTCTGCTCAGATTAAATTAGATTCTCTGTGTGTTCCAAGAAAAACACAGGAGCTTGTTTTATGCTACCTAATCCTCCATTTTATTTTTACTATTGAGGTAGATTAACAAAAAATATATATGCAAATTGAAGGAATGGGATTGGGTCATGCTGGTGAGCCAATTCCCACTGAGCAGGTGCATTTCTTTGTTGTACTTCTTTCAGTTTGGATATTACATTTTTTTCCACCCTTGCCGCAGAGAGAGTCAGCCATTCCCATTTTTACCAAACCTGACAATGTTCCTTTAAAACATATTCACATCACGAGTGAGGTGATCAAATTCACGGATGACACAAAATTATGCAAAGTAGTTAACTCTCAAATGCATTGTAACGTAACGTAACGTAATAAACAATATTCCCAATAAACTGTGAAACTTTAAATACAGTGAATCAATACCGTGTGTGAGAAAGTTACAATAAAACAGTATTATTTTTGTTATACCGAGTTTCATGACAGATATCACATCAACCCGGTTTACAATTAACAATGTGTGTAAAGCATAGCGTAACGTAATAAACAATATTCCCAATAAACTGTGAAACTTTAAATACAGTGAATCAATACCGTGTGTGAGAAAGTTACAATAAAATGTATTAAATAACACATGCTATAGTTACACAATGATAGGTTCTATCTTAGAAGTTACCACCCAGGAAAGAGATCTAGGTGTCATAGTGATGTCATAGTGATGATAGAGGTGTTTAAAATCATGAGAGGTCTAGATCGGGTAGATGTGAATCGGTTATTTACTCTTTCGGATAATAGAACGACTAGGGGGCATTCCATGAAGTTAGCATGGGGCACATTTAAAACTAATTGGAGAAAGTTCTTTTTTACTCAACGCACAATTAAACTCTGGAATTTGTTGCCAGAGGATGTGGTTAGTGCAGTTAGTATAGCTGTGTTTAAAAAAGGATTGGATAAGTTCCTGGAGGAGAAGTCCATTACCTGCTATTAAGTTCACTTAGAGAATAGCCACTGCCATTAGCAATGGTAACATGGAACAGACTTAGTTTTTGGGTACTTGCCAGGTTCTTATGGCCTGGATTGGCCACTGTTGGAAACAGGATGCTGGGTAGGGGTGTGCATTCGGATTGACCGCATTAGTAAAACGCAACTCATATTTTTTTTTTACTTAAAAAATTGATTCGACATAAACGATCGGATTTCCCACATATCGAACATAGATATGTTCGATATGTGGGAAATCGCGATTGTTGAGCCAAAATAAAAATATAAACCCCCTCACCCTCCTTAATCCCCCCCCCCCGACTTACCACAACTCCCTGGTGATGGAGCGAGGAGTGAGGACGCCATTTCTGCAATCCTTGGCGAGAAGCATGTGACGTCGGCGGCACGTCGAGTGACGCCGGCGTCACGTGATTCCCGGCTCGTTCGCGCCGGACGGCTCGTTCGGCCCAAAAAGAACTTTTGGCCAGCTTGAGGGGGTCAGGAGGCCCCCCCAAGCTGGCCAAAAGTTCTTTTTGGGCCGAACGAGCCATCCGGCGCGAACTTGCCGGGAATCACGTGACGTCGCGTCTGAGTGACGCGGCGCCACGTGATTTTGGCCAGCTTGGGGGGGCCTCCTGACCCCCTCAAGCTGGCCAAAAGTTCTTTTTGGGCCGAACGAGCCGTCCGGCGCGAACGAGCCGGGAATCACGTGACGCCGCGTCACTCGACGTGCCACCGACGTCACATGCTTCTCGCCAAGGATTGCAGAAATGACGTCCTCACACCTCGCTCGATCACCAGGGAGTTGTGGTAAGTCTGGGGGGGGGATTAAGGAGGGTGAGGGGGTTTAAATTTTTTTTTTGCACATATGTACATATACCCAACTCATTGGATTTTTTTTATGTCCATATTGGCCGCAAGTGGGACCCCCTTTCGGACATAAAAAATATGAACATAAAATTTTGCTCTGCACATCCCTAATGCTGGGCTTGATGGACCCTTGGTCTGACCCAGTATGGCATTTTCTTATGTTCTTATAGTGGATAATACACTGAAATCGTCGGCTCAGTGTGCTGTGGAGATAAAAAAAAAGCAAACAGTGTTAGGAATAATTAGAAAGGGAATGGCAAATAAAACGGAGGACGTCATAATGCCTCTGTATCGCTCCATGGTGAGACCGCACCTTGAATACTGTGTGCAATTATGGTGGCCGTATCTCAAAAAAGATATAGTTGCACGAGAAAGTGCTGAGAAGGGCAACCAAAATTATAAGGGGCATGGAACGGGTGCCCTATGAGGTAAAACTAAAGAAGTTAGAGGTGTTCAATTTGGAGAAGAGTCGACTGAGTGGGGATATGATAGAGGTCTACAAAATCATGAAAGGGCTTGAACAAGTTAATGTAAATTGGTTATTTACTCTCTCAGATAATAGAAGGACTAGGGGACACTCCATGAAGTTAATAAGTAGCTCATTTAAAACAAACCGATATGATTTGATATTTTGTTCAAGAATGTCGGTATAGAAAAATTCTAAATAAATAAATAAATAAATAAATAAATAAATCGAAGAAAATTCTTTTTCACTCAGCGCATAGTTAAGCTCTGGAATTCATTGCCATAGGATATGGTTAGGGCAGTTAGTGTAGCTGGGTTTAATAAAGGTTTGGATAAGTTCCTAGAGGATAAAATTCATAAACTGTTATTAATTAATAAGCGATAGTAGCTTGAGATTTATTTAATGTTTGGTTATTTGCCAGGTACTTGTGACTTGGATTGGAAACAGGATACTGGGCTTGATGGATCCTTGGTCTGACCCAGTATGGCAATTCTTATGTTCTTATATTCTTAAAGGTGATTTTAAAAACTGCAGTATCCCTTCCTGGGATTACACCCATCATTGGGAATATTGTACATTCTGCCTATTCTTCCCATTATCAAATGCACAATGAAAACAAAAATTAAAAGTTTGTTGTAAGCTTGAGTTTATTTTTTTTTTCCTCTATGCTTCTCATACCAGAAGCATATGTATCTTAGTGGCTATTCCCACGTGAACTTGGGTATCAAATAAATAATTGCTTCAGGGTTGCAGGATCTGATTTCATGTAGGTTTGATCATGATTTTCTATTTGTAAAGCTAATTAACCATAATTTTTTAGAAAGCATCACTGTCGTATAAGATGCCCAGTGGGTCAACTATCTCTAATTAGCCAATTATATATCTGTTACTATTCAGTTATGTCTAAATCTACTGGACTTTCTTAATGACTCTAGAAGTTGGTGTGTCATGCCAGACTGTACTTATTCATAGAATTGTTTTATTTATGCATTTATTTATTTCATTATATTTTTAAAAAGCATATTCTGCCAATCCAAATCAGTCCTATTTAGGTTATTTAAAGAACAAGCATAAAGCAATAACACAAGAAGCAATAGTTTGAACTCAAAAACAATAAACTTAATAAAAAAACAACAAAAACCATCACTAAAAGTAACCTTATGCAATGTTCCAGCTAGCCACAGGAAAGTCAAGCGAATGGATGTACCCGATACCACCAAGACTCTTGGACACTGCTGAGATTCCCCTGGGGCAAGGATGCCACCATCTTCTGCCTTGCCGCTCTCACCTTGCCTTCTCCAGCCTGCTGCATTTCAAGGCCCGTGGTAGGAAAACCCTTCACGATGCTCCCAGATTACATCAGCATGGTTGGGTATCTAAACCCCAGCTGAGCTCTAGCTCAATGCCTCAGCAACAGGTTCCTCTACCTTGCAGTGCATGTTGCTATTGTATCCTGTATCTTGCCGCCTTGTCTTCTCGTTGTTCAGTTGTTCTTTGTTTCCTTGTTGCTTCTCTGCCTTGGCCTGCCTTACCTTGCCTTACTTGTCCACCCTGTTGGACCCAGTATGGCACGTTCTTATCCATCTCTGCCTGCCACTTGATACTGACCTCTGCTATGGACACTGGCTTCTCCTTGAATTTGCCTGCCCTGATCTCAGCATGTACCAGGATCCTGTCTCCTCACTGCCAGCCCTGACGATGGCCCATATCTGGACTCTCTCTTACTGCTTCTTACGCTGTCAGTATGGACCTAGTAGGTTCACCTACTAGGCTGCGTCAATCAAGGTAGAGCCCAAGGACTCACATCCGTGAGAGTTTGCTGAGGCCATGAGCTCAGTGCACTCTTCCCTGGCTTAGGCTATTTCTGGGTTGGCCCTCCAGGTCCAGCAACAGCAAGACCAGCTCAACAACATGACTGCATCCTTCAAGGCCTGGCAGCCTGAATGGAGTTCATGCAGGTTTGCACCCTGGCTCCCGCACTAGTTCCTCCCTCACCTGCCCCGACTCAGGCAATGGGACCCATGCCACATTTCCCTCCGCTGCTCAGGTATGAGGGCGACCCCAAAGGCTGCCAAAATTTCATCAACCAGTGAAGAATGTACTTTGAACTGCAGGCCACCAGTTTTCCTTTGGATCATACCAGGCTGTCTCTCCTGGGCAGTCCTGTACTTGCTTGGGTGTCACCACTATGAGAGTGGGACGATCCCTTAATGGGAAACCTGGACAACTTCCTCTGCTAGTTCTGACAGGTTTTTTGATGATACCTGGTGGGGTCTTGTCCCCAGCTATGGACCTGCTCTTCATCAGGCAGGGTAGTTGCAATGTGTGCGACTATGCCATTTAATTCCACACCTTGGCTTCCATTGGAGTGAAATCAGCCTCACCGCCTTCTTTTGGCAGGCCCTGATGGAGCATATAAAAGACAAACTGGTGGGTCGTGATTGCCGCCCACATTAGAGACCCCATTGCCCTAGACATATGGGTGGACCTCTGGCTTCAGGAGCAAGCCTGTAAGATGGAGGCATCCCATCAGCATTTCAGACTGGTCAAGATCCAGTGGCCTCTGGTCACCATCATGACATGCTGGCTGCTACTTTCCTCGATGAGCCGATGCAACTTGGAAGAAGAGAAACAGAGGCATAGGTGACTCAACCTCTGCCTCTATTGCGCTGCCCAGAGCACTTTGCCAGCCATTGCCTGGAAAAGATGAGAAACTTCAGAGCCTATTGTTGGTCAGAGAGGCAACCCTAGGATGGCCTTTGTCCTCTCCACAACTACTGGTGCCAGTTCACCTCCTCTTTGAGGTGCAAACCAAGGCCTTTTTGGATTTCAGAGTTGGAGGCAACTTTATAGAAGTAGAAACAAAGAGAATCGGTAGTTGGAAACGCCCTTTATTCAATGATGCCTGACTCTGGCCGAGTTTCGCTCTCTTTCATAGAGCTGCCTCAGGGGCAATCAATTCAGACAGGACTGATATCTGTAAGGCACTTGCCACACAAACATATGTGAGCTCATCAAATATCTGTACAGAATACAAATTGTATTGTATCTGCAGTCATCAATAGCGATCCAATCGAGGTCTGCAGTGAGCACCATCAACCAGCAACAATCGAATAAATTGCTGGTTGATGGTGCTCACTGCAGACCTCGATTGGATCGCTATTGATGACTGCAGATACAATACAATTTGTATTCTCTACAGATATTTGATGAGCTCACATATGTTTGTGTGTCACGTGCCTTACAGATATCTGTCCTGTCTGAATTGATTGCCCCTGAGGCAGCTCTATGAAAGAGAGCGAAACTCGGCCAGAGTCGGGCATCATTGAATAAAGGGCATTTCCAACTACCGATTCTCTTTGTTTCTACTGCTTTACAGCCAACTGGATCGGCTTCCACTTTGCTTTTTGGGCAACTTTATAGATGCAGCTTTGATCTCCCAACATAACCTTCCTACAGCATCCTTGGAAAAATCAGTGATCATCTCTTCAGTATATGATGAACCCTTCCTGGCCACCTATTGGTAGCCACCATTCCTATTATGCTCCAGATGAGACTCAGGCACCAGGAGAGTATCTCTTTCTACATTCTACCAAGGCGGTCAATCCCATGATTCTTGGATTGCCCTAGTAGTTTATGCTCCACAATCTCTTCATAGATTGGGGGTTCTACAAATTGCTGTTAAGAATATTGTCTCTCCTGGGTCCTTCCACTAGTCACCCTAGCTCGAGCACAGATCCCAGACCTTCCAGGCTTTCCCCTCAGTATGTAGCCTTTGCATATGGTTTTAGTATGCAGCAAGCAGAGACCCTGCCACCTCACAGGTCTTATGACTGTCTGATTGACCTCCTCCCTAGGGGCAGGGTCTACCTGCTCTCGGTCCCAGAATCCACAGCCATGACTAACTACATCTGGGAAAATCTAGAGTGGGGATTTATCCACCCTTCCTCATCTCTTGCTGGGGCAAGATTCTTCTTTGTGGGAAAGAAAGATTGCTCTCTTAGGCTATACAGGGACCTCAGTGCCATTACTCTATAAAATCAGTACCCCTTGCCCATCATTATGGAGCTATTCGGCCACCTGTGAGAGGTACAAATCTTCACAAAGCTGGACATCAGAGAGGCCTATAACCTTATACACATACAGGAGGGCAATTAGTGGAAGATGGAATTCAATACTGGGTCAGCCATTATGAATATCTGGTCATGCTTTTTGGCCTTTGCAATGTTCCCGCCATCTTCCAACATATCGTCAATGAGATCTTCCATGACCTCCTGTACTCCCATGTTGTAGTACATCTGTATGACATCCTCATCTTTTCATGTTCCTTGGCACAGCACCACTAGCATGTAAGACAAGTGTTACACGGATTCCAAAAACACCATTTATACGCTAAACTTGAAAAGTGTATGTTCGAGCAGGAATTACCACCATTCTTGGGCTACATCATCTCCCAGCATGATCTGCACTTGGACCTAGAGAAGGTAAAGGCCATTCAAGGATGGCTCCAATCCATCCAGCTTAAGGCCTTGCAATGCTTTCTTGGCTTTGCTAATAATTACTATCAGTTCATGCACGGATGCTCCGCTTTGGTGCCTCCTTTCACTGCTCTTACTAAGGAATGCATTGACACCAGACACTGCGCTGAAAAGGAAAGTCAGACTTTTGGTCATCTCAATCAAGAATTCCTCAGTGATCTCTGTCTTCACCATCTGGATCCATTGAAACCCTTCATCATGGAGGTAGGTCCTCTGCATTGGGGTAGAGGCTGTCCTCGCTCAGCAGAATTATCAAGGGACCCTCATGTCATGCTATTTCATTTCTAAGAATTTCACATTCATGGAAATGAATTATACCATTAAGGACAGAGAACCCTTGGCTGTGAAGTTGGTTCTGGATGAATGGCGTCACCTATTGGAGGGGACTAGACACTAAATCATGATCTATACAGACCAGGACTTGTAGTAGAAAATTCACCAACTCCTTACTATGGCTGCCGAGAGATACAAAAGCAGACAAGAGGCACTATCTGGTATCTCAACTCAAACCCTGAGAATTGGTATGGCTGAGTACATACAACCTATGACTCAAGAACCCCTCTACCAAATTTTCATTATGTTTCATTGGGCCATTCCTCATCATTCATCAGATTGGTCCAGTAGCTTATCAGTTGAAACTCCTACCTACTCTCAAAGTCCATGACATGTTCTTTGTCTCCTTCCTCAAATCATTACTCTTGTAATGGCCTTCCTAAACCTATGGAGGTAACATCTGAGGAGGATACTGAGTATGAAATCCAGATGTCCTCGACTCCAAGAGGATCTGGAACAGGCTCCACTACCTCATTTAATAGAATGGCTTTGGCCCCGAAGAAAACACATGGGAACCTGCTTCCAATGTCCAAGCACCCCAATTTAAATAGGAGCTTCATCAACGCTATCCCCAGAAGCCTAAGCCAAGAAGATTGGGGAGGAGGCTTAGAAGGGGAGTACAGTAATGTTCTGGCCAGCCATGGGAAGGTCCCATGACCAGCTGGACCTAACCCCAACATCGCTGACTCCTGGACATCACTGGAATTCTCTACAGCAGGAATACTATCATGTGCTGCTTTGCCACTCTCACCATGCTTCTCCCTAGGCGTGTGCTTCTATCACATTTCAAGGCCCCCGCAGAGGGAAAAACCTTTGCAGCACTCCAGGATGTCAGAATGGCTGGGTATTTAAACCCAAGCCGTGCTCTAGCTGAATGCCTCAGCAACAGATTCCTCTGCCTTGCAGTGCATGTTGCTATTGTATTCTGTGCCTTGCCTCCTTGTCTTCTCATTCTTCCCTTGCTCCTTGTCTCCTTGTTGTTTCTCTGCCTTTTCTACCTGTTTCCTGGTCCTCTGTGTCTTGTCCTGTCCACCCATCTCTGCCTGCCACTTGGTACCTGGAGTCTCTCTAATTGCTCCTTAAGGGACACTCATCTAAGCCCTGCTGGCCCGTGGAAACCTAAGGTTCAACCTTCAGGGAATGGGGCTGGTATGGGTGAAGCTCCAGCTCCAGTACCAGTAGGGGCATGTTTCCTAGTTGTCAGCGTCAACCTAGTTGTCAGCATCAACCATGCCACAGCCCAAGGGCTCACATCCATGACACCTGAAACAACAAACCCAGCAATGGCAGAATTACAGAAAAAATACGACCAGCCTCCTTCCATCCACCCATAATCTAGAGTAGTACAATGTTTCTGAAAAATTGGAAAGCTTCCTCTCTAATAGCAAGTGATAATGAATTCCAGAGAATAGACCTGGCAACTGAAAATGCATAGGTAGGTCCACATTTCCATTAGGAAAGCTGATTTGACAGAAGGCACAGTGAACAGGGATGTCCATGATGATGTACACAGAGTGAGGGAATAAGTATACTTCAAGAGCACATCTTTCAGATAATTTGGACCATCATCTCTAATGGCTTTAAACATCAAAGTACTTTGAACTTAATCCTTTGAACAAAAGGGAGCCAAATTAAGTCCTTTAATATGGGAGTTATGAGATCACATGATTTACTGCCTGAAATTAATCATGCAGCAGAATTTTGGATTAACTAAATTGTGATCTCTTTTCATAGCCTTTGTGTAGCAAGGTGTTGGGTATGGTATCTCGGATTACAAATTCTGAGTAAGGATTAGGGATGTGAATCGTTTTTTGACGATTTAAAATATCATCCGATATATTTTAAATCATCAAAAATCGTTAGAGTCGATATTTAATAGGAATTCCCCCGATTTATCATCAAAAATCGTAAATCGGGGGAAGGGGGAGGGGAAGGGGGAGGGCGGGAAAACCGGCACACTAAAACAACCCTAAAACCCACCCCGACCCTTTAAAATAAATCCCCCACCCTCCCGAACCCCCCCCCCAAATGTCTTAAATTACCTGGGGTCCAGTGGGGGGGTCCCGTTGTGATCTTCCACTCTCGGGCCACGGGTGCGTTGATAGAAAAATGGCGCCGGCGCTACCTTTGCCCTGTCATATGACAGGGCAAAGGTAGCGCCGGCGCCATTTTGGTTCCTATCCCCCGACGTCACGAGCGTAGGAGATCGCTCCCAGACCCCCGCTGGACCCCCAGGGACTTTTGGCCAGCTTGGGGGGGCCTCCTGACCCCCACAAGACTTGCCAAAAGTCCAGCGGGGGTCCGGGAACGACCTCCTGCACTCGAATCATGTTGCCGTACGGCCGGCGCCATTTTGCCGTACGGCAATATGGCCATATGGCCGGTGCCATTTTGCCCTGTCATATGACAGGGCAAAATTCCGGCGCCGGCGCCATTTTCCGGTAGCACCAGCGCCATTTTCTATCAATGCACCCGTGGCCCGAGAGTGGAAGATCACAACGGGACCCCCCCCACTGGACCCCAGGTAATTTAAGACATTTGGGGGGGGGGGGGTTCGGGAGGGTGGGGGATTTATTTTAAAGGGTCGGGATGGGTTTTAGGGATGTTTTAGTGTGCCAGTTTTCCCGCCCTCCCCGATTTACACGATATTTAAAAAAACAAAACCGCGACGATTCGATTCCCTCCCCCCCCAGCCGAAATCGATCGTTAAGACGATCAATCACATGATACACATCTCTAGTAAGGATATGCATTTGTTTTGATCCAAATGGAAACGTGCATTGAATGAGTCAATTTTTGTTAAAGATTTGTGGCACAACAGAGTTACTTTAGATAGCAGAATGCCTTCTAAAGAGAAACAAACAAGTTAGGGAAGTTTCTTCTTTGCAAAACAACACTGCTTTATTAACAAGGTAAAATTAGCAGCCAGCAAGTTGACTCACACAGAAACAGGAAGCAAGTTATTACCATACAGTACCGAACAGAATAGAAGCCCTAGTTGTTCAAAACAGTTTAGCACTAGCCAACTCAATACTGTTCAGCACAATAACATGAAACATATTTGCATATGGGCTAAATAGTCAATTTTCACAATGGAGAAAGGTGAGTAGTGGAGTTTCTCAGGGATCTGTACTAGGACTACTACTTTGTAACATATTCATAAAAGACATAGCGATGGGAACAAATGAGGTGATCAAATTTGTTGATGATACAAAATTATCCAAAGTCGCAAGAGGATTGTGAGAAATTGCAAATGGATCTTGCGAGACTGGGAGATCAGGCATCCAAATGATAGCTGACATTTTATTTATTTATTACTTTTTATGTGGACAAGTACTAAGTGATGCAAATAAGAAAGAGCAATTCTGATTATAATTACACAATGCAAGGTTCCACATTGGAAGTCACCACCCAGGAAAAGGATCTATGCGTGAGCATGGATAACACTGCATGTTGAAATCTTCTGCTGAGTGTGAGGCAGCAGACAAGGAAGCAATGAGAATGCTAGGAATTATTAGGGAAGGAATGGAGAATAAAACAGAGAATATCATGATGCCTCTGCATCGCTCCATGATGTGAGTATACCTTGAATACTGTGTGCAGTTCTGGTCACTGCATCTCCAAAAAGATATAGTAGAAAAGACACAGAGAAGGGCAACCAAAATGATAAAGGGGATGGAACAATTTCCCTATGACAGAAGTTCCCAAACCTGTCCTGGAAGACCCCATCCAGTCAGATTTTCAGAAAATACAGAATGGATATACATGAGATGAAATTTGCATGTTATGGAGGTATTGGCAATGCATGGAAATTCATCTCATGCATATTAATTGTGGATATCCTGAAAACCCTACTGGTTGGGGGACTTCCAGGATAGGTTTGGAAATCACTGCCCTATGAGGAAATGCTAAAGAGATTAGGGCTCTTCTGTTTGGAAAAAAGATGTCTAATGGGAGATATCATAGAGGTCTTTAAAATAATGAGGTGGAACAGGTAAACATGAATCAATTGTTTACTCTTTCTAAAAGTATAAAGATTAGGGGACAGTCAATTAAGTTACTAGGTGATACATTTAAGATAAATAGGAGAACATATTTTTTACACAATGCATAATTAAACTCTGGAATTCATTGCTGGAGGATGTGGTGAAAGCTGTTGGTGTAGCTGGATTTAAAACAGATTTAGACACGTTCCTGGAAGAAAAGTCTATAAACCATTATTAAGGTGGACTTGGGGAAATCTACTTCTTATCACTGTGATAAGCAGCATGGAATCTATCAACCTTTTGAGATCCTATCAGGTACATTTGTTCTGGATTGGTCACTATTAGATACTAGGGATGTGAATCGTTTTTGAACGATTAAAATTATCGTCAGATAATTTTAAAATCGTCCAAAATCGTTAGAGTGCAGATACAATACAAATGCCCCCGATTTATCATCAGGGGCATTTGTATTGTATCGTTAAATAGGGCGCGAGAAAACCGGCACACCAAAAAAACCCTAAAACCCACCCCGAACCTTTAAAAGAAATCCCCCACCCTCCCGAACCCCCCTAAAATGTTTTAAATTACCTGGGGTCCAGTGGGGGGGGGGGGTCCCGACGCGATCTCCCTCTCTCTCTAGCCACGACTGCGTTGAGAAATGGCACCGGTGGCCCATTGCCCTTATCATGTGACAGGGCAAAGGTAGCACCGGCGCCATTTTGTTTCCTGGCTCCCGATGTCACGCCTGCTGGAGATCGCCCCCGGACCCCCGCTGGACCCCCAGGGACTTTTGGCCAGCTTGGGTGGGCCTCCTGACCCCCACAAGACTTGCCAAAAGTCCAGCGGGGGTCCGGGAGCGACCTCCTGCATGCGGGCCGTATTGCCAATCTTCAAAATGGCGCCGGTGCTACCTTTGCCCTCACTATGTCATATGGGCGACCAAGCTGGCCAAAAGTCCCTGGGGGCCCAGCGGGGGTCCGTGGGCGATCTCCAGCAGGTGTGACGTCGGGAGCCAGGAAACAAAATGGCGCCGGCACTACCTTTGCCCTGTCACATGATAAGGGCAAAGGGCCACCGGCGCCATTTCTCAATGCAGTCGTGGCTAGAGAGAGAGGGAGATCGCGTCGGGACCCCCCCACTGGACCCCAGGTAATTTAAAACATTTTGGGGGGGGTTGGGAGGGTGGGGGATTTCTTTTAAAGGTCCGGGGTGGGTTTTAGGGTTTTTTTGGTGTGCCGGTTTTCCCGCCTTCCCCCGATTTACGATTTTTAACGATATTTTAAAAAAAACAAACACGACGATAAGATTTCCCTCCCCCCCAGCCAAAATCGATCATTAAGACGATTCACACCTCTATTAGATACTGGGCTTGATGGACCTTTGGTCTGACCCAGTATGGCAAATCTTATGATCTAAGATATAGCAGAACTAGAAAAGAGGGTCACTTTCCAAGGAGTTAAGTCTGCAAATTGCACTAACAGACGTTAATGCAAATGTTTGTATTCAGGGGGCAGAGTATATGTACAGTAGGAAAGAGTTATCATGTGCAGCAAAACAACCCTTTCATGTGAGAGAGAGAGAGAGAGAGAGAGAGAGAGAGAGAGAGAGAGAGAGAGACTTGCTATAATGTCTACTCCCTAGACAGCTATTTGTATCCCTATGAGAGGCCCACCTAGTAACTCGAGGTGGTGATTAGTATGAGTGTAGGGGGTTGGGGGCCGCTTTCACATTCAACATGAGACGTACGAACAGAACAGTGGTCTCTTGTGAAGATTTGATGGCCTTCGGAGTAAGGAAACTCACTCCAAGATGAGATTTGGGCAATGTTCTCTCAAACTAGCTTGTTGTTGCCCAGGTAGAGTGTCCATCAAGCTAGTTTGAGAGAACATTGCCCAAATCTCATCTTGGAGTGAGTTTCCTTACTCCGAAGGCCATCAAATCTTCACAAGAGACCACTGTTCTGTTCGTACGTCGCATGTTGAATGTGAAAGCGGCCCCCAACCCCCTACACTCATACCTAATCCCCACCTTAACCTGAAATAGTAAAGGTCTTCACAGGGCAGGGGCGATCCCAAGACGCTCCTGCCCAGCTGTGATCTCTTTAAAATGGTGCTGGAGCATCAGCAGGACAGGAGCGTCTGGAGATCGCCCCTAGCCTGAGAAGATGCTTACAGTTGTGGGTAAGGTGAGGCAGGGGAAAAGAGGAAAAGTCCGACGGGGCTATTTTATTTTTCAGAATTGTGATTTTTTGAAAAGGGAGAGTGGCTAGTAGCTATTTTCCTTTTTCAACGCACAAAAAAAAACCTTCCTTTGCACACACCTACTAGTACGGATGTTTCAATGTGAATAACTGAATATTATATCAGAGCAAATATTTGCCTTATCATATACATCTGTCTAATCTGTGAAGTGATTCTCAGTTAAATATTCCCTGTGGCCATGATCAGGTGTGAATTTGAAGGTTGAACTAAGGACTATAATTTTCATTCTTGCCTTTTGGTAATACAATCTCCCATTAAATAAAAATTACACAGTGGTCTTCTATCATGAGATTAATGACTGGCCTGCAAGCAGACAAACCGGAATTTCAGTATTTCCTTTGGCTGTTGCTTTTTTAAATGACAGTATCTTGCTCTGGGTGAAAGATTAAGACTCTGCAATATGGTATTAAGTTATTTAAAGATAGATTTTTTTTAGATTACAATATCTGTTTTTTAAGGGCCAACTCTGTAATAGCCTCAGGGGGCCTAAGGCTGTTTAGCATGATATGCACTAAGCCAGGGGTGGCCAACTCTAGTCCTCAAGAGACACAAACAGACCTGATTTTCAGGATACCCACAATGAATATGCATGAGATAGATTTGCATGTACTGCCTCCATTGTATGGGTATACCTACATATCGCGTGCATATTTGTTGTGGATATATTGACAATCAGGCCCTTTTGTGGCTCTCGAGGACTGAAGTTGGGCAATACTGCATTAAATGGGTGATAGTCAAAGGCATCTAACTGCCCAACTATGGCTAGATCTCTCAGGGAAAAATAAAATCCTTAGCTGCGAGGCTAAATCTGGCCATTGGTTTTACCAGGTAGTAGGATTTAGGAGGGATGTGCAGCAGGAACGGATTCGTCCGATTCGGTATTTGTATTCGTTGGGACCCAAATCCATTGCATCCGTTTTCGGGGGACCCCGATTTGTCCATTAGTTACATATGGTATTCGTTTCCCATTAAAGTTAAAAAAAATCCCCATCCCAACCCTTTAAATTTAATTAACTACAACCCCCCATCCTCCTGACCCCCCCAAGACTTCCCAAAAGTCCCTGGTGTGATCTCCTACACTCGGGCCTTCAGTGCCGGCCGTCGCCATCTTGTGCTTCTACCATGTGACAGGGGCCGACCAATGGCACCAGTAGCCCCTGTGACATAGTAAGGGCAAAAGCTATTGGCGCCATTTTGAATACCGGCAGCCAACAGCCCGAGTGCAGGAGATCGCTCCAGGACCCCTGCTGGACCACCAGGGACTTTTGGCACGGTAGGAGCACTAGATGGCCCGCGCCATTTTTAAAGATGGTGCCAGCACCGGCCGTCCATTACTCCTACCATGTGACAGGGGCCGGCCAATGACACGGACACCCTGTCACATAGTAAGGGCAAAGGGCCATCGGTGCCATTTTGATTAGTGGCAGTCGATGGCCCGAGAGTGGGAGATCGCTCCCGGGACTCCCACTGGACCACCAGGTACTTGTAAAACGTTTGGGGGTGGGGGAAGCTAATGGATCAGTTTTAAAGGGTCAGGGTGGGTTTAGGGATTGTTTTGGTGTGCCGTTTTTCCTACCCTCCCCCAAAACGATAAGAGAACCCCACGAACAATTTCGTGGGATTTTCCTATCGGTTTCGGGGAGCCCCCGATTTCTGACGACTTTGAAAATATTGTATGATATTTTCAATCATCAGAAGCACGATTCACATCCCTATTAGCCACTCAATTTACAGGGTTTGGTCAGGAGTTGGAACTTAGCCAGCTATTACTCATGTTCAGTGCAAGATGGCTAAGTAAATTTCTTAACATTGATTGTAGTTATAGCTGGCTTAAATCTAGCCTGCTTAATTTAACCAGATAGATTACAGATGAAAATTATTCTAAATATAGCCAGCAGTTTTGATGTCTCTGTGGCACCCTACAGATGTAGCATGCACACTAAACCAGGGTTAGCAGACAGTGATTGATTGTGTGGTAAAATTGGTATATAGTTACATGAAAATAAGGACATATATTAAAATTAGGCCTTTGCAGGCACAGAGGACATAATGTATGCTCATCTCTACCTGTGTTTTAACATGTCCTTGCTAATGCCTAAAATGTAACACCTGCCTCAGACTAGATGTCAACTTTTCAACATGCATGCTATTGAAAAAACTTCGTTTCCAGTACCCTTTGCGGCTAAAACATGAAGGTGATGCAAGAGTGCACAATGTAGAAGGCATGAGGCTTTTACTGTGTCTAATAATTCCACAATATCATATAGAATGGCATGATTGTTACCTCTCTGCCTGCTGTGCCCCAGATATACCACCACAGGAACCTGACTGTTACCACTTTGCCCATCTGCCCTACCCCAGATATAACCACACTGCCTACCAGTCAATGGGTAGCTCATTGCTGGCATCCTGGAACCTGCTTTTTTGCATTCAGCTTGTGACTACCTCCAGGGCTTGCAAGGGCCAGATATGGCATACTATCACACAGAATAGCACAAAAAGAGCAACATCTCCCAAATGAAGTACACAAAGATCCTAAAAAAGAGGTGCAGGGACTCTATCATCACAATAGATTCAATACACAATATATTAAAAATATTTTTATCCAAGAGAGCAGGTATCAGAGCATTCACTGTTGCAATTATAATCCACTGTCTCCTGCATGCAATGCACTTCAAACAGTATCAGTGAGGCCCTGATATTATCAAATGATGTACGATAGCTTAGAGGTGTGCAGCCAAAACGTTTTCGTTGCATACGTGATACGTATTCGTGGGGGGTCAATTCTGTTTCATGCGGAAGTATGGAGAGTTCCATAAGTTGTCGATCTGTAAATACGTTACTACGGCGAGTTAAATTAGTGTTCCAGCTAAAATTAAAATTAACTACAACCCCCCCACCCTCCTGACCCCCCCCCCAAGTCTTACCAAAACTCCCTGGTGGTCCAGCGGTGGTGTCAGGGAACTCACTCACACCCTCGGTGCTAGTTTCATCATGGCGCCGATAGCCTTTGTCACAGGAGCTCCCGGTGCCATTGGTCAGCCCCTGTCACATGGTTATCGGCGCCATCTTGTGCTCCTACCATGTGACAGGGGCTGACCAATGGCACCGGTAGCCCCTGTGACATGGGATGGGCAAAGGCTATCGGCGCCATTTTGAGTATTGGCATCAGACGGCAGGTCGCTCCAGGACCCCCGTTGGACCCACAGGGACTTTTGGCCAGCTTGGGGGGGCCTCCTGACACCCACAAGACTTGCCAAAAGTCCAGCGGGGGTCCGGGAGCGACCTCCTTGCACGCCGGCCGTCTGATGCCAATACTCAAAATGGCGCCTTCGCCCTCACTATGTGTGTCATAGTGAGGGCAAAGGTGATCGGTGCCATTTTGAGACTCAAAATCGCCGTCCGATGCCAATACTCAAAATGGCGCCGATCGCCATCATAGTGAGGACAAAGGCGATCGGCGCCATTTTGAGTATTGGCATCGGACGGCGATTTTGAGTCTCAAAATGGCGCCGATCGCCTTTGCCCTCACTATGACGGCGATCGGCGCCCATATTTACGACGGCGGTGGCCATCTTTAAATACAGCGGCGGCCATCTTTAAAGTTTTGGGGAGGGGTTCGGGAGGGTGGGGGAAGGTAAGGGATATGTTTTATAGGGTCGGGGTGGGTTTAGGGGTTTTTTTGGTGTGCCGGGTTTCCCCGCCCTCCCCCTCCCCCGATTTACGATTTTTCACGATAAATCGGGGGAATTTCTATTGTATCGTGACCCTTAACGATTTTTGATGATTTAAAATATATCTGACGATTGTTTTAAATCGTCAAAAAAGATTCACATCCCTACAAATTATATCGCAATGAGAGAGAAGAGCACCCAGGAGGTGGTGTGGCGCTTTATCTCTGGGATGGCATAGAGTCCAACAGGATAAACATCTTGCATGAGACTAAATGCAAAATTAATCTTTATGGGTAGAAATCCCTTGTGTGTCGGGGAAGACTTTAGTAATAGGAGTATACTACCGTCCACCTAGTCAAGATGATGAGATGGACAGTGAAATGCTAAGAGAAATTAGGGAAGCTAACCAAATTGGTAGCGCGGTAATAATGGGATACTTCAATTACCCCAATATTGAGTGGGTAAGTGTATCATCGGGATATGCTAGAAAGATAACATTCCTGGATGGAATAAATGAAAACTTTATGGAGCAATTGGTTCAGGAACCGACGAGAGAGGGAGCAATTTTAGATCTAATTCTCAGTGGAGCACAGGATTTGGTGAGAGAGGTAACGTTGGTGGGGCTGCTTGGCGATAGTGATCATAATATGATCACATATGAATTAATGACTGGAAGAGGAAGAGTATGCAAATCCATGGCTCACATGCTAAACTTTCAAAAGGGAAACTTTGATAAAATGAGAAAATTTGTTAGAAAAAAACTGAAAGGAGCAGCTACAAAAGTAAAAAGTGTGCAAGAGGCGTGGTCATTGTTAAAAAATACCATTCTAGAAGCACAGACCAGATGTATTCCACACATTAAGAAAGGTGGAAAGAAGGGCAAAATGATTACCGGCATGGTTAAAAGGGGAGGTGAAAGAAGCTATTTTAGCCAAAAGATCTTCATTCAAAAATTGGAAGAAGGATCCAACAGAAGAAAATAGGATAAAGCATAAACGTCGGCAAGTTAAATGTAAGACATTGATAAGACAGGCTAAGAGAGAATTTGAAAAGAAGTTGGCTGTAGAGGGAAAAACTCACAGTAAAAACTTTTTTAAATATATCCGAAGCAGAAAGCCTGTGAGGGAGTCAGTTCGACCATTAGATGATCGAGGGGTTAAAGGGGCACTTAGAGAAGATAAGGCCATCGCGGAAAGATTAAATGATTTCTTTGCTTCGGTGTTTACTGAAGAGGATGTTGGGGAGGTACCCGTACTGGAGAAGGTTTTCATGGGTAATGATTCAGATGGACTGAATCAAATCACGGTGAACCTAGAAGATGTGGTAGACCTGATTGACAAACTGAAGAGTAGTAAATCACCTGGACCGGATGGTATACACCCCAGAGTTCTGAAGGAACTAAAAAATGAAATTTCAGACCTATTTGTAAAAATTTGTAACCTATCATTAAAATCATCCATTGTACCTGAAGACTGGAGGGTAGCTAATGTAACCCCAATATTTAAAAAGGGCTCCAGGGGCGATCCGGGAAACTACAGACCGGTTAGTAGAGAAGTGAATCAGAACCGGAATCTGATCGGTTCCGGTTCCGATCCAAATCTTAAAATTTTTATCGCCCAGCCCGATTTGAGTTCCGATTATCAGCTGCGCCCGATCCGATAATCAAAACACCCTCCTGAACCCCCAAAAAAGGTTTTAAAATTACCTGGTGGTCCAGCGGGAGCGAGGGGAGCAATCTCCCGCTCTCAGGCCATCGGCTGCGTTAATAAAAATGGCGCCGATGGCCCTTTGCCCTTACCCTGTGTCAGGGCAAAGGTAGCGCCGGCGCCATTTTGAATACTGGCAATACAGCCAGAGTGCAGGAGGTCACTCCCGGACCCCCGCTGGACTTTTGGCAAGTCTTGTGGGGGTCAGGAGGCCCCCCCCAAGCTGTCCAAAAGTCCCTGGGGGTCCAGCGGGGTTCCGGGAGCGATCTCCCGCACTCAGGCCGTATTGCCAATATTCAAAATGGCACCAGCACTACCTTTGCCCTGTCACAGGGTAAGGGCAAAGGGCCATCGGTGCCATTTTTATTAACACAGCCGATGGCCTGAGAGCGGGAGATTGCACCCCCGCTGGACCACCAGGTTTTGGGGGGGTCAAGGGGGTCATTTTAAAGGGTCGGGTGGGTTTTTTTTTTATTGGGCCATCAGCGCCATTTATATTAGTGGCGGCCAAAATGGCGCCGATGGCCCGAGAGCAGGAGATCGCGCCGGGACACCCCCCCCCCCCCTCCCACTGGACCACCAGGTAATTTAAAACATTTGGGGGGAGTTTGGGAGGGTGGGGGATTTGTTTTAAAGGGTCGGGGTGGGTTTAGGGGTTGTTTTGGTGTGCCGGTTTTCCCACCCTCCCCCGATTTACGATTTTTCACGATAAATCGGGGGAATTTCTATTGTATCACGACTCTAACGATTTTTGACGATTTAAAAAATATCTGACGATTTTTTTAAATTGTCAAAAAATGATTCACATCCCTACCGGTTAGCCTGACTTCAGTGCCAGGAAAAATAGTGGAAAGTATTCTAAACATCAAAATCACAAAACATATAGAAAGACATGGTTTAATGGAACAAAGTCAGCATGGCTTTACCCAAGGCAAGTTTTGCCTCACAAATCTGCTTCACTTTTTTGAAGGAGTTAATAAACGTGGATAAAGATGAACCAGTAGATGTAGTATACGTGAATTTTCAGAAGGCTTTTGACAAAGTTCCTCATGAGAGGCTTCTAGGAAAAGTAAAACGTCATGGAATAGGTGGCGATGTCCTTTCATGGATTGCAAACTGGCTATAAGACAGGAAACAGAGAGTAGGATTAAATGGACAATTTTCTCAGTGGAAGGGAGTGGGCAGTGGAGTGTCTCAGGGATCTGTATTGGGACCCTTACTTTTCAATATAGTTATAAATGATCTGGAAAGAAATACGACGAGTGAGATAATCAAATCTGCAGATGATACAAAATTGTTCAGAGTAGTTCAGAGTAGTTAAATCACAAGCAGATTGTGAAACTGGAAAATTGGGCATCAAAATGGCAGATGAAATTTAATGTGGATAAGTGCAAGGTGATGCATATAGGGAAAAATAACCCATGCTATAGTTACTCAATGTTAGGTTCCATATTAGGTGCTACAACCCAAGAAAGAGATCTAGGCTTCATAGTGGATAACACATTGAAATCGTCAGTTCAGTGTGCTGCGGCAGTCAAAAAAGCAAACAGAATGTTGGGAATTATTAGAAAGTGAATGGTGAATAAAATGGAAAATTTCATAATGCCTCTGTATCGTTCCATGGTGAGACCGCACCTTGAATACTGTGTACAATTCTGGTCGCCGCATCTCAAAAAAGATATAATTGCAATGGAGAAGGTACAGAGAAGGGCTACTAAAATGATAAGGGGAATGGAATAGCTCCCTTATGAGGAAAGACTAAAGAGATTAGGACTTTTCATCTTGGAGAAGAGACGGCTGAGGGGGGATATGATAGAGGTGTTTAAAATCATGAGAGGTCTAGAACAGGTAGATGTGAATCAGTTATTTACTCTTTCAGATAATAGAAAGACTAGGGTGCACATTTAAAACTAATCAGAGAAAGTTATTTTTTACTCAACGACAATTAAACTCCGGAATTTGTTGCCAGAGGATGTGGTTAGTGCAGTTAGTATAACTGTGTTTAAAAAAGGATTGGATAAGTTCTTGGAGGAGAAGTCCATTACCTGCTATTAATTAAGTTGACTTAGAAAATAGCCACTGCTATTACTAGCAATGGTAACATGGAATAGATTTAGTTTTTGGGTACTTGCCAGGTTCTTTTGGCCTGGATTGGCCACTGTTGAAAACAGGATGCTGGGCTTGATGGACCCTTGGTCTGACCCAGTATGGCATGTTCTTATGTATATGTAAGGCTCGCTTTGTCGTTCCAATATATAGAAGATGTCACAGATACCATATACAGTAAATAACCTTAACCGACAAAATGTAGTTGAATGCTGTAAATTAAAACCTCCCGTTGTTGAAAAAGATAAACCATCTGGTTTACCTTGGTTTCAAACAGAACAACGCCCACACGGGGAGTAACCTAAATGTACATTGACTCCAATGTCCACATTCACTAGTTCAACACTGCCTATCTTTTGGCATAGTTTCAAAGATCTTACTTTTGTGGCTATAGAACAACTAAAACCAAGTAGGTGAGGAAATTTAGATATAATGTTAGAGCAAAAATGGATATATTTCTTTAAGAAAGTAGAACCTTCGCATTTGAATACAGAAGTTGATAGGTCAATTTATTAGAAGGAGAGTATTGGTTGTGATGTCATGTCGGTAGGTTTGTCATTGGTTCATTTATTAGGGATGTGAATCGTTTTTTGACGATTTAAAATATCGTCCGATATATTTTAAATCGTCAAAAATCGTTAGAGCCGCGATACAATAACAATTCCCCCGATTTATCATCAAAAAATCGTAAATCGGGGGAAGGGGGAGGGGAAGGGGGAGGGCGGGAAAACTGGCACACTAAAACAAGCCTAAAACCCACCCCGACCCTTTAAAATAAATCCCCCACCCCCCCCCAACCCCCCCAAAATGCCTTAAATTACCTGGGGTCCAGAGGAAGGGTCCCGGTGTGATCTTTTACTCTCGGACCTCCGGTACTTGTAGAAATGGCGCCGGCGCTACCTTTGGTTTTTCCGTACGGAAAAACGATTCGCGGCAGGAGATCGCTCCCGGACCCCCGCTGGACCCCCAGGGACTTTTGGCCAGCTTGGGGGGGCCTCCTGACCCCCACAAGACTTGCCAAAAGTCCAGCAGGGGTCCGGAACGACCTCCTGCAGTTGAATCGTGTTGTCTACAGCCGGCGCCATTTTGCGCCGCCATTTTGCGCAAAATGGCGCCGGCCGTAGACAACACGATTCGACTGCAGGAGGTCGTTCCGGACCCCCGCTGGACTTTTGGCAAGTCTTGTGGGGGTCAGGAGGCCCCCCCAAGCTGGCCAAAAGTCCCTGGGGGTCCAGCGGGGGTCCGGGAGCGATCTCCTGCCGCGAATCGTTTTTCCGTACGGAAAAACCAAAGGTGCGGCGTATGGTCGGCGCCATTTTCCGTACGGAAAAACGATTCGCATGCAGGAAGTCGTTCCCGGACCCCCGCTGGATTTTTGGCAAGTCTTGTGGGGGTCAGGAGGCCCCCCAAGCTGGCCAAAAGTTCCTGGGAGTCTAGCGGGGGTCCGGGAGCGATCTCCTATGCTCATGACCTCGGGGGACAAAAAACAAAATGGCGCCGGCGCTACCTTTGACCTGTCATATGAAAAGGCAAAGGTAGCGCTGGCGCCATTTCTACAAGCACCGGAGGTCTGAGAGTAAAAGATCACACCAGGACCCTTCCTCTGGACCCCAGGTAATTTAAGGCATTTTGGGGGGGTTCGGGAGGGTGGGGAATTTATTTTAAAGGGTCGGGGTGGGTTTTAGGATTGTTTTAGTGTACCGGTTTTCCCGCCCTCCCCCCCACTGGACCCCAGGTAATTTAAGGCATTTGGGGTGGGGGATTTATTTTAAAGGGTCGGGGTGGGTTTTAGGGATGTTTTAGTGTGCCGGTTTTCGATTTACACGATTTTCACGATTTTCACGATATTTAAAAAACCCAAACGGCGACGATCCGATTCCCTCCCCCTCCCAGCCGAAATCGATCGTTAAGACGATCGATCACATGATTCGCATCTCTATCATTTATATCCTTGAAATAGGAAATGAGTGAGCATGTAGTTGAACTTTTTCCCATTTTTTGTAATGTTAAAGTAACAACAAGAAATGTGTGGTAAGCAGACGTTGTATTGTGTTGTTGTTCCTTTTAATGACCTAAGTGTGTGTCTAATAAATGTTTGTGTTATTTGTTTTTTAGAATCATTCACAATGAAATCCTGAAGAAGACATTTGTTGCCAAAACATGGGCCATGTTAAATCAGGTCAATTGATATTTGGGTTTGATCGATAGCTTTTAACAAAGATAGATACATAAGTATATTTTGGTATAATTAATAGTGGATTGATAAGCATGTAGATGCTTTAGTATTTTGATAAATTAGGGAAGAGAGCTATGGCACATGATTTGATAATATCAGTGCCTCACTGATACTATTTGAAGGGCATTGCACACAAGAGACAGTAGATGACAATTACACCAGCGGATGCTCTGATGCTTGCTCTCTTAGAACACATTTTTGATAAAAAAAATATATATATATATTGTGTATTGAAATCTATTGTGACAATAGTTTCCCTGTACCTATTTTTTTTGGATCTTTGTAGTACTATCACACAGGCCATATCCAGGTGCAGTGGAATTGAGAGGACCAGAGAACAGGTGGCCCACTGCTACAGGGACATAAAGGTCCATTTAAAAAACAAAGTGGCAAGCAGGAACAAATACATGTGGCAGATTGGATGAGGAGCCCCATGCCCAATTTTCCTGATGCTGATGGAGGAGCGCCTGATTCAAAGGCTGGGTCAGGACATGTTCGAGGGATGGAAAAGGCCTTGGACACCACACGAGCTGGGGCCGGTAAGTTACATCCCCGGCAAATGTGAAGTCTGCTATACTTGTCCATGCTTTTTTTGTATAGGATGCTCACACTGAATGATGCAAAGTGCACATCTTATGCAAAACAGTGCATGTGCACTTTTTAGCATTCATAATTATGTCCTCTTCTATTTCCACAGCTCTGGCCCAAGAAACCCCCGCGGTCCTATAGCCAAAGGGATCAGCAACACAGCCCCAGATCTCAGTGGTCCCTTTCAACTGAATGCTCAGATACAGTGGAGTGAGGAAGAGGAAAGGAGGAGGAGCAGCAGCAGCCACAGCAGTAGCAGCTTCAAGGGTCACCTGTACCTCTCGACACCAGCCTAAACACCTCCAGCTTCATGGATGGAAATGTCCTGCCATGGAACCCCCAGGTTGCTATTGGTGAAGCTCCAGCTAGCCTCTGTCTCCTCCTGTGCTCCGCCTCCTGGTGGCAGGCGCTCTTTGGGTCCGACCAGGGAGCCTACCAATCCTGCACCAGGCCAAGGGTCCACCTCCCGGCGCAACATCAGCCTTTTCCTCCCCAGGGCTTTTGGGTGGCTGGGGGTGGCATTTTCTTTGCTGGTCTACCCTAGCTCTGTCCTGAAAGCTGGGGACTACTCCTTGGCGTTGACTCCTGTGAGAAGGGTGATGGCACAGGTGCTGGCTGAGGCTTATTCTGGACTAGTGGCAGGAGTGCTGTAGTTAAATTGTTGATATATATAGAAACAGTTGTGAAGCCCTGTGTTAGTGCTTCTTTCTGCCGCTGCATGGCCTGGATGTGGGCGACCTGAGTCCTCCTCAAGGAGACAATCTCTGCCCATATATGGTGAAGTTGGAGCTCATGTGTCCTCTCTATGTGATCTAATTTGGCCTGCACTGTAGAATCCACTTCTGGTGGGGTTGCTGCAGATGGTGGGGTTGGTGGTCGCTGAGGTGCTGTCTGTTCCTCCAAAGCTGGTATCGCCAACTTCATAGGATGAGCTGGCTGACTCTCTTCTTCATCCCATTTGCCACGTGGTATGCTGGAGGCAGGTGGTGACTGGGCTGCTTCCTTCCATGGCAAAGCAAATTCAAATGAAAATAGGCAAAAGCACAAGTATTGGCAAGACACATGTAAAATATAAGTAAGCCAGGCCAAGAAAGAATTTGAAAAGAAGCTGCCATAAAAGCAAAAACTAGTAATAAATACTTTTTTGAATACATTTGAAGCAAAAAGCCTGTGAGGGATTAACTAGTATGCTAGATGGCTGATGTGTAAAAGGGATTTTAAGGGAGGTCAGAAAAACGGCAGAAAAACTGAATGAATTCTTTGACGCAATCTTTACCGAGGAGGATATAGGGAATATATACATGCCGGAAACATTATTTGGTGATGGTGATTCTGAGCAACAAAAACAAATCTCTGTGATAATGGAGGAAGCAATAGATCAAATTGAAAAACTAGAGAGTAACAAACCACCAGGATGGTATCCACCCCAAGAGCCCTGAATGAGCTCACACATGAAATTGCAAACTTATTACTAATAATCTGTACCCTATCATTTAAACAGCCACAATACCTGAAGATTTGATTGTATCCGGTGTAATACCGATTTTTAAAAAGGGCTCCGGGAAACTATAAACCCTTGAGTTTGTTTTTGCTACAGTGTAAAATGATTGAAGCTATTCTTATTAACAACAAGAGAGAGAGCCTTCTCCATCGCTTCCCCCAATCTTTGGAACACTCTACCTGAAGACCTGAGAACTCAACACAACATAAAAACCTTCAAAAAAGACCTAAAAACTTTACTGTTTCGTAAATTCTTCACGGCCTCCCAATCATCTGCTCATACCAACTCTCAAATGAACTCATAACTATAATCTACAACATATCCTACATCCCTCCTCATCCAACCTTATATTTCTTCAGAAACTTGTTATGTTATGTTATATTTATTACTATAATTGTTAACTATGTTATGATGCCTCAAAACTTCCATGATAAAAACGTGTCCACTATGTAAACCATTATGATGGCTTCACCGAATAACGGTATATAAAACTCTTCAAATAAATTAAAATAAAATAAAAATATTTGGGAAAGTGAGGTAAATATGTTCAGTCCATAAATCTATCAATCTATCTATCTATCTACCTATCTATCTATCTATATATATTATTTTAGTAAGAATAGCTTCTATCATTTTATACGGTAGCAAAGGCTGACCTTTTAAAGCTCTTCATGTACTATAAGTGTGTGCTGTATTTTTTAATCTCTGGTTAGGTTTTTGCCATGATGAAGGTTTGGAACTATGTCCTCTTTAGAGTAAGTTACCTGATACCCGAGAGATGGTTTTCAGTATTTTAGTTTTAATGCTAACCTTCATGATGTTATTTTTGAACAACAGATATGCTCTGATGCAGCTTTACAGCAAAATACTGGCCAGGTCAGCAGTGATTTGTTACAGTTCTGCTTTTTCAAAGCAAGATTGCAAGGATGTATTTTCCTTCTGGTATCATTAAAGCTAATTAATTTTGTGTGGTGTTTACTGTTGTGGAGGCTCTGTTTGAAATGTATAAACTATATAAAAAATGAAAATGAGCAGTTAAAATATTAGAATATTAAAAATCAATATCTAAAATTTTTTTAATCAATGATTAAGACTTTTTGGAGCCATAGGGCCTAATTTTCAAAAGCATTTACACATGTAAAATGGTGTTTTACATGTGTTTTAAGTTTTACTTGGCTATTTTACTGTTTATAATGTATTTATTGTTGTAAACCGTTGCGATGGAACTTGAGTGACGGTATATAAGATCCAATAAATAAATGTTAATGTACTTTACTCATGTAAGTGGGCTTTTAAAAATTGCTATACTATATGCCATTGAATTGTCCATAGGATTTACCTATGTAAATGCACTTTACATGCATAAATAGTTTTGAAAAGTGATGCAATAATATGTTACATTTATATGCATAACTTCTTTGACATTTCACCTGATGGTGATTTCCTCATAGTTGGTTCTAGTCTATAGTCTGTTCCTCCTTTTATAAGGATTTTTACAGTTTTACTCTTTATTGATTAAGCCTCAGGTTGCTTGTTTCCTATTTTCTGTTTGAATATTTTAAGTGAAGTCTAAGGATTGAGAAGCTATTCATGTTTGTGTATCAATAAATATGTGGCATGTATTTTAAACATAGCAGTATATGTTTTGACTTATCCAGGTAAATGGTGACAAATATCTAGCTAAGTAGTGCTGCGGAAAATTATCTGGCTAAATAGAATGGCCAGATAAGTAAAAGAAAATTGTTCCTTAGGTGGATAAATAAAATAGATGGGTAATTGCCTTTGATACTTATATGGCTAACTGTCATTTCTTAAGTGGCGGTCATCTGCTATGCGCACGTATTTGTGCTCCTAATTATAATATACATATACACAAGGAAATTTAACTTGCGTATTTTCCTTAGCACTTGTCGGCTTTTATGCATGTAAAATATCAAATTTTACAACATGTGTGCGTGAAGGAAATTGCCAGTTTAACCAATTAGTCCTCCAGTTAGACCAGTCTATTTCCAATTCATCAAGACTCCCCTGGTTCTTCAGCCTGTACTCCCTCC
Source organism: Rhinatrema bivittatum (assembly GCF_901001135.1). Taxonomy (NCBI): domain Eukaryota; kingdom Metazoa; phylum Chordata; class Amphibia; order Gymnophiona; family Rhinatrematidae; genus Rhinatrema; species Rhinatrema bivittatum. Next base: position 30,075,164 of record NC_042618.1, on the reverse strand, counting down.
AGCTTACCTAGACTCCTCACCCAGTCAGTATTTGGCTAGGTAGAATTGGTTCTAAAGCATATGGGCCGGATTTTTAAACATACGCGCGTGGGGTACATTTGTGCGCACTACCTGGCACGCACAAATGTACATCCGATTTTATAACTTGCGTGCGCCGAGCCCTAGGGGAGCCCCGAAATTGGAGCGGTCTCGGAGGGATCTTTCCTTCGGCCCCCACCCACCTTTCCCTCACTTATCTCACCCGCCCCCCAGACCTACCTAAATCCCTCCCCAATTTTATTTTGTAAGTTGCATGTGCTGGCTGGCTGCCGGCGCGCGATCCCCCGGCACGGCCGCTGTACCGGAGATCTCGGTCCCGCCCCACCCCCGGACCGGGGGTGGGGCGGGACCGAGAAGTGGTTGAGGCAAAAACAGTATCTGAATTCAAGAAAGCCTGGGATAAATACAGGGGATCTCTATGGAAGTGGTGATAATTATAATGCTAAATTAATTGGACGGTTGGGCAGACTGGATGGGCCATATGTTTTCTTTTTTCTGCCGTCATGTTTCTATATTTCTAATGTGGCTTACACCTGGTAATTAGTAGGTGTAAATATGCACAGGCAACAACTGTACTCGTATCACATTTGCAGGTTTTAAAATAGCACCTTATACACATAAATGTTGGCCCCACCCTGGAACTCTCTTGGGCTGCTCCTAGCCTGCCCCTTATCAATCCCAGTAGCCCAATGGGATAGCCTCATGAGCTCATGGGAATGAAATGCCCAGCATAGGAATACCAGTGGAGTAAGTGACTTGCCTCTGGGAAGTTTTGAGACACCACAGCTACTTTAAAAAAAAAAGTTAGATTTATTATAAGTAGCTGGCATCTAAGCTATGGAATGGGGAATGCTGGTGAGGGCAGGAATAAGGTTTGTGAGGGCTTTTATAAAGGGCACTACTTTTTTATGCCACCAGAGCAGAGATCTGCTCCTTGAGGACAAAGAGTTTTTGAAGAATAAATTAGCAGGAGAAGATGAATGTGATTGGACTAGGGCAAACCTGCTGCACTGGTCCTGCCATATTGCAAAAGAATATAAACAACTTGGAGTATTCATCCATGAATTTAAAAGGGAACTGCTAAAGAGATTAGCATAATAGCCATGCTACTGTGTGCCTTGGGAAACTGAGAGAGGCACATGAGGTTTGTTTGACTGGAATTTAATCCTGGTTCTTTTTGCCAAAGTAAGGGGCAGGATAGTTAATGGTAAAGTCTTGGATAGGACCACGGTACTATTTACCTGGCCTTATTAGAGGGAAAGGTGGAGATTTGTGATGGTAAATGTGTGTTGTACCTCTTTAAATAATATCCAAGATAGGCATTGTTTGCTTATACTTTTATTTTGTTTAGCTAGCAAACCAATTTAATTAGCTTATGGAAGATTCTCAGTGTAAGCTGCTTGTCGCATTTATTGATCTGGTATAGTCAGAGACTAGGCAATGTTGAAGGAGAGACAAACACCCACAGCATAGGACTAGTCTCCCAGAAAACCACTGCTATAGAATCCACAGCTTTGGAGCATCTACCTGGGACTAGAGCTAAGTGTGCACACCTCCCAGAATACACACACACACTAGATCTGGCTAGAGACGCTATATATGGAGAGCCTGTAAAGAAGAAAAAAAGGCAATACAAAGAATTATTTTCTCAAAAATAACAGCTTTTAGAGTATACACATGGTTAAAGTAAAGCAAGGCGGTATTCAGTGATAATATTTATCTGATTCTTAGCTGGATATGGTTTAAGGCTCTATAAGAAAAAGAATATCGGGGATCTGGTTTTGGAGCTGAGAGGACATCAAGCCGCCCTGGTTAAGAGCTCAGGAATTGGAAGCGCCAGCTAATTGCCATCCAATAGTGCACTGTGAGTGGGAAAAGAGCCAGCAATCAACAACAGCTGAGCCCGAGACTCTACGTCATCACCAGGAGCCTGGGTCTTTAAAATCCGAGATACACCGGCAGTCCAGTGGGGTCTGGTTGTGGAATGAGAGGACATCAAGCTGCCCTGGTTAAGAGCTCGGGCATTGGAAGCGCCAGCTAATTGCCATCTAATAGTGCGCTGTGAGTGGGAAAAGAGCCAGCAATCAACAACAGCTGAGCCCGAGACTCTACGTCATCACCAGGAGCCTGGGTCTTTAAAACCCGAGATACGCCGGCACGCAGCCGACATCAGTGCGCTGCCGGCGACGAAGTAAGACCCTTGAAATTGGTGCAACATTTTATTTGAGATATCCATCTAAAAGTTTTATAAATTTTCAGGGGAAGAAATTTAGTTTCAATGAGCCATTACATCTTGAAAATTTACTGAAAGACAAGTCATGTCTTAATAGTAACCAAGAATCGATTCTAGAAGAAGCCATTGAATTTAAGGAAGATAATGTCCTCTAGCATCATGTTTAGTTATGGAAGATTTATTGGTTAAGTAATAGACCTCCTTCATTATTAATATCTAACTTGGAAAATGTTGGTTTATTATATTGATTTGTTTTATGTATATAATGATATGCTTCCAAGTTAGGATTACCTATTGATTTGTGAAGTAACATGTTTTATGTAGAAATTTGGAAAATGATCAATAAAGAGATAATGGAAAAAAAGAAAAAGAATATCAGTATTAATAGTAATTCAAAGTATTTTGCATTAAAGAAAACGTTTAAATTGATTGAGATTTTTATTGCTGTTTAAGCCTATGTAAAAGTATATAACAGTACCTTTGCTTGAAATGTTGTTTGAAAAGAAATACTGGTTGCAAGATTGTAAGTGACCCCCCCCCCCACCACCCGCTTCCCTAAGGGAGATAGAGATTAAAGAACGTTCTACCATTTAAATGAACTGCATCAGAGAAAAGAGGACAATGCAGCTATGTAACATGAGCCACCAGCCCAGGAAACCTAGAATGGGATTGAAAAGATTGCCAGACCCCTTTCTGTGAAGGTGCTTAAATGACATTGAATAGATGAGTCAGAGACTCAGAAAGGGGATTTGCAAGTCACAGCCCCCTGGATTACTATTGGTAACTTGCAGTGAAAAATCACTTCAAATCAACAGAACTAGGACTAGAAAAGTCCAAAATTGGAGAATTCTGAATGAGAGAGGGATTTATGAGAGAAAAGTACTGAAAAAAAGTCCTGGGTTAGCAAACAGATTCTCACCCTGACTAACTAGCGGGCCGATACAGTAAAGTCTGCGGGAGAGCGGACGAACGCCTGCTCTCCCGGCGCGCGCACCGCCCCCTCGCCGGTGCACGCAATGCAGTATGCAAATTAGGCGGCGCAGTAGAAACGGGAAAAAGGAGGCGCTAGGGACACTATCACATCCCTAGCGCCTCCTTTTTGACAGGAGCGGTGGCTGTCAGCGGGTTTACAGCCCGCTGACAGCTACGGGCTTGGAAACCGGACGCCGGCAAAATTGAGCGTCCGGTTTTCGGCCCGACAGCCGCCGGCCGAATTCAAATTTTTTTTTTTTACTCTTCGGGACCTCCGACTTAATATCGCCATGATATAAAGTTGGAGGGTGCCCAGAAAAGCAGTTTTTACTGCTTTTCTGTGCACTTTCCCGGTGCCGGAAGAAATTAGCGCCAACCCAAAGGTCGGCGCTAATTTCTGAAAGTAAAATGTGCGGCTTGGCTGCACATTTTACATTCTGTATCCTGCGCGCATAACCAATAGGGCCATCAACATGCATTTGCATGTTGAGGGCGCTATTAGGTGCCGCGGGTTGGACGTACGTTTTCCTCCCCTTACTGAATAAGGGGTCAGGGAAAACGCGCGTCCAATAGCAGGCTAACAGTGCGCTCCGTCAGAGCGCACTGTACTGTATCGGCCTGTAGGGAAGTCAGACTCTTGGGTACCCAGTTCTCAGACAACAGAAAAAAAAGTCAGGCAGGATGGAAGGGTGTGCATATATTCTCTTCCCATGATTCTGCCTGGGTCTTGGCCTTTTGGCTGAGAGAAGGTGCCCCATCCAGGCTGGGTAACAGCAAATGACTGTCCATGAGCTTACCGGAGCTAAAATCAATAAAAGCTGAGACTGGGGAGGGCCTGGATCACTGAACGCTAAACAAGCCATGTGCCTAGTGAAGCTGTAAACCCAAGCCAGGAAAAGCTCTCCTATCAAGGGTAGAGGAACTAAAGGATAGTGGCTGATCTGGAGATGATCCTGAATGCTCCTTGAGCAAGGGGATCCCAGTGGCAGATTGAGCGGTCCCCCAGGAGGGCATGGCCCCCAGCAGCAGATCAGGAGGTAACCCTGGGTCTCCCTTGAGCAAGGGGACCCCAGCAACAGATTGAGGGATCTCCCTGGAGGGCATGGACCCCAGCAGCAGATTGAATGGTCCCCCAGGAGGGTGTGGAACCCAGTGACAGTCCAGGAGATGGAGTTAAGTCCCCAGGAGACCAAGGACCCCAGCTTTGGCACGGACCTTTCAGCAGAGTGGAAGCAGCACCAAGGAGATGGCAGCAGTTTAGATACAACAGACCCCCCCCCCCCAAGGTCAACACTGCCCCCCCAACCGAGTTGTATATTTTATATGGGTGAAACTTAGAAAAAGGATGAGGATAATAACACTTGATTAAGTGGGAACCCAAGAGGTCCCTTCTATTCTATATGGTGGTATACTGTGGGGGCCAACAACCTCAAATTGCCAAATATTAAATGTTCTCTCTACCTCGCATTGCCTGAAACTATTAACCACGAGTAGATCAGTGTGCTGTTTGACATCCTATTACCGATGTAAATAGTCATGTAGAAATGTATATGCTTGTATGGTCTAATAAACCTGTATATTTGTACATTTGCCAGCCTTGTTCACAGTCCCATTTGTTTTCCTGGGGTGAAGGGAGGGAAATCCCACCCACTAACACCTTCTTCTCCAGGTGGAGGTATCAGGCGCAAGAACGTGAGAACCGACGGAGTCTGCCCTGGAGGGGGGGGGGGGGTTCCTGCCAGATTGGTCCCAGACCCAGGAATGCCCCACGAAGTAAACGATCATGGAGGAGTTACATAAGTATCTATTATATGGTTTATTGCTAATCTTTTTTTTTCTAAAATTTTGTATTATTTATTCCATTTTTCTTAGCATAATAAAATTGTTAAAACTTTATCACAAGAATTGTTTATTTCAGAGTGTTTGCTGATCAATACTTCCCCCTTCCTAATTTTTATCCATGCTTTATCTGCCTACTGCTGGGAGACAGACTAGATGGGTCATTTCATTTGACCTCACAGTGCCCGGCAGGAAGGAGTTCTTTTCAGAGGTTCTTCTCTCAATGGAACATCATGAGTCCCTTCCTACCATCACAGCCCCACCCTTGGCTTGAGACACCTAAAAGCAAGGGACTCTACCCTGAGGCAGTTTATACCTGCCCTGCTAACATCAGCCTCAGATACGTCTCCCCCTTTTGCCCTTGCTCCAAAACAAGAGGGAGAGGAAAAGATAGCGTTGGCACATGATCTCTCGATTTCAATTTCTTTATAGTTTGAGCTGGTTTCCACTATTGAGTTTATGTGGCTAAAAATAAGGGCTCTTTTACATTTAGGGGCAGGATTCTACTTCTACGACAATTTGTGCTTCTGACAGGCTGGGAAGACTATGTAGGAAAACCCATTCCTACACTCCTGACATTTTTCAGATGCTGCCATTCCCTCCCTCTCTCCTTAGCTTGCAGTTTCATGATGGACTTGAAAATGATACTGGGAGTTTTGATGTCACATTATACTTTATTTATACTGTAATTCTAATTGGTACCATTCTAATACTGTCTGAGTGTCTGTCACTAGGGATGTGCATTTATTTAAAAAGAAACTGCAAAACACGACAAATAAGGCTAATTCATTTCATTTAGCTGGCCCTGAACTGAATCAGGGCCCCCCAAATGAAATGAACCTATTCATTTGTTTCATTTTAAACTAATGATTTGGGCCTAGGTCTAGGCCAGAGTTCAGGGCCTCACCTAGGGCATAGGTCAAAAGCCGAGGCCCAAAGCAAGCCCACGGCCTATACCTGATTATGTCTCTGATGCCTCGGCCTAGGCCCAAAGCCGGGGCCTTGCCTAGAGCATTGGCTGAGGCCCAAAGCAGGGACCATGGCCTAGCCCCAAGTGTGATACCAGGGCCTTGGCCAAGACCCTAAAAAATTAAACAGAAAAACAAAAACTTACCTGATCCATCAGGTATCTGACTTTAGCAGCTTCCAGATGCCCAAACCCAGGCCTGACACTGTGACCTGATGGCCTGGTCTCAATACCGGGGCCTAGGCCTAGGCTGGGGTCCCAACCCAGGCCCAATGCCATGATCCAATCTGGAGGCAGGATCCCGATGCCAGGGCCTTGGCCAGGACCCCAGCCCAATGCAGTGACCCAACCCAGAGGGTGGGACATGATGCTGGACCCTTGGCCTAGGCTGGGGCCTGTGCTCAGACCCAACGCCATAACCCAACTCAGAGGTTGGACCCCAATGCCAGGTCCTAGACCCATACCTAGGCCCAATGCCAGGGCCTCGGCCAGAAGGCTGGGTCCTGATGCCTGGGCCTCCACTCAGATCAGGTACAGGCCTTGGAGCCAAGGCCTAGGAGCCTCTTCTTGGTCCCCTTTGTTCTTTGGGACTTGCAAGCCAAATAACACCATCCACTGGAGGGTTGCATCAGAGTTAATTAACTCCAGCACATTCACCCTAGTAGACAGTGACATTTTGATATACAGAAATGCCGTATGCATTGCTGTACATCATAATGGTACAACCCCAGTGGATGGTGCCATTTGGCTTGCAAGTGCCGAAGAATGAAAAGGACCAAGAAGAGGCTCCTAGGTCTGGGCTCCAAGGACTGGGCCTGATACTTGGTTAATGCCCAGGTGTCAGGACCAAGCCTCCTGGCTGAAGCCCCAGTGTCCGGCCTGGGTCTAAGCCTTGACATCAGGACCCAGCCTCTGGGTCAGGTCACGGTGTCAGGCCTGGGTGCAGGCTGAGGCCCCAGCATCGGGACTCAGCCTCTCGGTCAGGCCAAAGCCTTGGCCTTGAGTATGCCGAGTTTGCGGCGACCTACTGTTCCTTCGGCCTACACAAGGCTGAAGCTGGTGGATCCCCACCGTACCAGGTAAGTTGGGGCCAAGGGGATCCCAGCCCTGGCAGTTTTTCAGGAGGGCAGGTGAGTGGAAGGCCCTAGCAGGCCTCATTTTCATTTTTTTTTGGCTATTTTGAGGTTTTTTTAAATTGCTTGATTCATTTTTTTCTCACGAATAAAAATGAATCAAACAATCCGCAAATCAAAATTTGTGGAAAAACACCTCCCAAAAATGAACTGAAAATGAAAACAAATGTTTTTCTCCTGCACATCCCTATCTGTCACACACAATTAATTATGCAGACTGAGTTTACTTCAGTACTTTGCAAGCACTGCTAACTTGCCAAGCAGAGTTAGCAGCTTGCTAATGTCACAAACTCATTCTCTGTCTTTCTAGGGCTATCCCTGACAGTGTGTGCAAAAATGTGTGTCTCTCTCTCTCACACACACATACACAGTGTATGTTTGTGTAGTTCTGACTGACTTCTTTTGCACATAAATAAAAAATATATGGTTGGTCTAAGCTTACGTGTATATGATTACATGGATTTGATCTTTAAATTGAAGATGTGCAATACTTGGGGTTATTATAAATGACAAAATTGTATTAAAGCTTTTGTTTTGTATATAATATAAAAGTAATTTGTATATTTCCTGTGGTTTGTGCACGCACAAAAAACTGTCAGAAAGAGAATAAACTGGCAAGACTGCACCTATTCATTGCAATCTGTCTTCAGATAAGCAGTGCAGTGCACTGTGCAAAAAATCAGTGATACTGCTTCTATTTCTCCAGTTCATTACTCTGCCCCAGTGAATAGATAGAAAGCAGTGGCTCTGTCTCTCTCTCATAGTGAAATCACTATGATTTCAGTGAAAATGAGAAAAAGCCCATTGCCAATGCAAAATTCTTCTCCTTCTTTTTTAAAACTTTTCTTTGAATTTAAGAGAGCGTCTTAAAAGACAATCTTTCCTTCTCAAATCCAACAGAGAAAGTAGAGATTCTTTGCACATGCTCAGAACTTTCAGTAGGTGAACATCAGTGTCACTCAATCCAAATGCCAGCAATAGACTAGTTTAAAAAATGATTCACCTTGATTGGTCATCCATTCTGTCTGCTGGCCTACTTCTCCCATCTTGGCTCAAGCTCTGCAACTACCTCACATAGAAATTGGTAGGTTAATATAGTTATCATATTCACTTTTTAATGTGCCATAGACTTGAATGGGAAACATAAATGAATAAAATTTAAATGTAATTTAAATTTGTGGGCTATCTCTATTCTTATGGCGGTTCACAAATTAAATAAAAATGGTCTCATTCATTGCATGTTACCCATTGATTTCATACAAATCCACTTCTTTACTTTCTACCTCATTTACTGCAGGTGGATTTGAAAATTTAATACCACTTGTATACTCCCTCTCCCAGAAATAACGCTTTTTAATGTAGGAAAATGTATATTTTTTTGTGAACCCTGCACAAACTCTCTAGACACTTTAAGGAGGGACAATTTTAGCATGAATCAACCTACCCCGATAAATTGTTGTTTTAACTGGCTACATCCCTTGGAAAATTCCCCTTTAAACTCATAATTATTTGGCATAAATTGCTATTTGGAAATCAATACAGAGTCAATGCATATAAAAGTACTACAGAACACAATTTTCCATGCATAGTAGGTGTTCTGGGGATGCAGTTATAATGATAAAAGAATTTCCACACATACTTTTATTTTTCAAAAGTATGCATGTAGATAGACATGCACAAAATAGTACCTGCTCTTGAGCAAGTTTAAATTTGTGCATGTCTGCCAGATTCCAACCATACCTGCGAATTTTCAAAGCCTAATGCAGGCCATTGAAAATTACTCTCTATATATTTCATATCTTTTACTTTTAAAAGGATTTTTAGTAAACTCTATACAGGAAGTATTATGTCTAATAAGCATGGCTAGTATAGTTTCAGATTTCTGACCATGCATTTAGGAACATTAGATGTTTACAAGACGTTAATCTTGCCTTGATGATTAAGTATGATCATTAAAAGACATTGCAATTCATGTTTTCTATCATAAGCATACCTTTGCAATCTAGTTATTGAAAACCTGTCCTTCTGAGAAGTTAGAAGTTACAAAAAAAATGATTAGTATGCTATGCCCTCTGTTAACATTTTGGCATGATCTCCAGTGATATTCTCCAGCTTATACTGCTACAGTTTGATCCCTCATTTGCAAAAAGTAAAATTTAGAGAATAATGGAATGCATATTAGCCTCTAATGGACCAGGGTGGCACTGTTTCAGTACATGACAACTATAGACTTGCAACACAAGAAGTGACTTCCAAAATAATGAAACATCAAAGCTTCCATTGCAGTAAATCCATGGATTTCAAATGCAGGATGGCACAGCAAAGGTAGAAATCATTTCATTTGGATAAAGGCAATGATACTGAATTGAATTTTCTTTAAAATTGTCATACAGTGCAAAAAAAAAAAAGTATATTTTGCAAATAATGTAAAATTACTGAATGAGTACTGTAAACTCATAGTCCATTAGGAAAAGAGTAAAAATGTTTTTTGTATAGATAGATAGATAAGAGAGAGAGAGCTAGTGATTCAAACACATGGGTACATATGTGTAGTTAAAGCTAATATTCTCTTTATAAATATACCCACTCTCTTTTATGCAATCAGTACCATATCCAACATCATTTATGCATTTTCTGTGACATTTATGAAATGCCTTGCAGAAGGCTGAAGGAGGAGAAAACTTAAGAGGTGTTTCTTTGAACATACCAGTTTCCCTCCTAACTCTCAGTCAAGGAAAGCTTGAGAAAGAAGCTGTTGACTTCTACTATTGTCTGAGAGACTTGTGCAGACAAAGAATAGCTCGAAGGCTACTCAGATCTCCTCAAGCCGTCCAATTAGCATTCGACCCATTGTGGGAAGTGCCATGAATTGAGCGTGCAGTCACCTGGGCCTGGCGGACATCTGGGGAGGATGAATGTTTGCTTGTTCTCACAGTGCAGGGGTCCTGAGCAAGTGGACAACACATGTACCATAATTTCAGGGCAACGGGCTGCAGCTCCTTGTCTAGCGAGCAGATGCCTTTTTCTCTGTTATGACTAAGAGCTGGACGAAGCGATGGGAAAGTGGCAGTTAAGATACCACAGTGCTCGGCTTGACTGAAGTGGGTTGAGCACAATATCCCTTTTGTCCTCATGCATTTGCAGATCAGAGCAGCAGAAATCTACATCAAAGTGCAGTAAAGCCCCATCAGCTGTCAGCCGAGAATACAATTCTTGCGTGCTGTTGCTGCATGTCTTCTGCAGCAATTATGATTGCACTGTAGTCCCAAAATATAATTCTGCCCAGTATTGTACAGTACAATACAGAATGTACAGTCAAAAGCAATGTCCCTTAAATAAAACATGCTTGACCTGCAAACAACGTTGCTTTCATCGATTTGAAGCTTAAATGAAAACTGTGATTATTTTTGTGGGGGTGTTCCTGTGTCCTGGGCCAACATGACAGGAGCTCTGCCTTGAGCTGGCTTTGCTAGTTTTTGGGTACTCGGCACTTGGCGCCTCCATGGGGGAAAGAAGGTGCTAGTGGGTGGGATTTCCCTCCCATCACCCCAGGAAGGGCTGGCTCAAGGGTAAATTGAGTGAAATTGTTAATGGCACTCCTCCCCACCCAGCCAATCCGTTCATAGCATGGATTAGCAGGGTCAGGGATAGTCTCATGCTATCTCAATAAGGGCCGATACAGTAAAAAACGCGGGTGTGCGGGCGATTCAGTAAAGTAATTTATTTAAATTAGGCCCGGCGGTAAAAAGAGGCACTAGGGACACTAGCACGTCCCCAGCGCCTCTTTTTGGACAGGAGCGGTGGCTGTCAGCGGGTTTGACAGCCGACGCTCAATTTTGCTGGCGTCGGTTCTCAAACCCGCTGACAGCCACGATATTAAGTCGGAGGGTGCACAGAAAAGCAGTTTTTACATTCTGAATCGCGCGGGAATACCTAATAGGGCCATCAACATGCATTTGCATGTTGCAGGTGCTATTAGGTTCGGGGGGGGGGGGTTTGGACGTGCATTTTGGACGCGCTATTACCCCTTACTGAATAAGGAGTAAAACTAGAGCGTCAAAAACGCGCATCCAAATGCCGGCTAACAGTGCGCTCCGTTGAAGCGCACTGTACTGTATCGGCCCGTAAGTGAGATGCAAGGGCGGGGTGCCTCCTATCCCAGAATCTGCTTCCTGGCTTTTTATACTGTTTCCCAACTTGTGCGTGCCGGCTCCCGCGGCCTTCCCCTGTTCCCTCCCTTCCCCTTCCCCTAACATACCTGTCCCCTAGCCCTCACCTAGACCCTCCCCAACCTTTATCATACCTGTTGCGTGCGCTGGCAGCCTGATGGCTCACAATCCCCCGGCAGAGTGGCAAATGGCCGCTGTGCTGGGAGCCTCTGACCCTGCCCTCGCCCCACCTCCTCCCTGCCCCTTTTTCGAAGCCCCAGGACATACGCGCGTCCCCGGGCCTTTTTAAAATAGATCCGGAGCGCGTAACCCCACCTATGCATGTAAATCATCCGAATAAAATCTACCCCTTAATTATTTTTTTTTGGGGGGGGGGTGGGTTTAGGAAATAAGTCGAACAAAAATAAAATGCCCTGAACCAAAAAAAACAAACAAACACATTTTTATGGCTGCACATCTCTACAAACCAAAACAAGTATTTTAATTTGACTAAAGATATGTCTTTAGGATATTTGGGCATTATCTGGCTATATTATAGCTGGAGCTCTTTTTATCTGACTATAGTTTGGCCATTTAACTCTAGGGCATTAGGGGGTAGGGATGTGAATCGTTTGTCTGACGATTGGAAATATCATATGATATTTTCAATGTCATCAGAAATCGAGGGCTCCCTGAAACTGATAGGAAAACCTCACAAAATTGTTCGTGGGGATCTCTTATCGTTTTGGGGGAGGGCGGGAAAAACATCAACCCCTAAACCCACCCTGACCCTTTAAAACAGATCCCTTAGCTTCCCCCACCCTCCCGACCCCCCCCCCCCCCAAAAAACTTTTTAAAATTACCTGGTGGTCCAGTGGGGTCCCGGGAGCGATCTCCCGCTCTCGGGCCGTCGGCTGCCACTAATAAAAATGGCACCGATGGCCCTTTGCCCTTACCATGTGACAGGGTATCCGTGCCATAGGCCGGCCCCTGTCACATGGTAGGAGCACTGGATGGCCCACGCCATTTTAAAGATGGCGCCGGCCGTCCATTACTCCTACCATGTGACAGGGGCCGGCCAATGGCACGGATACCCTGTCACATGGTAAGGGCAAAGGGCCATCGGCGCCATTTTTATTAGTGGCAGCCGACGGCCCGAGAGCGGGAGATCGCTCCCGGGATCCCCACTGGACCACCAGCTAATTTTAAAAAGTTTTGGGGGGGTCGGGAGGGTGGAGGAAGCTAAGGGATATGTTTTAAAGGGTTGGGGTGGGTTTTTTGTATTTCAGCTCGGGTGCAGCCGATAAAAAAAAAACCCGATCGGACCGCACGAATAAATTTCACAATGTGAAAACGGAACCAGAATCGGAACCGCCGGTTAACTCTGCTTTTATGTTAGCCAGATAACTTATCTTGCTAACTCTGGTCATCCTGTAGACTTGTCCTAAAGTTATCTGGATAAATGTATCTGGCTTATTTTATGATAGCTGCTGGATGTATTCAGTGGCACAGCCACGCTGCTGAATATATAGGCCAAGTTAGCTGGCTAAGTTTATCCAGCTAACTAGCCAAGCTGCACAACAGATGAAAATAGACCTCCATGTTTCCTGCCTTGATCATCTCTTTACTTTTCTTTAAACTTAATTAACAATAAAAATACAAACAACTGTGTAGTTACATAACATTTCCTGACTCGTAAGTTTACCTCATATCTACTTGAGAAGTGTTTGCTCTTCAATATGGCGTTTAAAAGGAATGCATATCCCTAATGAGTACAAGATTTGAAAAAATGTATAGATTTGAATATCATATATTAATGTTATCTTGTCTGCTTAGTTTTTTTTATTTCTCGATTTGTTTAGCATTGCTTTATTGTTTGTATTGTTGGGTGTAGTACATTTTATATGCTAATTTGTATTTATATTGCTTGTTATTATTTATTCTTTAATTGTGAACTGGATTGTTTGCAATTTTTTATGCAACGTTAAGTTGCCTTGCCCAGTCTTTTTTGGAAAGGCAGAGAATGAATAGAAGTTAATAAATAAACACATGCATTTGTTTATTCTTTCTTTTTCTTTGTCTGGGTTTTAAATTGCCTTCTTCCTATATCAGTTTCTCTCTCTCTCCCTCTTTCTCTCTCTCTCTCTCTTTTATTAGTGGCTATAATATGACTGAGATTTGGTTATATTTGTGATGTGATTACTGTTTTTGTGGATTCCATTATAGCATTTTCTACAATCTTATTTTTATGCTGGTGTTTAATATGAACAATCTTACAAAAATAGAATAGGAAAGTAAAGAACCAGAGAAAATTCCCTTCACCTGCTTTCCAGTGCACTTTGTAGTATCATAAGTTATACGCTTCCTAAAACAATTTTTTAAAAAGTTTTCTGTGTTCAATGGGAATAAGAAACTTCCTTAAATTAAAAAAATAATAATAATCATAAGGAGCACTTATGGTCCCTAAATGAGAGTTGTTGAGTAAGAGGCTAACATTGATAATGGAAAATGTTTCAGATTTCTTCCCTATCTGTGATTTGACGGGTGGGAGCAAAGTCACAACCTGGAGACATTTTTGTTTTAAGTTATAACGGATGATTTAGTGAAATTACAGCTTTGTTAAGTCTATCTGTGGGTCAAATTTTTTACTTGCCTCAATGAATACCTAAAATTACATACTCAAGCTTGTCCAAATGGTAAATTTTTAGAGGCCTCAGGCTTGAAAGCATATCCTACTGTGAAAATGCCTTGAATAACAGAAACAATATATCCTAATGGCAGAAAGTGATAATACCCACAGCTGTAGCCCTTTGCCTTCCTTAAATTGTCAGTGACTTGAGTTATGCTTCTTGAACCAAAGGTGAGGTCAAGGGCACTCATCTTAGTGTACATACTCAGAAACCAAATATTCATATTATAAAATTAAAACATGGAAATCAAAGCATGAGCTTCGCAGGATTTAGTAATTAGAGTCCACTGACGTGCTTTGAAGTCTCTATCTGGAAAAGAGCGAAAGAAGTAAAGGATGATGATGACTATACTCCAACAATGTTTAGCAGTTGTGTTATGCTATAGGTTGAAGCCAGGATCCCACTGAAACTTAAAAACATATATTATTTGATCTATCAGCGGGTTTTCTGGATCCTTTGGCATCTCCGACCTCTGGGAACACTCCAGATTTCACCCACCCAGAGACTCAGAGAATTTGCATTTATTATGGTCTCCAGGGAAACACTAAAAAGTTCCACAGCTCAAGCCACTCCCCTTCAGTAAGCTTGCAGGCAACAAGAGGGAAGGGTTCAGCTCGAGGCACTTGCGCTGCATTCAACATGTGGGGAGAAAACGAAGAAGAGCTGTATCAGATCCCAACTCGGCCTGCAGCTGTGTCTCCAGGACTTGGGACTCAGTTGAGGGTAGAGTGAGGGAGTGTAATTCAGGGAACCAAGATATAGAGGGAGGTGGGAGCAAAGAGTGCTGGGGTCAGAGAGGGAGGAAGGAGAAGAACGATGGGGGCCAGCCCCGGAGGGAGGAAAGTGATGGTGGTGGCAGGGCGAATATGGAACAGAGCTGTGGATTAGCAGGAAGTTGTGGTTCTCCCCTCTTCCCCACCTGGTAATCAAGAGCAATCTCAGGTTGACCACAACTCAAAAGTTCCTAGGTATACTAAGCTCCTGTTGGTAACTATTAGGAAGCTCTTTACTGAATGTGAGGGTTGAATTGGTCAAACATGGCTGGAAGAGGTCAAAGGATCCAGAAACAGCTGAAAAGTTTATGGTCAACGATCACATACTGTGTGTCAATATTCACCTTCTAGTTCATCACCATAACATATACATATTCTAGTTCATGATCATAAATGTTCTTGGAAATCACTTTAACTACCGGTACTATATAATCTAGTTGATATTCATGCATTTTCTTTGTCGACCTAACAGTAAATACAAGTTCCAATTCTACTAACAATACACTTCACATCATTCATTACTTATTGATCGCTCCACTAACATTATCTCTGGTACTGATGTACCAGTTATCAGCATTATAGGTATTTTATGTTAAATCATATGCATTTCCAAAGAATCAAGTTTTCAGTTCACACTTGAAACTCTTTCTTTCTGTTATCTGATGTACTGACTCTGGAAGTGAGCTCCACAACTTGGAGCCTGCTATGGAAAACATTTGGTCTCTTATTTGTGTTAGATATATGTTCCGAGTGGAAGGTACCATTAGAAGTCCTTTGTTTTGTGATCTTAGGTCTCTCTGTGGTGTGTAGTGTTGAATTCTCACTCCTAATAAACATGGGTTAATAATGTTGATGATGCTGAAAATTAGAGATAATACTTTATAATGAATTCTTGACTGTGCAGGAAGCCAGTGCAAAGCAATCAGTGAGGGGGTGATGTGTTTGAAATTCCTTGTCTCTTGTAAGAGTCTTGCAGAGGCATTTTGAAGTAACTGTAGTGGTTTTAGTTGACTTGAGGGTAGGCCTAGTAAAAGGGTGTTGCAGTAGTCTAAGTTTGAAAATATAAGTGTTTGTAAAACAGTGCGGAAGTCCTGTATTGTTAACAAAGGTTTCAGTCGATGTAATATTCTCAGCTTGGAGTACCTGTTTTGATTAATTTGCTGATACGCTTTTTCATAGTGAAGTTCTCATTGATCTGAATTCCAAAGTCTCGTACTTGATCTGAGAGAGTAATGATTCCTAGGTCTAGGGTTGGCAGTTTATTGTGTTACCTTAACCCCACAATTTCAATTTTTTTTTTTTGGGGGGGGGGGGGGGGTGGGTTAGTGTTAGTTTCAGTTGAGAACATTTTTGTTCTATGGCCTTCATGTATGATGACAGAGATGACGTAGTTTTTTCAAATGTTTTGTCAAATGGGATATGGAATTATATGTCATCTGCATATAGGAAGACGTTTATTCCTAGATTTGCTAGTAACGTGAATATAGGGGCTACCGGTGCCATTGGTCGGCCCCTGTGACATAGTAAGGGCAAAGGCTATCGGCGCCATTTTGAACACTGGCAGCCGACAGCCCGAGTGAAGGAGATCACTCCAGGACCCCTGCTGGACCACCAGGGACTTTTGGCAAGTCTTGGGGGGGACTCCTGACTTTTGGCAAGTCTTGGAGAGGTCAGGAGTCCTCCCCCAAGACTTGCCAAAAGTCCCTGGTGGTCTAGCGTGGGGTCTTGGAGCGATCTCCTACAATTGGGCCGTTGGCTGCCAGTATTCAAAATGGCGCCGATAGCCTTTGCCATTACTATGTCACAGAGGTTATCGGTGCCATTTTGAATACCGGTAGCTGATAGCCCGAGTGCAGATCGCTCCAGGACCCCCACTGGACCACCAGGGACTTTTGGCAAGTCTTAGGGGGGTCAGGAGGGTGGGGGTTTATTCGTTAGTGATATGTTGTATTCAGGAGGGGGTTCGCCATACGTTTCGTGACCCCCACGAATACAACGAATATGGCATATACGTTGCGGATTGCCAATACGTTGCAAACGAATGCACACCCCTAGTTTTCAGTGCACTTGCAGGGATACAGTTTTTAAACTAAATGAAACATGAATGCTTTGTCACATTTTCCATTTATTATTTATTTATTTATTTAACTTCTTTTACTATACCGACACTCAAGACCAGGTCTTATCGTGCCGTGTTTAGTTTAAAAACAAATGCACACACCCTACTGATTTTTGCTACCAGAGTTTGCATGAATTGAATCTTGTCAGACAGGATAATGTAATTGCCTTGAACTTGTTCTAGAATTTTGTCATTCTCCTTTTGATTCAAGTTGATCATCTACAAGCATCTGTGTACAATTCTGGTCGCTGCATCTCAAAAAAGATATAGTTGCGATGGAGAAGGTACAGAGAAGGGCAACCAAAATGATAAAGGGGATCGAACAGCTCCCCTATGAGGAAAGATTGAAGAGGTTAGGGCTGTTCAGCTTGGAGAAGAGACGGCTGAGGGGGGATATGATAGAGGTCTATAAGATCATGAGAGGTCTTGAATGAGTAGATGTGAATCGGTTATTTACACTTTCGAATAACAGAAGGACTAGGGGGCATTCCATGAAGTTAGCAAGTAGCACATTTAAGACTAATCAGAGAAATTTTTTTTTCACTCAATGCACAATAAAGCTCTGGAATTTGTTGCCAGAGGATGTGGTTAGTGCATTTAGTATAGATGGGTTCAAAAAAAGTTTGGATAACTTCTTGGAGGAGAAGTCCATTAACTGTTATTAATCAAGTTTACTTAGGGAATAGCCACTGCTATTAATTGCTTCAGTATCATGGGATTTTCTTAGTGTTTGGGTAATTGCCAGGTTCTTGTGGCCTGGTTTAGCTTCTGTTGGAAACAGGATGCTGGGCTTGATGGACCCTTGGTCTGACCCAGCATGGCAATTTGTTATGTTCTTATGTTCTTATCCACTTGGTTCTGGAGCACTGATACTTTCAGTCCTGCCTCCTTATTATCCTCGTGCTGCATTGCAAGGCAGTGCTATTGCACCTACCTGCCTCCCTGTCAGCTTCTCTCATGCCCTTCTCCCTTTCACTTTTTCCCTTTCCTGCTATCATCCCCTCTGTGCCTTCTGGCCCTTAGCACTGGGCTCTGCTCTCCCTCCTCTACCTCCATGAACTGGCTGGCTACCCTGCTGCTGTATCTCCCCCTCCACTACCTCATTCCTCTCTGGCATAGCCTACACTCCACTGCTTTTTCTGGTGGCAATCATGAGCTCTCCATGCCTGCTCATCTTTACCACACCACTTGGCCTCCTAAGCACACTCTCAGCAGTTATATTCCTAGAACACCCATGCACCCAGACCATTTCTCACACCTTTTTATTCTCCTTATTCTTCAGTGTCAATCCTCTGAGTCATCTCTTAAAGGTGCAGCAGTTAGAAGGCCAGGAAGAATCGCTGCTGTCCATGATCCTTTGCATCTTTAGAATGGCTAACTTGAACAGGAAAACAACATTGCCCTTGGCCTAGTCCTGCAAAGATCTGAAACCATCAAAATCTATTTGTTCACTTTTGGCAGGTAATTTATTCTTCCTTTTCGCAGCACCTTAAAAGTCCAGGGATTCCTGGCATGGTTGGAAGCCTGTTTACATAATTGCTCTATAGCAACCTGAGAGATTAAAATTTACATAAAGTAGGGGCCATAAGCACAGAGGGATCCTAAGAGACAGCCAGAGCAAGGAGAGTGAAAACACAGAAGGTACAGAGTGTTGCCAGAAATTAAAGTTTTTAGTAGCCACTGCCATGATGACCCGCATAAAATGTGGTACGTGATGGGGGCAGGGTGTCTAACCCTTCCCATGTTAACCTTGGGCCATCCCAAAAATTCAGTTCTGGCTGCATCCCTGCTCTGTTCTTACACTAACACCACATACTAGTAAAACTTCAGAGAAATAGAAATCAGCAGACAGACAGACCTTCATAAGAACACCAGAAGACAAAGATCAAACAATAGGAAGGTAAAGAGCAAAAAAGAGAAAATACAGCAAGCCAAACTCTTCAACAATTATCTCTTTCCCCTTAAACAAAGAGTCTATAATTTACATAGTTTTGCAGGAAGAGGAGGCACTGGAAGAAGAACTGCACTGTACATGTTTTAAATAGCACATAGATGCTAACTAGAGTTGTGAGAAAAACGCATTAATACTAGGAATATTCATTTGTATAAAATGAATGCACAAAACATGATGAATAAAAGGGATTTGTTTCATTCGGGGAGTCCTGAAATGAATCAGGGGCCCCCCAAATGAAACAAACCTTATTTGCTGCCTTCATTTTAAATAAATGCATGAGAGCTAGGCCTATGGCATAGACCAGGGCCTTTCCTAGGGCACAGGATGAGGCCCAAAGCAGAAGCCTCGGCCTATGCTGTGCATGACATTGGGTCTCGTCCTAAGTCTGGATCAAAGCTAGGGACTTGGCCAAGCCCCCCCCACCCACCAAACAAACTTATCTGAGTTGGTGGGTATGTGTGGAAGTGACCAGGCAGGGTCCCAATGGCCTGGGCCGCAGACCAGACCCAGCCCTGACACCATGGCTGGTCCAGAAGCCAGGTCCAGATGTCGAGGCCTTGACCTAGAGCCAGGCCCAACACTTTGGCTCAGCCCGCAGAAGGGTCCCAACAGCAGAGCCTCAACTAGTCCCAGGACTGATGCCAGAGCTCGGCCATAGGGTCAGGCCCAGATCCAGAGCCCAGACCTTGGAGTAGGTATTTTGATGTAAGGCCTAGGTTCAGGTCGATACCCTGGCATCAGGACCATGGTATCATGCCTCAGCTTGGGCTCTGGCCCAAGCCCTGAACCTGGCATAGGGACCCAGCCTCTGGACTGGGCCTCAGCTTTGGGCCAGGGTCCAAGTTCAGGCTCCAACTTTAGGACCCAGCTTCTGGGCCAACCTGTCATGGCAACCTACTGCAGCCTCAGCCTATGCAAGGCCAGGACTTCAGCCTGGGCCTGGGCCTCATCCAAGGCATCAGGACCCAACCTCCGGCCAGGCCCCAGTGTCATGCCTAGGTCCAGGTCGAGGCCCCAGCATCAAGACTTGGCATCCAGGCCAGGCCATTGCATCAGAACTGGGCCCGCGCTCCGGCCCAGTGATTGGGACCCAGCCTCTTGGCTAGGCCTTGGTATCGGGCCTGAGTTCAGCTCGAAGCCCTGGTGTCATACCTGGGCCCGGGATCTACCCTAGGCTAAGGCATTGGCCTTAAGTAGACACTGGTCGAAGTCATGGCCACCTACCGCAGCCTTGGCCTTCAGCCTGGGTCTAGTTCGAGGCCAAGGAATCGGGATCTGGCCTCCGGGCTAGGCATCAGTGTTGGGCCTCTTTTTGGGTCGAGGAACCAGCATCAGGACATGGCCTTCAAGCCGATCCATGGGATCAGGCCTGAATCTGTTCTCCGGCCTTGGCCAAGGCGTTAGCCTTGCTTAGGCTGAGGCCAAGGTTGCGGTGACCTTCCGTGGCTTCGGCCTACACAAGGCCAAGGCTTTAGCCTGTGCCTAGACCTTGCCGGTGGATCCCCACCAGACCGGGGAATGTGGAGGCTGGGAGGGATCCTGGCTCCGGCATTTTTCTGGGTGGATGGGAGGCTTTGGGAAGCCCCGTTGTTGGGGTTTTTTTTTTTTATGTTCGATTCATTTTCTTCACATGAATGAAACAAATTTAACATTCCACAAACCAAGATTTGTTTGAAAAAAATGTTCCTGAAAACGAACCGAAAAACAACCACATTTTTTTTCTCTGCATACACCTAATTAATACTCAACTGTTAATTTTTACATAAAGTGCAAGCAAACATTTCAGCATGGATACTAACAAATGTGAGCACTTTTGTAAATGCTCATGTATAGATTTACATGCATATTTTTGAAAATTGAATGTATGTGTGGAAATTATTTCTCAGCCCCAACTCTACCGCTCCAGAACACCTCTTTCTAGTACACATAAAACTGTATCTGAATTTTTTACTGCAAATACTTTTTGGGGCGGATTTTAAAAAGCATTTACATGTGTAAATCTGGGTTTTACGCATGTAAATGCACTTTACTCGAGTAAGTGGGCTTTTGAAAATTGCTACAATATATGCCATTGAATCGTCCATAGGATTTATTCGCATAAGTGCACTTTACGTGAGTAAATGGCTTTTGAAAATTGCTACAATAGTAGTTACATTTATGCGCGTAACTCCTTTGAAAATTACCTCCTTTGTGTACAACCCCACCCTTAGGAAGTTTCAAAAGCCACTTTACGTGCATAAACCAGGTTTTAGGCACATAAATCCTTTTGAAATTCACTCCTCAATGAGATTTTAGCATGCATGCTAAATAATTTTGAGACTCCATGCTTACAAATTTTTAGTGTGAAATTTAGTGATGGCCGCTAAGTATCCATTCCAGGCACTGGGATGACTTACGATGAGGGTAAGAAATAGGACAAGAAATAATAAAAGTTGGTTGATATATTTTCACATTATACAACTAGCTTTCTGTTTAGCATAAGTCAGTTCCCACTGTCTTCTCTACTCCCATAACATTGAGAAAAATAACCTCAGTGTATTTTATAAACATTTTCACATCTCAGAAGCATTTTCTGAAACATAAAGCGGTAGATTTTAAAAAGAGCGCGCACGGCGTACATGTGCGCACTACCCGGCATGCACACATGTACACCCGATTTTATAACTTGCGCTCACCAGTTATAAAATCAGGGGTCGGCGTGCACAAGGGGGTGCACAATTGTAAACCTTGAGCGTGCCGAGCTGCGCTGCCTTCCCCCGTTCCCTTCCCCCTAACCTGACCTTCCCACCCCTTCCCCTAACCTTTCCTCCCCCCTAGCCCTACTCTAACACCCCCCCAAACTTTTTATTTTACCTTTTGCAGCCTACCGGCACACATTCCTCCAACACAGCAGCAATGGCCGCTCTGTCGGAGGTCTCTGGCCCCGCCCCACCCCACCCCTTCCTCGCCCCGGTCCGCCCCTTTTGTAAAGCCCCGGGACTTACACGCGTCCCGGGGTTTTATGCGCGTCGCCAGGCCTTTTTAAAATAGGACCGGTGCACGTAGACCCGGTTACACGCGTAAATCCTCTGGATTTACGTGCGTAACCCTTTTAAAATTCGTCCCAAATTGTTTGACGAGACATCTAGAACTTTTCAAAAGGTGGTAGATGTTTTAAAATAATAAATAATTCAGCAACATCTTCTGGTTCTTCTTTCTCTATTACAAAGTTACATGCTAGACTTTCAGCATACGGAGCCCATTTTCAGCTTAAGCTGCGTTCATCTGCTCTGTACAGAAGGGGGCAATTTTGAGTAGACAACGTAGTATACTTTTACCATGTACATTTTGTTGCTGATTTTTAAAGACAAACAGCCTTTTAAAAATCGGCTTGCATAATGTATGTGTGCTAAAAGTGTCCACATATTTTGCACCTATCTTTGCAGGCGGTTGATGGTGGGGAGCAAAATAGCACTTGTACTTTTTAAAATTTCCATGTGCATGTGCTGATATACTCCCCTGACCTAAACTGTGAGAATGCCTCTTTTTAAAAATGGCTAAAAGTGCAAGCGCTATGGAAACCCATGCATACTTTTAGTTGGGTAGAGGAGGATGTGATTAATATATTTATTTATTAAGGTTTATGGGCCGCCTATGCTGAAGCCCTAGGTGGTGAATATACAATAATCTGAAAGAGCTAAAAACAAACTGAGAGGATGCACAAAAGCAAAACGATTCAGCTCAATGAAACTGACTCATGTCAAATAGACATTCACTAATAAAGGATCGCTTGGCTCTGGTTTATGATGTCATTTTTGGATGTCAATGTACAACTGCGGTAGTCTGAATAACGAAAGCAGCAATTGTACATGTCCCTCTGAGGAAGAAATCAAATCAAAACACAGCCAGCGTCGGGGTGATCTCAAACTCCATTCTTTGGAAGTTAAGTTCCTTTATTCATCAAAAAATAAGAACGTTAAAAGTAAGATTGTTCCTAATTGCTGCTACTGATTTCATTGAACATATAGACTTTTGGCATAGATAGAAAGTTCTACATTGTTATTATTAGCGTAGCTATTTTAAAAAAAATAGTTTTTACCTGCAAAATTAAAAACCAAAAAAAAAGATTGAAAAAAAAAAAAAAACTTAATGGATCCAGTGCAGTTTTCACCAGAACCAAGTCATACTATTTTACTGGGCCCAGCAATTTTTCACATTGGCACGTGGTCTTCCTATAAAATAACTGATGCTGCCATTACAAAAATGCCTGTGCACAAAGTAAGGGGTAGATTTTCTAAATCTACGCGCGTGCGTACTTTTGTTCGTGCACCAGGCACGAACAAAAGTACGCCGGATTTTATAAGATACGCGAGTAGCCGCGCATATCTTATAAAATCCAGGGTCGGCGCGCGCAAGGGGGTGCACATTTGTGCAACCTGCGCGCGCCGAGCCCAGCGTGCGCTGCCCTTTCTCTCCGAGGCCACTCCAAAATCGGAGCGGCCTCGGAGAGAACTTTCCTTCTACCCCCCCCCCCGCACCTTCCCCTCCCTTCCCCTTCCCCCTACCTTTGTTGGCAAAGTTACGCCGGCCGGAGGCAGACATAACTTTGAGCGCGCCAGCGGGCTGCTGGTGCGCCATCACCCGACCCGGGGGCTGGTCCGGAGGCCTCGACCATGCCCCCCGGGCCGGCATCACGCCCCCGACATGCCCCCCAGAACACCCCAAAAATTGTGCCGCCCACCCGGCACGCCCTCGACATGTCCCCCTTGTGAAGCCCCGGGACATACGCTCGTCCTGGGGCGTGCGCGTGTCGCTGAGCCTATGCAAAATAGGCTCAGCACGCGCAGGGGGCTTTTAAAAGGGTTACGCGCATAACATGCTCTCTCTCATACAATCATTCATACACACGGGCTCTCACTCTCACATGCTGTCTCTCTCACACACACAGAGGCTCTCACATGTGTCTCTGCAAACATTCAGATCCTCACTCACACACACAATTTCTCAACTCATCTCATACACACACACACACACACACACACACACCCTCTACAGACCCTCAGCCTCTCTCTCACCTCTGTGCCTCCTCTTCACAGGTCGCTGCAGGATGGGCTCTGCAGCGGCCCTAATCTTCTCGGGCCGTGGCAGCCCTGCTACCGGGCCTCTTCCTCTTCTTGGGCCGCGGCGGCCCTGCTACCGGGCCTCTTCCTCTTCTCGGGCCACGGGGGCCCTGTTACCAGGCCTCTTCCTCTTCTTGGGCCGCTGCTCCTCTTCTGCACACGCTGATGCTCCTCCTCCTTCCTGCCCACGTGGCTCTAGCAACGTTTACTTCCGGGGCCGCACAGGTAGGAAGGAGGAGGAGCATCAGCGCGTGCAGAAGAGAAGCAGCGGCCCGAGAAGAGGAAGAGGCTTGGTAACAGGGCCGTGGTGACGTGAGCCTCACCACGGCCCTGCCCATCTGTCTGTCACTGCTCAGCGGCTGCATGAGCCTCCTTGCGCCTGGGGGCATTAGCTCCCCTCGGGATACCACTGCTCGCGGCACCCCCTAATACTTTGGTTGGAAACTTTATAATACAAAAACAAATCCCGTGTCAGGAGTGACCGGCCCACCGGGGGAAGCCCGATCCCCCGATAGGTCAATCCGCCCCTGGTAGCCAGGGGTGATGCAAGAATATTTGGCATCCTAGGTGAATTTTTGGTCATTCTTTCCCCAAATTACCTCCAGCACAGCACTCCCTTCTTCAGTGCTATTGGCTTAGTATGGCACCCTTCTGGATCTCATGAGGTAGAATATTGCTGTCCCCAAAATTTTGTCGCTCTAGGTGACAGTCTAGTTTCCTAATGGAAGCACTGGCCCTGGCAGTAGAATAGACCAAACAAATGCTGAATAAATTTGGACAAAACTAGCATTTGTAATGGTGATCCTTCTCCAATATTCTCATCAGATAAGAACATAAGAAATTGCCATTCTGAATCAGACCAAGGGTCCTGTTTCCAACAGTGGCCAAACCAGGCCACAAGAACCTGGCAATTACCCAAACACCAAGAAGATCCAATGCTACTGATGCAATTAATAGCAGTGGCTATTCCCTAAGTAAACTTGATTAATAGCCGTTAATGGACTTCTCTTCCAAGAACTTATCCAAACCTTTTTTGAACCCAGCTACACTAACTGCACTAACCACATCCTCTGGCAACAAATTCCAGAGCTTTATTGTGCGTTGAGTGAAAAAGAATTTTCTCTGATTAATCTTAAATGTGCTACTTCCTAACTTCATGGAATGCCCCCTAGTCCTTCTATTATTCGAAAGTGTAAATAACCAATTCACATCTACTCATTCAAGACCTCAATTATATCCCCCCTCAGCTGTCTCTTCTCCGAGCTGAACAGCCCTAACCTCTTCAGCCTTTCCTCATAGGGGAGCTGTTCCATCCCCTTTATCATTTTGGTTGCCCTTCTCTGTACCTTCTCCATCACAACTATATCTTTTTTGAGATACGGCGACCAGAATTGTCCACAGTATTCAAGGTGCGGTCTCACCATGGAGCAATATAAAGGCATTATGACATTTTCCGTTTTATTAACCAGTCCCTTTCTAATAATTCCTAACATTCAGTTTGCTTTTTTGACTGCTGCAGCACACTGAGCTGATGATTTTAAAGTATTATCCACTATAATGCCTAAACCTTTTTCCTGGGTGGTAGCTCCTAATATGGAACCTAACATCGTGTAATTACAGCAAGGATTATTTTTCCCTATATGCAACACCTTGCACGTGTCCATATTAAATTTCATCTGCCATTTGGATGCCCAATCTTCCAGTTTTGCAAGGTCCTCCTGTAATGTATCATAATCCGCTTGTGATTTAACTACTCTGAATAATTTTGTATCATCCGCAAATTTGATAACCTCACTCATCGTATTCCTTTTCAGATCATTTATATATATATTGAAAAGCACCAGTCCAAGTACAGATCCCTGAAGCACTCCACTATTTACCTTTTTCCATTGAGAAAATTGACCATTTAATCCTACTCTCTGTTTCCTGTCTTTTAACCAGTTTGTAATCCACGAATGGACATCGCCTCCTATCCCATGACTTTTTAGCTTTTTTAGAAGCCTCTCACGAGGGACTTTGTCAAATGCCTTCTGAAAATCCAAATACACTACATCTACCAGTTCACCTTTATCCACATGTTTATTAACCTCTTTAAAAAAATGAAGCAGATTTGTTAAGCAAGACTTCCCTTGGGTAAATCCATGTTGACTGTGTTCCATTAAACCATGTCTTTCTATATGCTCTATGATTTTGATCTTGAGAATAGTTTCCACTATTTTTCCCGGCACTGAAGTCAGGATCACTGGTCTATAGTTACCCGGATTGCCCCTGGAGCCTTTTTTAAATATTGGGATTACATTGGCCACCCTCCAGTCTTCAGGTAGAATGGATGATTTTAATGATAGGTTACAAATTTTAACTAATAGATCAGAAATTTCATTTTTGAGTTCCTTCATTACCCTAGGATGCATAGAGTCCAATTCTTTTTTTGAGCAATCAAAATACCACCTTTGTGGCCTCTATTACAAAGAGGCTGGGATACTACAGCGTAACCTGGAGAACATAAATGATTGAGGTGAAAAAGAACAGTATTTGTCAACCAAGTCTCAGTGATACATAAAAAGTCATTAAAATCAAAAAACAATAAATCTTGCAAATCTGGAATTATTCGTCTAATCAATTGACCTTTGATCAATATGATTTCCAGATAAGGCCAGACTACCATGGTAAATGGGTTTGAAAATTGCCCTCTCCATGTTTAATTTAAAAAAACAACCCAAAGCCTTGTGTGCTTTGCCAGTAGTCTGAATGTTTCAGAAAGCATTTCAGCTATGTTAGAGCTTGCTGAAACATGCCGGTTAATAACCGGATGCCTATCTCCGCATCAAAATCCATCTTAAAAAAAATTACACTAGCTTTTGAAAGCAGAGCTCGGAATAACTCCAGAATTAATGTACTTCCGTGACCTGCTACAAAACCTTATCCATAAGTCTCATGTCAGAAGTGTGGACGGCTGGTGCAATCTTCTTTGGTGAGTAGCTCTTGATACTTGTTGGGGGTGGGGAGGGGGGTCAAATTCGTTTTCAAGATTTGACTAGCCCCTGGTGGTCTGGCACAAACATTTAAATAATGTCCACAGCCATTTTACCTTTGAAATATGAAAAACAATGCTTAGTAAATCAGGTCCTGTGGAAAGGGGGGAGGGGCGGTGGACAAGGAGGGTACAGACATTTTTTTTTTTATGTTCTAATTTTGTTTGTTGTTTGTTTCAAATAATCCCACCCGCCAAAAAAATAAATAAATAACATTGGCCTGGAACCAACCTCTCCCCCTTTCCTCTGCTCCCCCGTTCCTTCTTACGATTGCCACACGCCCCCTAACCCTGTTAATACTCTGATGTTCCTCATAGGGGCAGGAGTGATCCCTGCCCAGCCTGTGCAACAAATTAATTAAACATTGCACCAGCGGACTGAGGCCAGTGACATTTTAAATGTCTTTCTTACAAAATTGTGTTATTTATTTATTTGTTTATTTAAGGCTTTTATATACCGACTTTCTTGATACAGATCAAATCAACTCGGTTTACATCGAACAAAGCAGAACTATAACCATATAACCATATAACTATAACCATATAACTATAATCTGGGCCTGGACATGGCTGGCACCATTTTGTATGGCAAAATTAACAATTGTACTGACAGACAGTGCTACTGTCTTGTGGATGATAAGTTGAATTGGGAAACAGTAAATGTAAACATGTGGTTTTCTCCTGGGTACCTCTCTTTTGCTTTTAGAAGATGGGAGACTTGGAGGATCACAACATTTGGGCAGATTGGGGAGAAGCATGCAGTGTGTTCATTTTACTGGTTAATGTACCAAATATCATCTAGAGGAGAAAGATACATTTTCTTATATCCAATTGAAGCATTTTATAGTCATCTTGGGACTATCAGTGGATTTACATAAGTGGAAATCATTGCTAGAAGGGTTAGACGATTTCAAAACTATATTCCATGCCCAGTGGGGATTTAGCTGCTCAGCCAACCTGTATTAGAGCTTGGGAGAGAGATATGGGTGAGAAATTGGATGAGACTACCTGGGCTTCAAGTTTCTTGTCAATTGGCAGGGCTTCTGTATCTTCGCTTCTGATAGAAAATGTGTATAACATATTATTCCGATTATATCGTGCTCCTGAGTATCTCCTTAAATTATACCCTGTGGTGCAGGATAAATGTGGTAGGGTGGTCTGGTTATTTTTAAGTTTTGGGATAACATATCGGGGTTGGTTAAAGAAAGAGCTAATTTTATTCTTCAGAAGGACTTCAAAATGATTCTTTTGGGGGACCCAATACCTGATGACTCTATTAATTTACAGCTCTTGATAGTCTAAATTATTTCGGTAGCTCGCCATGCCTAGTGGAAGAAACTGCAGATGCCAAGGCTAGATTGGGTTGGCCAAACACTTACGATGATTCATTGCTTGGGGAAGATTGACTGCTATTAGAAATGACAATTGTTAAATTTGATAGAATTTGGAATTCCCTATAAAATATTGTTGTCTGCTGTAACACAAGTTCTTGTACTGCTCACCAGCATATTCTCAACACATCGGTACATTTGGTGGTGATGGTGATGGTTGTTTGGGGAGAGATGGGGTTCGGGATCTAAGGTGAAAGTTCTGATTAAACCTGTTGTACTGCTGAATGATATGTGGCGTTGACACATTCTGCTTTGTATTACATGCTTGGTCTTACTGAGCTTGATTTAATAAAATTTCAATTACAAAATCTGAATTCTAAAAAAATTGATACCAGCCTCGGTACATCGGTGCCATTTGTAATTGCAGCAACGGCAGGTTAGGAGCGACTAGGGATCAGTCCTACCCCGGGTGGGGGCAGGGCCGGGGGAAACATGAGGCAAACTAGGCCTGGGCCTTGGGTGCTGCCATGTGCAAGCCATGTGGGGCCACGAGCAGCAGGGCCAAAGAGGAGTGGAGATTTGGCAAGCTCCACTCCTCTTTGCTGCTGCGACATCACCACTTGCGGCCCCACATGGCTCGTGCCCCCTAATGGCGGGTGGCAGCGTGATCGGGAGGGGGGTGCAACCGTGGGGGGAGGGGAACAACACAACGAAGGGGGGACGGGCACAAGGCAGAAGGTGCCTAGGGTGCCTAATCCCCTTGCGCCGGCCCTGGGGGTGGGGGGGAATCAGGAGGAGGACCCAGGAATGTTTTCATTTTTGGGGGTGGGCAGCATTCTTTTTAAAACAAAAAGAACAAAAGTAAACACAAATTAATTTGTTTTGCTTAAAAACAAATTGAAACGAAAATGGAAAATTCATTAAAATTTTCCATTTCATTTCAAACTAATACACATCCCTATCAGGCCCTCAAGGTAACATTTCGGTGAAAATCAATGCAGAATGGAAACATAACCTCAAGAATTGCCAGTCAAGTTATGGACCTAGCTGACTGAGACTATGGCAGCCTATTAAAATATTTTCTCTGCTGCACATTATTCATTCTCCCATAAGTCCACTCTTGTTTAGAAATCTTAGCCTTTTTTTTTTTTTAGATGACATTGCAGGTTATTGCTTTTTGATGCAATTGAGGCTTAAAATATTCATTTCTGATCAGAAGTGATGCATTCGCCTGAGACGTGAGTGGTTTATAACTGCCAGCATTGACTTTAAATTTAATGACACAAAGAATGTCACGTACATGTGACACTGTCATCATCCCCTTCATTGTAATGCAACTTTATGGCACAAGACGACATCATTTGTATGCGCGTTTCCATGCAAATAATGTCATTTGAATCCTTTTAACAGAAGATAATGACACAAAATTCCGGGAGTACAGGGAGCAGGCCATGAAATAAGGACTTTCAAGTGACAAATGGCAAGTTACCTTCCTTATTTACATTTATGTAATTCTCCTTTTACTTATAGCTGGAGGCCACTTACACCCCGAGGATTGGTCAGGTGGAAAAGAAGGGCAAGAAGCCCCTTCATGTCCCCTCGATGCATGCTGACTAGATGGAAGGGCAGTCCCGGGGGTTCCTCACTCTGTTTCATACCAGGACAAGAAACGCACTGCTTACAGAGCTGAAATTCCGTCCCCTAACAAAACAAATCTTCTCCCAGACCTTGAACCCCCTACCTTCAAAAGCACGGAGGCTAATAATCAGTGCAGCCTGTAAATGGTTCATATTCAACCACTCCATGTTTATTGATTCAGGCATTTCATTGTTTCGGACTGAAGTGAAATTCATCGTTAGCCAAAAGAAAAGCTAACACATAAAAAAAAGGCACTGCTTCTTTCTTCATCTAGCATGGCACAGTTTTCTTTTCTGGGAGTGCTTCGCTGTCACAGAGTATTTCTCCCATGACAATGGGAACATTCTTTTAAGATCTGTGTCAGCCCACAGGAGCTGGGTTGCATCTCCCACATGTCTCAGAAAAGGCTGAATTGGTCATCCAGAGTGTGTCCAATTCTGCTTTTTGCAGCCTGCATCTCTTAAACATTGGAAAATATGGCTTAGCTTGGTGAGGGGGGGGGGGGGGGGAGACTGGTGAATAATGCACTAGAGATACAAATACGCTGATCTAAATAAGAAGGTCCATGCACAACTATGGGAGCCTACATTTTGGGACATGTGCACACATCCACATATATACGTGTATCCCCTCCCCCCTCCCAAAAAAAAAAAATACCTGATCAGGATTTTCTTGGGCTCCTGACATGTTCTGTAAATCTATTGGTGATAATAGTGGATGGAAGGACACATGGACACACACACACATACACACATAGACATGATCGATGAAGCCTACTTTTCTTCCTTTGGAAAGTAAACTAAACATGTATTTTTCCCCACTATATTTTCATCCACAGTACAGATGTGGGATATTATTCATTTAAAACAAATAAGGAATCCAAATTGGAAAAAACATTTTGGGGCTCTGTTAATTTTAAATGAAATGAATCCCTGGTGGTGCAGATAAAAACCCAGAATTTGGGGAAATATCAAATACTATTTCCAAATAGCATGCATTAATTTATAAATAAAATAAATAAACCCCAGGGGAAAAAAAAACATGAAACACCCACCTCAATGAAATAAAACTTTGTCAGCAACAATGCCCCCTGCCCGTCCCCCGAATTAAATAAAACGAACAAAAAGAAAAAATTTTCAATGCATATCTCTAGATATCACTGTTGACGATTAAACCCATTTTGTGGAAACTCTATGAAAGATCTCAATCGAAAGTAGTATTTTTAGGTTTGGCCCTCCGGCCTAACAATAGTGCTACAAGGCTACAAGCAGGTTTTTTTTTTGCTTTTGTGAACATGCAAAGACAGTGCTGAATCCCAGCAGGAAGCCACCACCCAAACCAGAAGAGGCAGGTACACCATATGCAGAATTGGTTTTCTGTAATAAAACACAATAAAAAAAAAATGTTGACAATGTCATTGCCCATACAAATATGTCTCATAATGCTTGACAAATACACAGCACATATACAAGTTATTGTATCATGAACAGGAACCTTCATTTTCAATTTTCATTGTATTTTTCCTTGGAATCTCAATGTTATAACAAAATATGTACCAGTGTAAAAATGAATTTTCTACAAATTTTTCCCTGGTGTGTTATAACAAAGTCATGTTTCCACTGATTATTTGTTATTATAACATTGAAATTATCAGAAAAAAATAAATAAACCTGTGAACAAAGATTGCTAATCATAATATACAATACCATACTATGGGCCAGATTTTCAAAAGATTATGCGCATAAATCCGGCGGATTTATGGGCATAACAGGCCCGGCGGAGCGCGTAAAGCCACGGGACGCGTGTAAGTCCCGGGGCTTACAAAAAGGGGCAGGGTGGGGCCATTTGCCGTTGTGCCCAGGATCACGTGCCGGCAGTCGGCCAGCGCGCATAACTTGCGCCTACCCAAGGCAGGCGTAACTGGGTAAGACACATTTTTTTGGGGGGGGTTTAGCTTAGGGCTGGGGGGGGGGGCAGGAGAGTTAGGAGAAGGGAAGGGAAGGTGGGGTGGGGGAGAAGGGAACGGGGGAAGGTAGCGCGGGCTCAGCGCACTCAAGGTGCACAATTGTGCACCTACTTGGGCGCACCGACTCCCGATTTTATAACATGCGCGCGCAGATCGCATGTACTGCAGATCGTTTTGCAGTACATCAGTTCTTAAATACAGAGCAGGCAGAGAAGCCAGTCATGAGTTTCCCTAGCAACCCAGTTTCAAAAAACTAACATTATTTAACCTATACCTCGTGATTTCTCATTATTGCAAAATCAAAAGCCAAGACCGCTGCCTCTGTATTCTAAATTATGGTAGTGAAACTCAACTTGATCTTTAACCTAGAAGATTCTAATCACTCCAACAGCTGCTGCTGCTTACAGCAACCTATGAACGTAGAATGTTTCCCACCAAATTTGATATAAAATGGCCTTTTTATGGTCCATGTGATACAGATAGGCACACTTTTTTTTTTTTCATTTCTTTCCAGACTTCAGGGTCAGACAGTGACCAGACAGGCAAATAGAAGTAAAATTATACAGGAAGCTGTCAAAAAAGTCCTAACACAGGCTGAGGTGACATCTGACCTTTCTGTGTATCAAAGGTCTGGTTCAAGTTTCTTCATTGTAATCTGTTGTGAAGGCAAAGAAAAAAAAAAAATCCAGACCTTGTGGAATGAAAGTTATTCTAAAGCTCCCACATTTCGCTTGTCTTTTAATTGAAAAATATTGTTGAGAGATATAATCCAAGCAATTCAAATGTACAATTCAAGCAGTATAGAAAGCTATGAGGGTAACTTTCAAAGAACTGCGCGTGACCCCACATATAAGGCCGCATACAAGTATGCTCATATTTTATAATCTGCAAGCATAAACCTGCACAGATTGCACAGCCACTACAATCACCTGGTTTCCTACCCCCATGGGGTAAGAACAATGTGGAGGTCCACATTCAAAAGCCATTTAGATGGATAATTTCAAAGTTATCCCCCTAAATGGCAAAAAAAAATGACATTTTCAGCCACTAACCCAGCTAAATTTTATCCGGCAAGAATTTAGAAAGATAACTCAGGGACATTTTGGGGGCAGGCAGGAGGCATTCCTGGGAAGAATGGAGTTAGCCTGATAAGTTATCCAGGTAACTCTGGTCATGCTGCTAACCTGTCCTAACGTTATCTGGATAAACTTATCTAGCTAACTTTAAGGTAGCTGGGTATATTCCAGCTAAGTTAGCCAGATAAATGTATCCAGCTAACTTGCTGAGCCACTAGGTGGCTGAATATGGATCTCATGGAAGGTGAGTGGGGCCAGGGGATGGGCGTGTGGGTAGAGGATATTAGGGATGAGGTAGGGGCAAAATGGAATGGGTGTGTGGGTAGGCATGTTAGAGGTTGGTTAGGGGGCAATGGGTTGGGGTGGGTGGGCGTTAGGGGACAATTGGCAGGGCAAATGTGTGTTGAGGACTTTTCTTGAGGTCACTGGTTCAGCTACCTTGAACTGTTTGTTTCGTATTACTATTTCTCTGTATAGCTTGAGGACCTCAAGGAGAAGTGTGGGGAGTTGAGATGAAAGGAAGGGAAGGAGCTGGACAAGCTATGTGCCTGGCAAAAGGGGCATGGAGGTAAGTCCATACAATGACCAATCCATCAGGGAGATATCAACAAGGTTTGTCGGTTTCCTGCTTACATCACTGGTCCCACTATTGCCCTTCCACTTTACAAGACCCTGTCTTTGCCTCGACCCCTCACCCTTCCCCACCACAGGTAATCCTTAAGGACCCTCGCATAACACTTATTTGCAGCCAATCTTCAGAGTCTGACTATCACCTGAAGCAGGATCAGAAATATAATTTTCCTCAGCTATTTCCCATCCAAACAATATTTACACCACAAAACGTTTGCAGGGTAGACGAAGCAACCAAGACCCAGTAAAAACTCTTTGCCTGATATATTGAAATCCACAGTACACTTACAATTTGATAAGAGGTAATTTATTGCTGAATTAAGGTTCTGTTCTTTATGGAGAAAGTACCTGGAATAAAGAGAAAATCCAAGGCCAAAATAGAAAACACCGAAGCCTCTGATTAAGCGTTCATCATCCACACATTTTGCTTTCCTAACACTCAAGATATACCTTCTGGACATGGCATAGCTGCATACTCCATATCATCAGGGATAGGTAGAGCTAGTCCAGGTGTTACTCACAGCGAAACTAATAGGGATAAACACAGGACCGGCTCTGAATATCCATGCTGACATGGAGCCTTTTGCTATCCCATTTAAAGATCCACTCTGCACACACTAAAGTGTAAAAACTATGCGTATACCCTTAAATTACAGGGGCTATATGCATGCATATTAAAGCAATACATGTAAAATATGTGCCATTTATACTCACATGTGGTTGTAATAGGCTTGTTCCCAGTGCTTGTCTTCCTAATTGCACCATGTCTGGAAGAAGGGGAGCCCTGCTTAGGAAGCCCAACTTCCAGTCAAGGGAGATGGACCTTCTGGTTCAAGAGGTCATGAATATCCAGAATATCCTCTATGGACTGGAGTCCAGGAGAGTGGGCTCACCCACCAAAGAGAGTACATGGGCGAAGACCCATCATAAACCTCATGACCTCCTGGGGTTCTGCACATGGGGGAAAAGCAGAATACTTTCATGGCCATAATATTTTTTTACTCACAAAGACTTTCTGCTCAGCATTCAGTCTCTCCAAAAAGACACTTGTGCTGCTGTAGAAAATAAAATGCTTGACTGATTGATGGCTGGGAAATGAATGTCCAAGTATGGAACACTTTTGCACAGTGTTCCAACAGTATCTCTATCCCAAAACACCCAATATAATTGTTTCTTTTCAGCTCCTGACCCCAAAGCAGATCAGGTCTTTGGGACAGGTACCACTTCCACCTTGGCCCACCTAGGTCATTTTCTCTCTCCTTACAGTCTAGGTCTGCTAGAAAGAGAATCAGAATCTGGTGACTATTCCCTGGCAGGATGCACTACCTCTTACTCTAGTTCCCAGCTCATGCATGCTCTTTCTCTTTTTCAGTCTTCTGCACTTCCCAGAACTCCTATCCTAGAACTCTTCTCCTAAACTCTCCTCTGAGCCACATCTGTGGCGATAACAACCTCAGTTGCCAATCACTGAAGGCATCCCACCCAATGGGGAGTGCTGCTTTTTCACTGCACGCTAACACAATGCTGACAGCGGACAGGCTAGGTCTAGTTTGACCTCTGTCATACTGAGGGCACTCAGACCAGCTGAAGCCACATTTGGCATGTTTGTAAGGGACTGTGACATTTTCCATGGGTCAGGAAAAGGCCACCCCTTACATATAGATCTGGGCTTTTTTTTTGAAATATGAAATGGTGCACAGAATGATAAATCAAACACTCAAGAGCCACGCCAATTTGTGAGTCCTCTCTCTGTCCATGCCTGCTGGTGCTTTACAAGTGCTCATGGTACCCTTCTAAGCCACAGAAAGGCTTAATAAACTATTTTTGGATAAGGAGGAGGTGCTAGAGTAGGGCTCAAGGAGCTTTTATGTTAGCCAAAAAGGAAGGTCAAGTGAGTGTAAAGAGAATAGACCACATAGCATTTATATTGAAAAGATGCACACTTTTCCATTTTGTAAGGGAGAAGACAGATCAAGAATCTAATGCTCCTGGATCCAGTTGTCTCCATTGGGATGTGCATTCATTTGCAATGAAATAGGAAATAAAGTTATTTCCTATTTCGTTGCATTTCGGGGGGCTGCCGAAACGATAGGAAAACCCACGAAATTTTGTTTAGTTTTCTTATCATTTTTTTGGGGGGGAGAAAGGGCACATAAAAAAAACTCCAAACCAACCCCAAACCTTCAAATTTAATTAATTGTAACCCCCCACCCTCCCGACTCCCCAAGACTTGCCTGAACCCCCCCCCCCCAAGACTTGCCGAAAGTCCCTGGTGGTCCAGTGGGGTCCCAGGAGCGATCTCCCCCTCTCAGGCCATCGGCTGCCACTAATCAAAATGGCGCCGGTGGCTCTTTGCCCTTACCATGTGACAGGGGCTACCGGTGCCATTGGTTGCCCCTGTCACATGGCACTGATAGCCCCTGTCACATGGTAAGGACGAAGGGCCACCGGCGCCATTTTGTTTACTGGCAGCCGACGGCCCAAGAGTGGGAGATCGCTCCTGGGACCCCCGCTGGACCACCAGGAACTTTCAGCAAGTCTTGGGGGGTAGTAATTAATTAAATTTGAAGGGTTGGGGTGGGTTTGGGTTTTTTGTTTCGGGGCAAAAATCAGCCCAAACCACGGGAAAACTAAATTTCCTGCAGCGGCCGATAATGAAGGCAGAACCAAAAGGTTCGGCCTAATCACATCTCACTCTCCAACAGGCAAGGAAGCATTCATGGCCCAGAGCTGCCTACAAGCCCAAAAGATAATACTGATGGGGAGGGACCAAGTGATAAGCACTCATCACCTGAGCATCACCACCTGTCATAGCGGAGGAGGAGATGGAGACCCAGCCAACTCATTCCCAGTCACACACACCAGACATCTGGTGGCATGCAGTTCTTGAGGGGGAAGGCAGCTCTGTAGAGAAAGACTTTATCTCAGAAAGAGAAGAGGAGGTGCAGTCCACTCCAACTGAGAAGCGCATGCAGGAACTAAATGCTAGAGTGGTGGGGGAGATAGCAGATCTTAGGAATGAAATCCAAGACCTGAATATTGTGACCCAGGAGGATGTGTAGGGAATGTGAAAGGAACTAAGGGACATGCAGGAAGAAATGCAGGCCCAGACTTCAATATGGAGGGAGATGCTGCAGAGAATGTCATTCTGCCAGCCGCTGGCAGCATGGAACACTCCATGGTATCTGATTTCCCCCATGCTGAAGTGCCACCTGCCCCGTTGGCAGCTCCCCCTCTTCCCACACCCCCATCCATGATGGTTTCACCTTCTCATGTGCCAACACCACCTGTACCAACGCCATCTCAGCAACACCACCACCACCACAGAGCAAGGTTCCCCCCCTTCTCCGATGACACATCCTCATCCTCTGCCATGATGAGAATGGCCTCAGCTAGTGTGGTGGTTGAAGAGGAGGGGTCCACCAGTTTGTTCTGCAGCCTCATATCCCCTCAGCCCCTTCAGCAGCTATCAAGCTTTGCCACTGCTCCCAGGTTCCAAGCCCTCTGAGGGCATGATCAGCAGTGATTGGACCCTGCTGCAGAGAAGCACATATTTGGGTCAGGCAAACTTCCCCCCAGAAAGAGAGGGCGGCCATGGAAGCATTGACTGTAAATATTTTTCATGAACAAGAGAACCAAGGTTAAGCGAACAAGTAGAGCACACACCTAAAATAAGAGATCATCATAATATGAAGCTATAAGCTATAATCATGTTTGATTTTTACTAAGGTTGGTTTTTTTTTTGTGGTGTATATATTTTTCTACACATCTGTCACTCATTTAAATAAATGCACATTCATTTTCTAAAATGTCTTTGTTTAAGCGTGTTCTTTTCCTGTACAGCCTGTTGTTGAGTCTGTCCTCCTGATTCAGCTTGTGCAGCTGCTCCTACTCCTCTTCATCCAGATGATCTTCTAATCAATCTGGAGGAGGCACAGGCTTCTGGGTTGGCAACGTTATAAAGCATTCAGCAGGCTACAAAGATTTCATAGACCTTAATGAGTAATAGAGAAGGCATGCCACATCCCCCAGATCTGTCCAGGCAGTGGAAAGATGTTTTGAGTAAGCCAAAAGCTCTCGCGATGGCTGCCCTGGTCTGCTGGTGGGCTCTGTTCCAATTAATATCTGCAGTGGTCTATGGGTTAGTTAGTGAGATCATAAACCAGGTTTTGAGTGGATATCCTGGATCATCTGTAGGGGAGAAACATAGAGAACAGCAGAGTTAGATATCCCTTAGTGTTGGCCAGCGGGGTAGTTCCCTGGTCAAGGTTGGAGCAATCCTCCTGGGCAATGCTGTCACTGCACCTATATATAGTGAAGACAGAAATAAGAGGTTAGTTGTTCTATGATGGTAGTAAGAAGTGCATTCCTATCTAGAAGCCAACACCCAGTGATGTGCGCTTCCTTGAAGCGGTCATGAATTCCTGACTGTGAGAATGATGTAGGCATGGTGACTGGATCTCAGAAACCAAGCCTTGATGTCCATGATGAGCACCTTGGCATTGCAGATCACCTGCATATTGAGGGAGTGGAAGCACTTGCGGTTGTGGTAGGTAGTTTCATTGGCCGCTGGTGCCCTTATAGGGATGTGACTACAACCTCGATAGCCCCCCAAGATAGAGAGAGGGGAAGCATGCAATATGGTAGAAATGTTGTAGTCTGATTCACGGGAAATATATATAGTGCTGTGCTGTGTTTTCCTGAGAAACACAGCCAGGAACTGCTCAGTTCATAATACATATGGATCTGCAGGCTGGCTTATTCCAGCCATAACCCCAGAAATGTCTGGAAGGTGCCATGGTGGTAATCACCTTGTACCAGCAAGGTGTATACCCCATGGATAGAAGGGTGCAGTTCTTCTCTAATTGCTTGTGAAGGTACAGTATGGTAGACTTGTTTAATCTAAACCTATGCACAACTTGTTCCTCTGACGGATCCAAAAACTGGGCCCTAGTCCTCTATACTCTCCATAAGGGGCACCTCTTACGCCTTCTCCTCTTCTGTTCTCTCTCCCTACTCAACCTGTCAACCATTGTACCATGCGTATCCATAAGCCTATTACAGTCATTTTCAAGTTAGTTTCTCCACTACTCACTCCCCTCTCCAGTGTGGTTCAGTCTGACCCAGTCACACTCACTCCCAGCCCCTAGCCTGCGTTGTGTCCACTCACCCGAGAAGCCAGCATGTCAAGCACAGAGTTAATGGTAGATCAGTGGACTAGAAATATTTCAAATAAATAAAAAAATACCTACCATGAAGGTCTGAACTTCTCTACTCATGCAGTGTTGATGATGTTTGCATGTAAGTTGCTTTTAAAATAGCAAATTACGTGCATATGTGCATACCATGCCCCGAGATGAACTTACACGGCCACTATTTTTGCGTGTATTTTTACTTGCGAAGGTGGATATACAATTGTATATGTGACCTGCTTTGAAAATAAGGATTACAAGTGAATGCTTCACATACGCACAATAATATTCATTTTTTCACCAGTAATGTTTTGAAAATTCACCTCAAAATGTTTAGATTTAAGGTCAGATATGTGTTTGTGTGTCTGTCTGTATATAATATTCATTCTGTTGAGACACTGATAATTGATAAATAAAAATCGGATACCTAAAAAATATAAACATTTAACACTTCATTCTAAAAATATTGTAACCAGACCACGAGGAAAGCAGTAGGATGTGTTGACAGTGTCATCCAGGAGAGACAGGAGAAAAAGTCACAGGCAAATTTAAATGATTTGCAAGGACAAGCTTTTCTTATTT
Organism: Rhinatrema bivittatum; assembly: GCF_901001135.1. NCBI lineage: Eukaryota > Metazoa > Chordata > Amphibia > Gymnophiona > Rhinatrematidae > Rhinatrema > Rhinatrema bivittatum. Next base: position 30,035,752 of record NC_042618.1, on the reverse strand, counting down.
AGTTTTTTTAAATTAACTTAAAAAAAAGCTTAAGCTTATCTTTACATTGGTAAGATAACATGGGGCTTGGGTGGGGGATATGCTGAGGTCAATATTCAAAAGCTATGCGGCTAAATACTAAAAGCTACTAAAAGCCGTATGCAGCTAAATTCTTGATGTATATTGAGTTATTCAGCTAGCATTCACCAACATAAGTTGGGGGCATCCGGAGGCAGGTGGGAGGCATTTTGGGGAGATGCGGAGTTAGCCGCATAAGTTATGTGAGTAACTCCAATATCTGGAGTTAGCCGCTTAACTTATGAGGCTAACTCCAGACATAAGGCCTTACATAATATCGCTCCACTCAATTTAACATTTCAAATTCAGCTACACACATCAGTGAAACCAACTAGAAGCGCATATCAGTACAGACTAACCACACAACAGGCGAAATCCTCCCTGAGGAAACGTGCTCTATCCACAGCGGGCCCTTCTCTCTGGAACTCGCTCCCTCCGGACCTTCGCCTTGAACCGTGCCACGCTACATTTAAAAAGAAACTTAAGACTTGGTTGTTCGAACAAGCTTTCCCATAGAACTAATGAGCAAGAAAAAAGGCGTTTCATATCCTCCGTATCTTCCCCAGCTTATATCTCTCTGAAGAAATTAACACGAAACTGTACTTAAGCATATGCAACACTATATTTTATCCTGTTACCAGATTCTATCAAGTTCAATGTTATTTACTTACTTATGTACTTATTAACCTGCCTTTTAGTTATTAATTGGTTAACCATATTATATACCTTTTCTCAAATTAACTATTTTATGTTTATTTATGTTTATTTATGTTTATTTATGTTTTCTCAAATTAACTATGTTCAATGTAAACTGCTAAATGTTCAATGTAAACCGCTAAATGAAGCGATAGTTACGGTTCCTTAGCGATAGTTTTGGTTCCTTGTAAACCGGGGTGATATGTATACTATACAGGAACCCCGGTATATAAATTCTTTAAATAAATAAATAAATAAATCTAGTTGCGCCATAGGGCTCACCTAAAGTTAGCGGCATAAACATATGCGTCTGACTTAGCCGGGTAAATGTTTATCCGGCTGACTAGCCGAGCCGTTCAGCAGCTGAATTATTGCCCTTGCCATTTTTAGATTGGTTTGTGTCAAATTGGTTTAATCCCTAGCTGGTTAAAGATACCTGAACATTTTGGAGGTTTTTCACTTTGACAAATTGTATGTGCTATTAGCAAATAGTGCACACTAATTGCCAAGAAATTAAAAAAGATAAAATACCTCCCCCCCCCCCCCATAGCCCCCATCACCTCACCAGTCCCTGCCACCCTCTTAAGTCTTCTGTTGTGCTAGTGAAAGAGGCAGGCGTGCTCACCATTTGCTCCAGCCTCACTGTGTCTTCTTTAAAAATGGTGTACGGCCGGCACCATGTTGTTTTACAAGTTGTAATGTATTGTGGCCATAAGGCAATATTGCCATTAAACAAGCTTTGCAGCCATAATAATGTACTGCCGTTAACTAAATGGCTCTGATGGCACCATGTTTAAAGGGGACCCAGCAGGGCAGCAGCAACTGGGAACTGCTCTTGCTCCTTCCAGCAGTGTCACACAAAAGGTGAGGAAGTGGTGGGGGGTGGCAGACGCTATTGGAGGGGGGGGGGGGGGGGGCTATGGAGTCCTGGGAGGAGTTTTTGTTTGTTTTTTTAAATATTTTTTTAAATTAGGAGTCCAGCTTTCAAAACAGCCTGCAGTACATGATTTGCGCTCATATGTGGGCCCACAGAAATGTATGCTAGTATTTTATAAATTGTGTGACGGGAGCCGCACAGTTTATATAATACTGTGTATTTCTGCCCTGAAAGTACAAGCTTATGTTTTTGATACTAATGTATATTTGTAATGATGGAACATGCATACTTTACCCATTTTTTAAAAAATGCATGCATATATTATACGCATGTAATAATTGTAACAATTGATATGCAATAACCCAGAACTGAGTGCGGAGGCAAGTATACTTTAAATTAGGCATGTAAACCATTCTGAAAATGTTTGTGCGTACTTGGAAGCACCAGTTCATCCAGACCGCCCACCATAAACTGAGGACAAAAGACGAGTCCAGTTTGTGTGAGTCAATTAGCAGGTGTAAAAGTGTTTGGACATGTTTAGTAATGTATGCATATTTACCTCTTACATGGGCACCTCTAATTTCAGTTTTTGCTTTCATTTTTCCTTGAAAGTGCAATGTCACAACAACAAAAATAATCAGTGGAAAATTGACTTTTCAACTAACCTTTCTCCTGTGTGCTATAACAAAGTCATTTTCCACTGATTATTTTTAGTTATAACATTCAAATTCCCAGGTGAAAAAAATGAAAGCTGAAAACGAAGGCCCCTACATTTACAAAATAACAACTTGCATGCGCACTTCAGAGCCCCCCTCTAGAACATATCTAGACCACCCTTTTTTTCCCCATTTAACATTTACATGTGACGATACTGCAACAAGTACTCATGAGATTTACAAAATATCATAAATGTACAAACATATACTACATACAGGTGTACATGCTTTTTTTATGTGTGCAATCCCCACATAAAGATTTGAAAAATTTCTTCTAAATAAACTGAATTCCTTTAAAAAAAACAAAACCCTGAAATAAAAAATAAAACCCCAACACCCAAATCAAAAGGAAAATCTTGCCGTTGCACATTCATAATAGACACAGACTGGGGAAATAAAGGCCTTAGTAAATCAGGCCCTTAGTCTGAAATTTCAAAACTACTATACAAACTCAAAACCTGAAAATTTAAAAAGAATTCAGAGTGCATCAGGACATATCCATCAATAGTACTGCATAATAAAAGCATTGCCATTCACTGATATAAACAAACAGTAATCAAAGGCTGTATTGTAACAACTGTAACTGTAAATCAACATAGTTTAACTGGTGGTACTGTTGTCAGAAATAACTAAATCTGGGGGCACCTGACAGCAATCTATAAACCCAACCTGTGGCTGGTCATTAGCTCAGTGTAAAGGTGAATGAGAAGCTGGAAGTGAAGGCGGGAAGTTAAGGTCCCAAAAGACCCATCAAAGAAATCTGGTCTCAGCTATTGTGAAAGTTTAATACAATTTGATTTACTGCTAGTCTAAATAAATTATAGTGCTATAAAATAAAAATATAACATATAAACAGCATTAAAACTAGAACAAAAGAATATAAACTGAATAAGAGAAGATAATATAAATATAAAAACATTAAAAAATAAAAGAAGGAAAAGAAGGAAAAAAAACATATAACAGAATCCAGATATATACAAAGACTAGTGAAAAGTGCCCTGTGTTGCTCAGATAGTCTGGTCTATAATAGTCTGTGTGGGTGTATGCCTGTGTGTATGAGTGTATGTGTGTGTGTGTGTGGGGGGGGGGGTGCATGTATGTGTGTGCCTGAGGCCTGTTCTTGTATATATGCTTTTGCCTATCTTTGTGGGTGCCTGTGCCTATATGTGTGTTTGAGGGAGCCTCTGGGTTCATATGTCTGTGTGTATCTGGGTGCCTTTGCCTATGTTTCTGTTTGACTGCCTGTGTCTGTCTATAGGCCTCTGCATGTGGGGGCCTGTGTGTGTGTGCCTGCCTGTGTGTGTATGTGGGTGAGAGCTTGCATGCATGTGTGAGCCAATATATACATGTGTTCAAGCCTGCGTGCATTTGTGTATACTTGTGCGAGCTTCTGCACACTTGTGTATGCCTATGTGCATATGTCTATGTGTGAGTGCCTACGTCAGCCTGTCCCTGTGTGTGGGAGCATGAGAGACAGGGCCTCACAGAAAGTATATTAGCAAACATTACCCGACATTGCTCAGGTTGTCTGGTGAATAACACTTTGTGTTTGTGCCTGTATGTGTGCGTCTGTACTTGTGGGTGTGGTTGCCTGTGCCTGTGTGTGCATGGGTACCTCTGCATATGTGTGTGTATGGGGGGTACATGTGCCTGTGTATGTGTGTTTGGCAGACCCTGTGTGTATGTGTGTATGTCTGTGCGTGTGTGGGTGTCTATATGTGTGTATATCTTTGGGGATGTGTCTGCCTGTGCCTGCATGTGTGTGTGTGTGTATACCTGCCTGTGTGTATGTATGTATTGGCGCCATTTTCATTACTGGCAGCCAATGGCCCGAGTGCAGGAGATCGCTCCCGGACCCCTGTTGAACCACCAGGGACTTTTGGCAAGTCTTGTGGGGGTCAGGTGGGTGGAGGTTTTGTTTAAATTCGCTCCTTTAGAAGGCCTAATAATTTGGTGAAGACTTGCCAAAAGTCCCTGGTGGTCCAGCGGGGATCCAGGAGCGATCTCCTGCACTCGGGCAATCTCCTGTACTCGGGCTGTCAGCTGCCAGTAATCAAAATGGCACTGATAGCCTTTGCCCTTACTATGTCAGAGGGGCTACCAGTGCCATTGGTCGGCCCCTGTCACATGGTAGGAGCACAAGATGGCGCCGGCCGTCCATTGCTCCTACCATGTGACAGGGGTCGACCAATGGCAATGGTGGCCCCTGTGACATAGTAAGGTCAAAGGCTATTGGCGCCATTTTGAATACCGGCAGCCGACAGGTTTATCCACATGTTTATGAATTCCTTCAGAAAGGTGAAGCAGATTTGTGAGGCAAGATTTGCCTTGGGTAAAGCCATGCTGACTTTGTTCCATTAAACCATGTCTTTCTATATGTTCTGTGATTATGATATTTAGAACACTTTCCACTATTTTTCCTGGCACTGATGTCAGGCTAACCGGTCTGTAGTTTCCTGGATCGCCCCTGGAGCCCTTTTTAAATATTGGGGTTACATTAGCTATCCTCCAGTCTTCAGGTACAATGGATGATTTTAATAATAGGTTACAAATTTTTACTAATAGATCTGAAATTTCATTTTTTAGTTCCTTCAGAACTCTGGGATGTATACCATCTGGTCCAGGTGATTTACTACTGTTCAGTTTGTCAATCAGGTCTATCACATCTTCTAGGTTCACCATGAAGTGATTCAGTCCATCTGAATCATTACCCATGAAAACCTTCTCCAGTACGGGTACCTCCCCAACATCCTCTTCAGTAAACACCGAAGGAAAGAAATCATTTAATCTTTCCGCGATGGCCTTATCTTCTCTAAGTATCCCTTTAACCCCTCGATCATCTAACGGTCCAACTGACTCCCTCACAGACTTTCTGCTTCGGATATATTTTTTAAAGTTTTTACTGTGAGTTTTGCGTCTACGGCCAACTTCTTTTCAAATTCTCTCTTAGCCTGTCTTATTAATGTCTTACATTTAACTTGCCAACGTTTATGCATTATCCTATTTTCTTCTGTTGGATCCTTCTTCCAATTTTTGAATGAAGATCTTTTGGCTAAAATAGCTTCTTTCACCTCCCCTTTTAACCATGCCGGTAATCGTTTTGCCTTCTTTCCATTTTCTTAATGTGTGGAATACATCTGGACTGTGCTTCTAGAATGGTATTTTTTAACAATGACCAGCTGCTGCCTCCATGCTAGTGTCTCAGCTCATCTTATCCTGCTGCTGCCTCCATGCTGCTGTATCTTCTCCTGATCCTTGGCCTCTATTTTATTTATTTAAGGTATTTATATACTGTTTTTTAAAATAAAATTGTATCAAAATGGTTTACAGGGATAAAAATAAAAATAATAATAAAAAGAAATTAAAATTAAGAATAAAAAGTACATAAATTAACAAATAGCTAGATAAGTGCTAGCATTTAAACAAAACCTTTAATTAAAATAAAGAGAGAGTGCTGTGCCTAGGGTATATTGAGGGAATTAGGCAAAAGGGGAGGGAGAGGGGGAAGGTAGAATGAGGTATAGGAAGAATTTGTTGAAAAAAGAGGGAAGGAAGAAAGGGAATGGAGGGGGAGAATGAATGTGTTAGGTAAGGAGGATAATCTGATAAATGTGTCTTTGGATATGAATAAATGTGTTGGTAGAGTGGGAAAATCTGAGCGAAAAATGAATCAAGAAAGTGGGGGGGAGGTGGATGAAACTTGAAAATTGGAGGTAGAATGACTTGATGGGATATTGAATGCAAGTTGAAAAAGGTATGTTTTCAGGTATTTTTGAAGTGAAGAGAATTTGATATTAAGCGAAGAGGATTGGGTAGAGAATTCTAGAGGGATGGTCCTGCTACTGAAAACGCTCTCTTTCTGGTGATGTCTAATCTAGCTTGTCGAGGTGATGGAATATCTAGGAGATTTTGAGTGAGTGATCTTAAATGTTGAGTAGGTTTATAGATACGGAGCAAGGAACAGAGCCAAGTTAAGGAAGAATTATAGATTAAGCTATGAATGATAGAAAGTACTTTGTATTTTATTCTGAATGTTATGGGTAACCAATGAAGAGATTGTAAAGTAGGGGTGATATGATTACGGAGAGAAATGCCAGATAATATACGGGCTGCACTGTTTTGGACTAATTGTAAAGAATAGATTGAAGAGTCAGGCTATGCTGCACTCTTTGGTCCTGTCCTGCTGCATTCTTGGTGAAAGGTGCTGCCTTGGCCCTTAGGCTGCCCCACTTTGAGTGCACTCTTTCTATATGGTCTGTCTGCGGCCTTGGCTTGGACTCTGGCTCTGATTCTTCTCCGCCCGCCACCAATCACTGCCTGGACACCAATTCTGACACCAATTCAATCTCAACCTGAGTCTGACCCTGTTCTCTATGGCCCGTCCTCTTGCCACTTCTTCTTATGTGCCACCATGTCAAGGATGTGCATACGTGCGTCATAGACCACTTGCACAGTGAGGGAGTGGAAGAGCTTTCTCCTCCCTGTTACATGGTGGGATTATGGCTATGTGAATGCAGTCAATAACTCTCACAACATTGGAAAAGTAAGTAATGGCATAAAAGCCTCTCTTGATATCTATCAAGTCCTGCCTGTCGCAAAGGAATGTTATGTAGTGATCAATATGGTCAGATACAGCAGTTATGACCTGGCTCAGACAGTGGGAAAAAGTGGTTTGAGACATTGCCCCAACAACCCCTACTGTCGTTTGAAAGGAGCCAGATGCCAGGAAATGCAGGGTGGCCAATAGTTTGGTGAGGCCAGGTATAGCATGAGACCGCTCCGTCACCAGATCCAGATCCCCTCTTATAACCTCATATAATTCCAGGATAGCCCAAGAGCTGAGGCGAGACCTGCTTACCACATAATCTTCTGGCATGCCTGGCAAAGAGGTTCATGGAGGAAAAATGTGCTCCCTGTATCTCCTCCGCCATGACCCCCTGCTTTCCAAGTAGGCTCTGATGCTCTTCCTGTGAGTACAGTGGGTCAAAATCCAGGGCAGGGAGTTCCCTAGGAGGGATAGGAACTTTCCTTGCCTGTTCTGGAGCTTATTGTTGTTGGTTTTCTTCTTCTTCTTGTTGGCTGCGGCGAGCCTCTTCAAGCATGCAGTATGCCCTCAAAAGTACCCTTGCCATAAACATAATGGGTCTAGGAAAGCAGGTCAGGGAAGAACAGGTGCTTTTATTAGGCCAGGAGGCTATGGTAGGTGTGGTTTCTAGAAGGCCTCATATTATTGCTTGCAATAAAACCACGATAATAGCCGCAGACAGTGTTAACAGCCACATACGTGTGATAAATACTGTTTTCCCCCATACCATAAAAAAGAAATAGGTGTAGTTATTTCTGTTGTTAAATTCCATGTTATTGTGCGTTAATCGGTTGCAAAATGTGATAGAAGAGCCTATTTTGCATTAACTCCTCCCACTTGCATACCAAATTTCAAATTTGCACGCTAAGGTGAGTGGCGATATTTATTGTGCCCGTTACAGCCGTTTAATGCGCATTTGGGCCCTAAAGCAAAATTATAAATAACCCTGCAGTCTGGTATTGCAAAAAATGACAGGAGTTTGGTGTCCTCGAAAGCTCATGCTTCAATAAATTGGTTAGTCTATAAGGTGCCACCCGATTCCTGTCATTTCTATTTGCACTAGTCTCTTTATTGATTTATTGATTTATTAATGCTGAATAAAACTGTACCATCTGACTGAAACAGATCTGCATACATACCAAGTCTTCCTGGAACAGAAAAGTTATACACAACCTGTTAAGTAAAATAATGTTGATGTGGCTTCTTACCGTGCTCTGTGTGCAGTCACACCATACCTTCATGACTATTACAAAGGTCCAGCCGGGACACTGTTAGCTTGCAGGTTCTGTGTCATCTTCAATCCTTCTCAACATGGCTGCCTCAGCCTGTCATTTCCTCATGGGACTGCACTATGCCACTGAACACATGTCTTTAAGATCCAATGGAGCGTAGGAGATTTTATGACTAATACGAAAGCTGAGAGAACAAAGATTTCAAATCTGCTTGGGTTTTTGAAATGCATTTTGGCGTCCTATCTGTGATTCTGTCCCATTAGGCCTGCTGTCCCCCCACAGGGATTTACACAGTAAGTATCCCAGTTAAACTAGGCAGAAGGGTGTTAGTGGATGGTTTGGAAAGAGACTAGCTGTAACGCTCTGCTGAACCTAGGCTGTTGATGTTGTGGCTGAGCGCTGCTGTCAGGCCCTTGTAACCTGCGACTGGGGCATTGTTTGTTGCAGCCTACATGGAAAGGATAAGGGTCCCACAGACCATTGGGAAGACCACTACTTGGAGGAGTCATTTCAGCAGCATGAGTAACCAGAAAAGGGAAGAGGCTTGCTCCTGGAAATCATCAGTGAGCCATCAGACTACACCCCAGTGACAACCATCACCCCATTAAAAGCATGGCTATTCTTCTTACCAGACATAAACCAGTAGTTTAAATACAAGCTCTTTATTGTTTCTAATTTTAACCCATGAATCCCCATTCCCACTGGTGTTGTCCGGGGGCAGAGGGGGCATCCATTTGCAAATCCCAGTAGGATTCTTTGCATGCTTCATTATGGTCTCTTTCTTTCAGAGGCACTAAGGGCTCATGATGTTGCTCTTAACCCCCAAAGATTGAAGGACAATATATGTAGCACAGCAATTGCCTTATGAGGGCCTGGGGAACTGTATATGTTTATATTGCTAGGCCCAGTTATTAGTGTAAGTGTATACCCTTGAGGGTTATAGAGAGCTCACTGATAATGTAAAGGTTTACAAGGCCTTGGTACCAATAGATTTAAGGTTATAGAAGATTGTCCTAGGGCAACTGGAAATCAGTTTGACTGCACATGCATATTCATATCTGTTTATGATTAACCCTTTATGTGCCTTTCTTTTACTGCAGCCCAGGTTCTTGAACTAATAAAAGCTGCCCTGTTTTCCCCTGGTCTGTAAAGAGGGGAGGATGGGTGAAGAACTAGAATACTACTCATTATTGGGACAGCTTCCCTCAGAATTCTATTCACTAAGGGGGAATCCGTCATTATTATACAGACCATACTGCTTGATGAGGCTATAATTATTCTATTATTCTTCTGCCTTTAAATATAATAAACACTCCCCATAGTCTGTTGTTTGTCATGTATATTATTTGTCTTGTCTTGACTAGATCGGAAGCTCCAAGGAGCAGAGACTGTCTCTTATCTGTATCTATGTGCAGTGCTGTCTGCTGTGTATGTCCAGTAGTGCTTTAGAAATGATAAATAATAGTAGTAGAAGTAGTAGTACCACTTTTAGATCTTTTTATCTTAAGCTCTTTGAGGTCAAAATTCAGCACCACTTAGCCGATTAAGTTCCAACTTAGTTGGCTAAGTGGCACTGTTTGAATATTCACCTGTACTGAGCAGCTGAAACGTACCCAACTGTTTATCTGGCTAAATGATAGGCCAGAATAGTGAGGAGCAGAAAGGGGGCATTCCGGGCTGGAGCTACTTATCCAGCTAACTTAGCTGAATAAGTGCCAGTTTTCAGCCTTATCCATCTTAATTATCAGGATAAGCCTAGGACAGTTCTTTAGCTATCCTAACTATAAGATGGCTAACTATAAGATAGATGAGTATTTTCAGTGGCACAGCTGCACCACTGAATATCTCGGCAAGTTAGCTAGCTAAGTTTATCTGGCTAACTTTCTCGGCTGGGATTCTCTCCTCCTCCGCAGCCCAAGTGCCGCCGTCAGAGCTCCTCTTCACAGAAGGAAGCCGCCACCAGCCTGCTCTCTCTTCCTCTTCGCGGCAGGAGCCACCTCCGGCCTACTCCTTCTTCCACCATGCGGCAGGATGCTGCCGCAGGCCTTAGCTCCACCCACCTTCCTCCGGGGCTCTCTCTAAGCATGGGCACTTGCCTCTCTTCCTCCTTTAAAAGGCCAGAAGCAGGAAGCACCCTTCGGCCCCTCCGACTGACGTCCTTATGGCACTTCCTGGACCTGCCCTATATAAAGGCCCTGCTTCAGTTCCTCAGGGCTTTCAAATGGAGTTACACACTCCATGGAGCTACTCCATCTTCCATAGAGTTCCACCTGTCCCATCGTGGTCCATCTTGCTGTTCCTGTCCGGATGACTCCATGTTCCATGTCTTCTTGTTCTCGATGTCTCCGTCCAATGCTCCGGATCTCGTCACTCGTCGGATTGTCCTCGTGGTATGTTCCAGCCCTTGGCTTCCCTTCTTGTAGGCCTTGGGGTTCCTCGTCTGTACCTAGATGTCCCAGACATTCCAGATGTCCTCTCACCCAGATGTCCATTCATCCACTTGTCCAGATATCTGGATGTCCACTCATCCTGATGTCTATCTATCTAAATGCCCAGATGTCCACTCATTCAGAGATCCAGATGTCCAGGTGTCCAGATGTCTAGATGTCCTGATGTCCTTGCACCCAGAGGTACCATTCTCTTGTGTACCATTTACCATCACTCCTTATCTCGATCTTGAAGAATCCACTAGCAGCCTTGCCGTCCACCAGACTTCGTCTCCAGCTGACCTTCTTAGGAGTTAATCCGTCTCATTTAGTGTCGTCTTCAGGTGACTGGAATCCCCTTCCGGCTGTACTTCTCTCAAGCACTGCCTGGATCCTCTTCTCTATTCTGTGCATGTTCCGTTCTCTGCGTGGTCTGCAACTAGCCTTCCAGGTTGTGTAGGGCACGCAGTGGGACAGGATGGTCCATGACCAGTTCACATTGGGCTGTGTAAGGTGCCCTGAGGGACAACACCTTTTAACTCCATAGAGTCTCATCTCTTCCAAGTCCAAAGTGTCTCATCTCTTCCAAGTCCAAAGTGTCTCGTCTCTTCCAAGTTCCACAAGTCTCATCTCTTCTAAGTTCCAAGAGTCTCGTCTCTTCCATGTTCCAAGAGTCTCGTCTCTTCCAGGTTCCAAGAGTCTCGTCTCTTCCAAGTTCCAAGAGTCTCGTCTCTTCCATGTTCCGGGTCCATTATCTTCCAAGTCCATAGAGTCTTGTCTCTTCCATGTTCCAAGAGTCTCATCTTTTCCAAGTTCCTAGAGTCTCATCTTGTCCAAGTCTAGGAGTCCTCATCTTGTCCAAGCTCCAGGAGTCCTCGTTTCCCCTATGCACTCTGTCTCTTTTATGCTCTGGGATCTGGAGTCTCCTACTCCGGTTCCTTGCCTCATAATTTCAAGTCCTCTGCCTCTGTCTGACCTCACTGGTGCATGTTAGCTCAGCAGGTGGGCTGATTCCACTTTGTCCTACTCCTGTGTTCTTGCTCCACCCATGCCTGTACTCACTCACCTCCCTCATGGTGTGTCTTGTGGCTCCTCCCTGAGTCGCCTCATGAGCCAAGGGCTCACTCTCTCCCAGGAGCAAGTGATCACACCTGCACGTCCCTTCCCAGGGCCCACTGGGTGCATTCATAACAATATGGTCCCTCAATTGTCCTCAAAGAGTTTTTTTATCCCACAACAGAGAAGGAAGTTGAAAAATTATTTCATAGTTAAACTAGGATAATTGGATGCAGCTCTTTGAGACTCTTCTCATTACATAAATGCTTCCCAGCGTGACAGAAAGTGAAAGCAAAACAAGTAGCTAACCTATTATAGTAGCCATGATATGAATTAATGTCAAAGTGTAGACTTTTGAGTATTGCTAATGTCAATAAAATGAAGAAAAAAAAATGCAATTATTCAAATAATCCAGAGCATAAAGATTTGCAAGCACAAGAAATCTCATAGATGATTTGGGTTTTGTGAAAGCAGCAGTCTAGAGTTTTACTCACACACCACCACACACACAAACACACCTTGGACCTGCATAATAAGAATTTTACATACACAAAGCATCAGAATGTGTCGCTGCATGCTGATAAACATGGATTTGCTTTTAAGATGGCAAACATTTAATAGGTACTAATAAGGTGCCTGGTATGCGGAAGATAATTTTATTGTGAGCTTTGATCTTGAAGGGAACTGGCCAGTAGTCTATTATAAGTCACAGCTAAGGATGATTTTCTATAATAAAGGTTAAACGCATGCTATATATTATTAGAAAATAAACCACAGAGAAGGAAAATAAAATATAATAAAACACCGTGAGAGTTAAAAACACGTCACCTCCAGAACCAGGCTTGCCGAGACTGGGCGATATTGAAGCCAGAAACAGAAGGGCAGGGATAAAAGGCTTTGTGATATGAATCTCTGTCTCTTCTGCCCTCAGCAGAAGGGCTTAAATATCTCCTCCTTGGACAAACAGATCAATACAAGCTTTTTACCATCTTCAATGAGAGCTCATTAATGCTCTCCTGGTGTCCTCTTTTGTGCCCTGATGACCTGGTGGGAGCAAGGGGAGAGTGAACTGCAGCCTGATAATTATCACAGGAATAACACTTCGTATCATCTCCTAGTGGAATGTGAATTGTTTTTCTAATTATTCAGGACAGCGGCAAGCAAAAGTGCAAACTAATTGAAAATGCATTATGATTTATTTGAGCATATGGAAACGGTAGCATTAGTGTGGGTTAAATGTTAACCCATGTGAAGGCTCTGCCTTTATTTAAAGAGCAGCTACTGCAGCTGGAAAGAGAAATGCACACGCCCTGATTCTTTCTGTGCAATTCATGATTTCCCCCCCAGTCCCACTGGGAATCTCGTGACTGTATTTTCAGGCTCTGATGTTCCAGATGGATCCCTGCGCTCCTAGAACATTTGAGTATCAAATCGGGAGCTTGACTGATGCAAAAGATTATGTAGAAGGTGAAATAAAGCACTTGCCAAAAGATCAATATACTAAATAATTGAATGCATAACATTTAACACAATTCAACAGTTCTATGTAGGCAATATTCCAGGGAGCAACTCAAATGATTCATATGTATGAGCCCTTGCCTCTTTTGCATTTCAAAAATCGAGTATAGTGAATAAAAGCTTGAGGACACACTGCCACCTTACTTCCCTCTAAGCAGTATGCTTTGCTTTCCATAGGCACAATTCATCCAAATTTGGTTTTGGGTACTGGATACCATAGAGTGGGAAATGATCGGGTTATTCCGTACGACAAGGGTCCTGAAACGAAATAAGTCACAAGATTTTTGCCCCAAGAAAGGATGCTTGGAATATGCAGGTGGTCAAACTGTCATGGGCACTCCACTACTGACCCCATTACCTATGCATCATTTTTTCACCTCCCAGAGCTCTCGAACCTAAATATGCTGCTTATTTCTGCTCACGTGCGGTGTAAGAACAGGCTGGAGCTGCAGCTCCCATTACTTTCTATGGGAGTGATTTCGACACATTTAAAATTTCTTTATACTTTGGGGGGAAACAGTAAAAGCGGCTGTTATCAGATAACAGCACAATCAAAAAAATCAGCAACATTCCCCTATTTTTTAAACACTTGATAAATTTCCCATGGCAAAAATCTTAGAATAAAGACTAAGGATATCTCTGTTACTGGCTGTTGGCATTCACTCAGTGCTGCTCAGTAGCACCCTTTCCGAAATCTACACCATCTTTCTTGTTCTAACCAGGGAGGCTAACTTTCAAGCAACCACATGCGGCGGCAAAAACACACATATATGGCCACGTGTAAAACTACGATGGTATTTTATAACCCTGTGTGTATCATATTCATGTGTATTATAAAATACAAGTATCTTTACCCCAGAGCATGCTCGCGTATGTATGCTTACACGGGAATACCAGCAATGCATTGAAAGCGAGTATTTCATAACAACGAACACGTGCACTTTCCTACCGATTTTAAAAATATTTGCGCATAAATTTTACTTGAAGAAAATAAAGCAGGACTTACTCACGTAAAACCTACTTTATGCCTGTAAGTAAGCGAACTTTGAAACATGCGCACTTTAGTGAGATTAACCAGTTTACCGATTACTCCACCACCAGTTCTCCCGGTCCTTCTCCAGGTCATCAAGACCCTCTTGGTTCTTCAGCCTTAACTCCCCCCAGTTCACCCAGACCTTCCACCCAGCCAATAATGCACAGTAAGCAAGTCTGAGATCAATTCCGCCAGATAATTAGCAGGTGAAACATTCTGCGAGGAAACGGCCGAATATACGTGTCTTTTCAGAATCCAACTTGCACGTGACTGTTGGCCCCATCCCAGAATGCCTCAGACCGCTCCTTTTTCATGCATGTGTAACTCCGTGCAAAATATAAATTGCATGCATACTTTTGACTTTTATAAAATAGCTAGTATGCGAGCACAGGCCACTTATGCACACATAGGGGCAGATTTTAAAAGGGTTATGCGCGTAACCCTTTAAAACCCGCTCCTGCGTGCGCCGAACCTATTTTGCATAGGCCCGGCGACGCGCGCAAGCCCCGGGACGTGTGTATGTCCCGGGGCTTGAAAAAAGGGACGGGGAGTGGGCGGGGCAGGGATGGGACTGAGGCCTCCGGCACAGCGACTGGCCGGCTCGCGCAACCTACGCCTGCCCGGAGCCAGGTGTAAATAAAAAAATAAAGGTGGGGGGGATTTAAATAAGGCTGGGGGGTGGGTTAGATAGGGGAAGGGAGGGGAAGGTGGGGGGGCGGAAGGAAAGTTCCCTCCAAGGCCGCTCTGCCGACCGCCATCTTGTTTCAGGAATTATCTAGTCGCGTGCACGGGCCACCTTGGTACATGCCAGGCGAGAACCTCAGGGGCGTCCTCTCCAGATGACATCATCCATCTCTTGTACTTAAGCTGGCTGGCCCTTCAGTTTGATGAGTTAGCAAGGAGTTCCCTCGTTGCTGAATTCTACTCTATCCTTGGACTTCCGGTTCCTGACTTTACACTTGGCATGAGATGCTCTGGGTACCCGCTCCTTGGGGGCCCTTCCTCGTCTCTGGCTATCCGCTTCTCGGAGGGCCTTCTTGCCTTGGACTTCTATTCGTCCCGCTCCCCGGGACCTCTCCTGGAACCACCTCCTGTGAGTACCTTACTTCTACGGACTTCAACTATACCAAGCCTCATTGTGGGATCCTCTTCGGTGTACTCCATGCCTCGGGCCACTACTGCATGATTCCAGTAGGAACCACTTCGGTATACCCTGCGCTGCAGGTCATTACTGCACCACCGCTACAGGATCCTCATCGGGGTTCCTGCACCTCGGTCTACCATCTCATTTCCACTACTGAGACAACTCTCCGGCGTACCCTGCTCCACGGGCCACTACCGGATCTACACGTCTGAGGTATTTCTACACTACTGAGAGTAGTGGCTCTGTGGGCCACTACCGGATCTTCATATCGGAGGTATCACCCTTGGGTAGACTCCTCTGCTCAGAACTTTACTTTTATTGCACCTCCCGCTCCACAGGCTGTGCCTTTCTCCTCTCTTAATAAAGACTCTATTCCACAGCTGTGTCTGACACCACGGAGACCGCGCCTACCAATGGTGAGGCTCACAGGGCTCTTCCCTGTGGGCGGAGACACCTCTCACTTCGGCCCAGGGTTCACACTCCTACATGTTAAATTTTTTAAAACATAATTCTTTAAAAATTCCCTCTTCAGCCTACTTTTCCTTATCTAATGGTGTGCATGCCAAAATGTTTCTTTTTTTTGGGGGGGGGGGGGATTTTATGTGTGTTGTTTAAAATGTTATTTTGTTTTATTTTCCATTTTTAGTGCACATTATTTCTAATAGTGTGCAATAAAACGTTTTCATATGCTCTGTTACTTCCCACGTGCACAAAATATTTCTTTAAAAGTCCCCAGGGGCTTGTCCCCCCATCCCTGCATTCCTCCCTGGACCTTACCCCATCCCCAGGGTCCAAAGGGGGCAGGGGGCAGGAGCATTCCCCACTGGTACCCTGCTAGGGTCTGCTGCCACTTGTAACATTTGGCCGGCTGTGGGAGGGGCTGGTACAGGTGAAGCCCCAGCTCTGTCCCAGCCCAGGACGCATCTGCCAGCTGTTGGACTGGGCCTAGTGAGTTCACTTACTGGGCTGCGCCATCCATGCCAACCATGCCTCAGCACAAAAGCCTGCTTTCATTACAACACCATTTTGGAGTATGGCAACAGTGAGGCAGGAACAATTAGGGATCACTCCTGCCCCCTCCTACGCTTCCTTCTTTTCCACATTTTTAGTCTCTTTCTTACTCTCATTCCATCACACTGCAAACATACATTTGCACGCTATACTTTTCTACGAGCATGCAATATCTTACATACTGATTAATTCTGGTAAATCTAAGGAACTTCTTATTCATCAAACTGGAAATGTAAGAGGTGCTTAATTAGCTAGCTAAATACTTTAACTAATAAATAGACCTCTTGCTCTTCCAATACTCTGATACTGTATAGCGGCTCCACTAAAGCTTCCCTCAGCACATATTACTCATAGAGGCGACCAACACGAATACTCCCAACTATCGTGCTACAGCACTAATGGATTAATTTACAAATAAAATCACTGTGGGCTCTGAAGAACTAAACAGAATGCACCTGAAACATAAATGAATAACAAAGTCTTTTTTTTTTTTTTAATCTAATGGCTTTGCAGGGGAAGGTGGGAGGCTCCTGCATGGGCCTGCCCAACTGCCTCCTGCTGGTAGGGAGGACTTCTGTTGTTCTCTTACTTCCTCCCTTTGAAGCAGGAGGCTGTAATTCTGTAGGTGAAAAAGTAAACAATCAGTTAAAAGCATAAAACCTTTGTGACTGGATCTAATGGGACACAGCAGCATGGATTTCCCAAGGGAAGTCTGGCCTCACAAATCTACTACATTTTTTTGAAGGGGTTAATAAACATTTGGACAAAGGTGAACCAGTAGATGTAGTGTATTTGGATTTTCAGAAGGTGTTTCAGAAAATCCCTCATGAAAGGCTTTGAAGAAAATTAAAAGTCATGCAGTTTGCAGATTGCAAACTGGTTAAAAAAACAGGAAACAGAGAGTAGGATTAAATAGTTTTCTCAGTGGAAAAGGGTAAACAGTGGAGTGCCTCAGGGATCTGTACTTGGACCGGTGCGTTTCAATATATTTATAAATGATCTGGAAAGGAATACGACGAGTGAGGTTATCAAATTTACGGATAATACAAATTTATTCCGAGTAGTTAAATCACAAGCGGATTATAATACATTGCAGGAGACTGGAAGATTGGGCATTCAAATGGCAGGAGAAATTTAATGTGGGCAAGTGCAAGATTTTGCAAATAGGGAAAAATAACCCTTGCTATAGTTACATGATGTTAGGTTCCATATTAGGAGCTACCACCCAGGAAAGAGATCTAGGCATCATAGGGAATAATACATTGAAATCTTCAGTTCAATGTGCTGTGGTGGTCAAAAAAGCAAACAGAATGTTAGGAATTATTAGGAAGGGAATGGCGAATAAAATACTGGATGTCATAATGCGTCTGTATCGCTCCATAGTGAAACTGCATCTTCAATACTGTGTGCAATTCTGGTCGCTGCATCTCAAAAAAGATATAATTGTACTGGAGAAACTACAGAGAAGGGCAACCAAAATGATAAAGGGCATGAAACAGCTCCCCTATGAGGAAAGGCTAAAGAGGTTAGGGCTGTTCAGCTTGAGAAGAAACAGTTGAGTGGGGATATGATAGAGGTCTACAAAATCATGAAAGGACTTAAATGGGTAAATGTGAATTGGTTAATTACTCTTTCAGATAACAGAAAGATAAGTTTGGATAAGTTCCTGGAGGAGAGGTCTATAAACTGCTATTAATCAATAAGCAATAGCCACTGTTTGTTACCAGCATTTGTACCTTGGGATCTATTTAATGTTTGAGTACTTACCAGGTACTTGTGACTTGGATTGGCCACTGTTGAAAACAATATTTATTTATTTATTTATTTATTTATTTATTTAAGGTTTTTATATACCGGCATTCATGAAGCGATCACATCATGCTGGTTTACAAATAAACAGGGGTGCAATAAATACATCAAAACAGAAATAACATGTCGAAGAAAGCAGTTACAATTAACAAGGACTATTGAACTGGGATCAGAGGAAATAAAGATAGTTTAGCAGAGACTAAATTATATACAAGGAGATGAGGTACAGCTGCTGTGTTGGATATGTTGATGGCGAGGTGCATTAATTTAAGTCCGGGAAAGCTTGCATAAACAGCCAAGTCTTGAGTCTTTTTCTAAAGGTTAGGAGGCAAGGCTCCTGTCTGAGATCGGAAGGGATGGAGTTCCATAACGGTGGGCCAGCTGTGGAGAGGTTTGATGGACCTTCTGTCTGATGATGTTAAGTGGAGTGCCACAAAGATTGGTGTTAGGACTGTTTCTATTCAATATCTTTGTGAGTAACATTGTGGAAGGGATAGAAGGTAAAGTTTGTCTATTTGCAGATGATACTGAGATCTGCAATAGAATGGACATGTCTGAAAGAGTAGAGAGAATGGACATGATTTAAGGAAGCTTGAACAGTGGTCGAAGATATGGTAGCTGGGATTCAATGCCAAGAAGTGTAGAGTCATGCATCTGGGGTGTGGTAATCCAAAAGAGCTATATGTGATGTGGTGTGAAGAGCTGCTGTGTAGGGACCAAGAGAGGGTGATAGTATCTAGTGATCTGAAGATGGCAAATCAATGTGACAAGGTGATAGCTAAAGCCAAAAGAATGCTGGACTGCATAGAGAGAGGAATAACCAGTAAAAAAAAAAGGAGGTAATAATGCCCTTGTACAGGTCTTTGGTGAGGCCTCACCCAGAGTATTGTGTTCAGTTCTGGAGAACATAGCTCAAAAAGTACAGACACAGGCTGGAAGCAGTCCAGAGAAGGGCAATCAAAATGGTGGGGGGTCTCTATCAAATGATTTATGAGGAGAGGTTGAAGGACCTAGCTATGTATACCCTGGAGGAGATGAGGTGCAGGGGAGATATGACACAGTCAGCTGAAGTGTTACATGCGCAGCCCACGGCAACCCTGCGGCGTGGCCCTCTCACCTTCTCAGACGGACTCCAGGGCCTGGCTCCTCTTCTCTGGCAGTCAGGGGCTGGCAGCTCCGACTTTGGGTTCCCTCCAATGCCTCCTGTCCTGCCTCGCTACCCAGTATTGGTAGCCAAGATGTCCCTGCTCGTTGGGCCTCTCCACATGGCCCGCAGAGAGACGCTGCCATCAGTGCTGCGCCCCCTCCTGGGCGCGCGCGCTCGCTCGCATCTCTAGTTCTTTTAAAGGGCCAGCGGCGGGAACCTGACCATGGACCCAGATACTGACATCAGACTCTTCAGCGTATAAAGGCTCAGGCCTCGCTCAGTAGCGATGCCTTTGCAACAGGTCTCCTCATATTCCGAGTACTCTCCCCAAATTGTGTCTTCATTGTATTCCTGTTTCCTGTGATTCCTGGTTCCTGTTCTCCTTGTTCCTGTTCGTCTATATGTTGGACTGATTCTTGGATTTGAACACTACTCCATCTGACTACTCTTCAGCTTCTCTCCAGCTCTGGACCTCTGCTACGCCTGACTACTCTTCAACTTCTCTCCAGCCCCGGACCTCCGTTACGCCTGACTACTCTTCAAATTCTCTCCAGCCCTGGACCTCCACTACGCCTGACTACTCTTCAGTTTCTCTCCAACCCTGGACATTTGCCACGCCTGACCACGCCTACCTTCTCCATGCCCTGACCATTGCTTTGATTGACTTCACCTGCCTTCTCCGTACCCTGACTCTTGCTACGAATGACTACGCTATAGACTCTCCTGTATCCAGAGTCTACACTGCTTGCCACAACTTCTACTTGCCGCCGGCTCTGATCCTAGCCTGTCAGTGACGCCTCTCCCTGCCTATTCTCTGGACATCGACTTATGAGGCTTAGGCGCCACCAGCTATCTACTGTTCCATTGGCACCCAAGTTCCCATTCCAAATCCAGTCCAGGATAGGACTATGCCATCTACCGGCTGCTGTCTCTGGGCTGAACTACCTTCCATCCTTAGTTAACACTGAGGCCCACCTAAGTACTGCTCGACTTGGCACCCAAAAGCTCAATCTGAGGGGAATGAGGGCTGGAATAGGTGAAACACCAGTGGCCTCTAGCTTCAGCCCACTCTACCTGCTGACAGTGGGGACCCGTAGGCCCCTGCCTCCGGGTAGTGTCAACCCCACCTCAGCCCAAGGGTCCATCTCCAAACAACATGAAGAAGAGACGACTGAGTGTTGATATGATAGAAGCCTTTAAAATCATGAGAGGTCTAGAATAGGTAAATGTGAATTGGTTATTTACTCTTTTGTCTAATAGAAAGATTAGGGGGAACTCCATGAAGTGAGCAAGTAGCACATTTAAAACTAAATGAAGAAAATGCTTTGTCACTCAATGCATAATTAAGCTCTGGAATTTGTTGCCAGAGGATGTGGTCAGGACAGTTAGTGTAGCTGGGTTTAAAAAAGGTTTGAATAAGTTCTTGGAGGAGAAGTCCATTAACTGCTATTAATCAAGCTGACTTAGGGAATAGGGATGTGCAGAGCAAAATTTTATGTTCATATTTTTTATGTCCGAAAGGGGGTCCCACTTGCGGCCAATATGGACATAAAAAAAATCCAATGAGTTGGGTATATGTACATATGTGCAAAAAAAAAATTTAAACCCCCTCACCCTCCTTAATCCCCCCCCCAGACTTACCACAACTCCCTGGTGATCGAGCGAGGAGTGAGGACGTCATTTCTGCAATCCTTGGCGAGAAGCATGTGACGTCGGTGGCACGTCGAGTGACGCGGCGTCACGTGATTCCCGGCTCGTTTGCGCCGGACGGCTCGTTCGGCCCAAAAAGAACTTTTGGCCAGCTTGGGGGGGCCTCCTGACCCCCCCAAGCTGGCCAAAAGTTATTTTTGGGCCGAACGAGCCGTCCGGCGCGAACTCGCCGGGAATCACGTGGCGCCGCGTCACTCAGACGCGACGTCACGTGATTCCCGGCAAGTTCGCGCCGGACGGCTCGTTCGGCCCAAAAAGAACTTTTGGCCAGCTTGGGGGGGCCTCCTGACCCCCTCAAGCTGGCCAAAAGTTCTTTTTGGGCCGAACGAGCCATCCGGCGCGAACGAGCCGGGAATCACGTGACGCCGGCGTCACTCGACGTGCCGCCGACGTCACATGCTTCTCGCCAAGGATTGCAGAAATGGCGTCCTCACTCCTCGCTCCATCACCAGGGAGTTGTGGTAAGTCGGGGGGGGGGGATTAAGGAGGGTGAGGGGGTTTATATTTTTATTTTGGCTCAACAATCGCGATTTCCCACATATCGAACATATCTATGTTCGATATGTGGGAAATCCGATCGTTTATGTCGAATCAATTTTTTAAGTAAAAAAAAAATATGAGTTGCGTTTTACTAATGCGGTCAATCCGAATGCACACCCCTATTAGGGAATAGCCACTGCTATATCTGGCATCAGTAGCATGGGATCTATTTAGTGTTTGGGTACTTGCCAGGTACTTGTAGCCTGGATTGGCCACTGTGGAAACAGAATGCTAGGCTTGATGGACCCTTAGTCTGACCCTGTATGGCAATGTCTTATGTTCTTATTGTTGCTCGTCCCGACCGCGTGGGTGCTGCGACTTGGCCTGCTCACCTTGCCATGCCCTCAACCAGCTCCTGTCTCATCACTGCTGCCAATTCCCGCTATCCCCATCACTCACCATGGCCCTCTCCGGCTTCCTCCACGCAATAGGCCTTACAGAGGAGCTCCCGCGGGGCTCCACATCATTCTACTCCTCGGCCCCACCCCTAGGCACGCGCGGCCGACATCACGATGTTTAAAGGGCCATGCGCGGGAAACCCAGCTCAGATGCGCCCTGATGACATTACCAGCCCCTGCCAAGGACTCGGGTCACTACTGTCCTGGAAGTGCTCGCCCCGGATCTCACCTCTGGCTGACCATCCCCAGAGTATCATTCCACCCATTGGCTCCTCCCACGGTGGCTGGAGTCCCAGTCTGGCAGAATCACCATCGAGCACTACTTTGGGTCAATACCATGGTGTTCTGAGTTTGCCTTCTCTGGTTTCCAGCGTTACCTAGTTACAGAATTTCCTTGTTCCAGTGTCTCCTTGTTCCAGCGTCTCCTTGTTCCTGAGCCTTCGAGTGTTCCTGTGTCCTTCCCAGGTAGTACCTTCCCAGACTGATCTCTGGTACTGCCCTCTGCCTGCCTGACCATCCTCTTTGTCTGCCGCCTGGAACTGACCCTCGCTTGCCTTGACTACGCTCGGACTGACCTTGGTATTTGACCCCTGCTTTGGCTGACCACTTCTGGACTGATACTCTGGCTCTGACCCTTGCGCTTCACTTGGACACTCTCTTCTGGCCTACTGTGACTACCAGACCAACCTGCTTGGAATCCACCCGTGGCTTCCAACTGATTAGATTCACAGACGCTGCCTATCTCGCCTGGAGAACCTTCCTGAACTGTTACCTCCCTGAGGTCTCCGGAGCTTCCAATTTGGGTCTAGTCCATTCTCTCTGCATCAGCTGTGCACCCTTGCTCGTGGTGGGCACACCTCTCTGCTATCTCTCTGGGAGATCACCTGAGGCCCACCTAAGTCCAGGCGGTCTGGGTACCCAAGGGCTCAACCTGCGGAAACCCTGGACTGTTATTGGCAAAGCTCCAGCTAGCCTCTGTCTCCTCATGTGCTTCGCCTCCTGGTGGCAGGTGCTCCCTGGGTCCGACCAGAGGGCCATACCAATCCTGCACCAGGCCAAGGGTCCACCTCCAGCGCAACACTTATGAAACAATGGCAACAGTATTGACATTTAGAGGTCAAATTTCAATCTATGCATTTTGGGTGAAATGTCCTATTCTGAAAGCAAAAGTGTGTGCATACTTTTGCTTTAAAAGCAAAACTCATTATGGGTACAAAATGCCCATGGACCTTTTCACCTGCTTATTCTGAAGGTGCTATTTCCATGGAAAATAACACACATGGATTTGAAAATTTACAAGTGAATTTTCTAAGAAGTTATCCAGGTAAATTAACATATTGAGGCAATTTTCAAAGCCCATTTACCCAGGTATGCCTTAATCAGGTCCATAATGTAATGTATGTGTGTTTTAACTCCAATCCCTCCCCCCTTCCCCCCACACAGACAACCTAAACATGCCCCTGGCAATGCTTTTTTAAGTGTGACTAAAAGTGTGCACGCAGTGGAACGATGAACGACCATGTACGTATATCCATAATAAGGGAGTGCAATTACCACAACATTAAGCCTTATATTGAAATCAGATGGTGATGGAGCAAGAGGCACCATATTACAGCTGATAATATCGTAACATCAAATTCACAATGTAACATAAAACATCAAACCCTAAAGTAAAAGCCAAACAAACAGATAGGAAAACATCCTAAAAATCTCTACTGCACAGTTACAACAGAGAGCACTGGAAAAAAAAAAAGAATGCCAGTATTTTTTGCATTCCTGCCCTTAGTTTAAACTAATATTACAGTCAGAACATGTTCCCTTCCCTTCCAACACCAAGCTCTAGATATCGGTGACTTCCTATATCTTAGCAGGGATAATGAGGATTATGCGTATTGTAATGAAGCCGATAATGCTTTACTCTATAGGAAGCAGCAGATCTCTCTGTCTACATACCCAAGTAAAAGAGGCTTATTCAGTTTTCCAAAGAGCCTCTGAAATAAATTCCTTTAAACACAAGACAGGAATTTTCAAAAAGCCTGTGTATTTTGCAACTATAGGGGTAAATTTCCAAAGCCATTTATACCCATAAAAAACATGGGAAACTCAATTTTGTTCCTACTTGTATGCACATAAAATAAAATAAAGAGGCATTCTGGGGGGGGGGTTTAGAATTGGGAGTGGAGTTTGAATTTGCACATACATGCTTTGGGTTTTAAAAAGTTTGCATATATAAACCATGCTACCATTTAAGTGAATTACAGCATGGAAAAATAGAGGACTATGCAGCAATGTATCATGAACCACCAACCCAGGAAACCCAGAAGTGATTGAAAAGGTTGCCAGACCCCTTACTGTGAAGGTGCTTAAATGACCATTGAATAGATTAGTCAGAGACTCAAGTAGAGGAATTTGCATGTCACAGTACCCTGGACTACTATTGGTAACTTGCAGTGAAATATTACTTTAACTAATCTAGAACTATGACTGGAAAAGTCATACATTGGAGAATTCTGAATGAAAGAGGGATCTGTGAGAAAAAATTACTGAAAAACAGTCCTTGGAAACAAACAGATTCTCACCCTGACTAACAAAGAGAATTAGAGCCTTGGGTACCCAGTTCACAAGACAACATTTAAAAAAAAAAGTCATGGTCCTGCCTGGGTCTTGGTCTTTTAGCTAAGAGAAGGTGACACATCCAGGCTGGGTAACAATGCATGATTGGCCATGAGCATAGAAAAGATAAAATCACTAAAAACTGACACTGCGGAAGGACTGAATCACTGAATGCTAAACAAGACATGTGCCTAGTGGAGCTGTAAACCCAAGTCAGGAAAAGCCCTAAACATGTTGGGGACATTGAAGCCAGCTCAAAAGAGGAACTGGAGTCAGTATGGTGAGCTATTTGGTGCATGCTTATAACTGCACATATAATGATGCTACAGAGTTTTCACCCTATTTTCTGATATTTGGGTGAGAGACCCAATTGCCAATTGATCTGTGTTTTGGGGTTTCAGTAGATGGGTCATTGCCTCAGACTTTTTAAAGCTATGTGAAGAGGCTAAAAGAACAATTAGGGACAGCCTATAGGCTGTGGAATCTGCCTACCAACCGAGCCAGAGAAGCAAGCATTGATATGACCAGAAGGTGAGGCAGAATGACTTGATGGCAGGGGACAGAGTACTCTTACAGAACTGGGGGCTGACTGGGAGATACAAAATTGCTAATGGGTGGGGGTCTACCCCCTGTGTTGTTGAGGAAAAACTGAACAACATGCCTATTTACCATTTAAGGCCAGAATAGGGTGAAGGCCCAGTAAAAATGGTTCACAGAAACCATCTCCCATTGAACAGTTGGTATTTCCCCCTAAAGGAAGGGAACCCCAAGCTATAGCTGAACCCCCTCCACCCTGACCAAGAAGAAGGGAACAGTAAGACCTGAGACCTAACCTCATTGGGAGTTTGATAAGAATCCCCATCAGGAACTGCTAGGGACCCCTGAGTATCCACTGGAAGACAGACATAGTGGATATGATAGTAAGGATTCAGAAGGAGAGTTAGGTGGGGGAAATATGAGGTTCACCTGAGAGCCACAATGAAGAAACCGTACCCCTAACCAACAGGCACAAGATGGTGACTTAGTAAGGCAGTTCCTGGAAATGGAAATCCAGGAGAGGGAAAGCCAAGAAGCCCCCCCCCCCCCCCAAAGAGTAATGATAGGGCTGAGGGTGGTACAGATGGCAAGAGAGGGATGGACAACCTGGAACAAGAAAGGGAAAGAGGTTTCACAGATGACATTCACCCGCAGAGAGAATCAGATATTACAGAGGCTGAGGAATTGGTTCCACTGCCACCTCGAGAGCCCAGAAGGACAGGTAGGACTGTGAAGCCCACAATAAGGTTCACTATATGATAGTCCTGGAAATCCTGTGAGTGTCCTCCCTGACAGTAGCACACAATAGGGATGTGAATCGTTTTTTGATGATTTAAAATATCGTCCGATATATTTTAAATCGTCAAAAATCGTTAGAGCCGCGATACAATAACAATTCCCCCGATTTATCGTTAAAAAATCATAAATCGGGGGAAGGGGGAGGGGAAGGGGAGGGCGGGAAAACCGGCACACTAAAACAACCCTAAAACCCACCCCGACCCTTTAAAATAAATCCCCCACCCTCCCGAACCCCCCCAAAATGCCTTAAATTACCTGGGGTCCAGAGGAAGGGTCCCGGTGTGATCTTTTACTCTCGGACCTCTATGCGTTGTAGAAATGGCGCCGGCGCTACCTTTGACCTGTCATATGACAGGTCAAAGGTAGCGCCGGCGCCATTTTGTTTTTTTGTCCCCCGACGTCAGGAGTGTAGGAGATCGCTCCCGGACCCCCGCTGGACCCCCAGGGACTTTTGGCCAGCTTGGGGGGGGGCCTCCTGACCCCCACAAGACTTGCCAAAAGTCCAGCGGGGGTCCGGAACGATCTCCTACCATGAATCGTTTTTCCGTACGGAAAAACGATTCAACTGCAGGAGGCCGGCGCTATTTTGCGCAAAATGGCGCCGGCCGTACGGCAACACGATTCGACTGCAGGAGGTCATTCCGGACCCCCGCTGGACTTTTGGCAAGTCTTGTGGGGGTCAGGAGGCCCCCGCAAGCTGGCCAAAAGTCCCTGGGGGTCCAGCGGGGGTCCGGAACGACCTCCTGCAGTCGAATCGTTTTTCCGTACGGAAAAACGATTCACGGTAGGAGATCGTTCCAGACCCCCGCTGGACTTTTGGCAAGTCTTGTGGGGGTCAGGAGGCCCCTCCCAAGCTGGCCAAAAGTCCCTGGGGGTCCAGCGGGGGTCCGGGAGCGATCTCCTACGCTCCTGACGTTGGGGGACAAAAAAACAAAATGGCGCCGGCGCTACCTTTGACCTGTCATATGACAGGTCAAAGGTAGCGCCGGCGCCATTTCTACAATGCACGGATGTCCGAGAGTAAAAGATCACACCGGGACCCTTCCTCTGGACCCCAGGTAATTTAAGGCATTTTGGGGGGGTTCGGGAGGGTGGGGGATTTATTTTAAAGGGTCGGGGTGGGTTTTAGGGTTGTTTTAGTGTGCCGGTTTTCCCGCCCTCCCCCTTCCCCTCCCCCCCCACTGGACCCCAGGTAATTTAAGGCATTTGGGGGGGTTCGGGAGGATGGGGGATTTATTTTAAAGGGTCGGGGTGGGTTTTAGGGATGTTTTAGTGTGCCGGTTTTCGATTTACACGATTTACACGATATTTAAAAAACCCAAACTGCGACGATCCGTTTCCCTCCCCCTCCCAGCCGAAATCGATCGTTAAGATGATCGATCACACGATTCACATCTCTAGCACACAAACAGGTGACTGCTTATTACCCAAAGGTATACATATACATGTTATGCATTGCAAAGAACAAATGTAACTTTGCGTGGCTTCGTGTGCATACTTTAGAATAATTTAAAGATATAAGTTGCTTTGAAAACTGGGGGGGGGGGGGGGGTAACTGATGCATGTACTTGCTGCATAAATGACCTGCGAGATTGCAAAATCACCTTGCCCAGGGGCACTTTTACCACAGGTGCTTTACATCAGTTTTCAATAAGAAACTGGCTGCATTGTTCCTTTGTCCACCAATTACACGAAAAATGTCCGAGTGCTTTGTAACCTGCCATTTCATGTGGATGGTAGAGTTTGGGGGAGGGGGAATAGCGCAGTGACATTTGAAAATCAAAGGTACATGGGCTGTTTTCCCTCCCCGACCTAAACATATCCCTCTGAAAGGCTGCTTTTTTTCCCCAGGGCGTAACGTGTATAGGCCACAGAAAATTCAGACCAATCTACCCAGGTAAATAACTTTGATAACTGCCCTCAAGATATAGTTATTTATTTGCTGAGGTCAACAAATATCTTTCTGCCATACTGAGACCTGAGTTTGGGTGATTTGAGCCTTGTTTTTATCCTTTTACATTGTTAAATAGCTCAGAAACTGGGGCAGGAAAAGAAAATCTTTCTTTAAATGATTATGCTCAACATGAACTGTTTTTTATCGGAAGGATAATAGGGCATTTTTTGTTGAGAAAGACTGAATTGCATTTGATGAACTGTTTTCATTATAAACAATGCAAGCAGTCCTGCTCTCAAAATGGAGAGAAAATGCAGGAAGAAACAGCTCGGAAGTTCAGCCTGCCAGTCCTTCAGGGGATTATATATGTTGACTAGGGATGTGTAGAGGCAAAATATTTGTTTCAATTTGTTCATTTGTTTCGTAGGTTACAGCTACCTTCATTTGGTTCGTAGGAAACAAAAACAAATTTGGTGGATTCATACCATTTGTTTTCCATAGAAGTGACACTGTAAACTCTGAGCATGTGCGAGTAGCTCTGCATTTCCCCTCTAGCAGTTGTTAGGAAAGGCAGTGTGCTTTCTTTCAGAGTTTAAAAAAAAAAAAGCTAGAAAAACGTTGGATTTGATACTGGTAAAGGGCTGTTTTTGATTCTTTCTCTTGCAGTGGTCTCACTCACTGTGCTAGAAAAACCTAGGCAGTAGGTAGGAGTCTGGAGATTACAGCAGTTCTAGTGATTTTTGTTTGTCTCTGTTTGGACTGAGTGTCTGAGATAGAACAGCAGTGAGGGTAGCACGCTGGCAAACTGAAGAGAAGAAGAGCCTTACCAGGCTGACAATCTTTTTAGTTGTGTTTAACTAACAATTTTCTCTTGTATGGAAAAGCAATCAGTAAACACTGAATGCACCCACAGCACAGCACAAATACAATGTATATATATGTATGTGTGTGGGGGGGGGGGGGGGGAGACAGATAATTTCCATACAGCAGCATGGGGGTATAATATCAAATAAATATTAAATTCCTTTGTGATATCCAAAGCCCCCAGTAGGCAGTCCACTTCAAATTCCTTCATGTCACTGAAAGGAAAAGGGATAGGAGGGAATGCAGCATTGACATGGATAGAGGATTTATTACAGAGGTAGCCCAGCATAGGAGCAGAGACAATAAAAAGACATACCCACCCCAATATTAAAAAATACTGTTTTTAGCCACAGAATGGCAGGAGAGGAAGGCAGTTCAAAGCAGAAACAATTGAAATTTGGAGATTATGTGTCACTGCTGCCTGTTCCTCTCCCTCTTGTTTTGGAGCAGAGGGAAAATGAGGGATAGTTATTCAAGGCTGCCATTATCAGGGCACAGGCAGCAGAAGTACAATGCCTAAAACCAGCAGTGCACTGTGCTATGATATTGCTTCTGAGGCAGTGAAAGTAGTATTTTCAACAACAAATTCTGGGGAAGAATTTTGTCTGCAATTCTCTCAATCAGAACTTCAAGAACTACTAGTTAAAAAAACAAATGGGTGGATAAGTCAGGAGTAGGGATGTGCATTGCCAAAAAATTGTTTTTGTTTTCATTTTATTTAATGCTTTGTGTTTTTCATATATTTAATTTTTTATGTTTTTATTCTAATTTGTTTTTGTCAAATAGTGCACACAAGTTGCAAATAGTGTGCACAGTTTGAAAAATGTGTGCACTATTTGCTGAAAACAAATCTGAACAAAATTTTTGGAGTTTTGGGGGAGTCAAATTTATTTTGTTTGATATAAAACAACAATGGGCTCATTTGTCCTGTTTTCTATTTTTTGTTTAAAACAAATTCATATCCCTAGTCAGTAGGATCTTAGCCTCTAGTGTGGTGAAGGGGGAGATAAATGGGACTCATGTTGATGAGCAACACCTAACGAAGAGCAGACAGAACAGGTAGAGAGTGTGAGTGATGCCCCTGGAATTTTTCCTCAGGGCCTACCCTCAGCCTCAACTCAAGTGCCAGTATTAATTCCTGAAAATGTAGAAAAAGAGATTGAGGAAGACATCGCTGATCTGGAGGCACTTTAAAGCGAGGAAGAATCAGTATTTTGCAGTAAGGATATCAGTCAAGGGAGCATTTGACAAACAATAGCATGCAGCAGCATCTGCTGCAGTTGCACCTGCTAATATTGGCATCAGTGGAAGATGGTAGTGCTAACCTGGAGACACCTTCTGCCATTCCAAGTAATAAGCCAGAGGAAAGGGGTTGAAAAGAGGACGATATTTCTTTAAGCTGATCCTATGGCCAGTTTCACCAATGAGGTGGCAGGCCAGTAACCCCCCTGCCATGGATCTGCAGCAGCATCAAACCATAGATGAAATAAGGTGGTGTTCCATGTCACTGTCCTGGGGCAAGAGACGGGCAGCATCTTAAATAGAGACAAAGAACATCAGAGAAATGATTGCCCTGGATGATCAGCCCCTTCAGGTAGTGAAGAACATGGACTTTAAGCATCTGCTAAGACTGCTATGTGCATTAGCTCCCAATTACAAAATCCCTTACAGGACTACATTTAGTAGGCAGGCTTTCCCCACCTTGAACCACCAGTAGCATAGTTGTATCCATGTACAGCTGGCTAAGGCAGAGGTGAATAGAGTGCATTTTATCAGCTATTATCTGGACTAGCACCAATGCTGCACATGTTTACCTCCCCCTGGCAGCACACATGATTGGAGACAAGACTTCAGCTTACAGACAAGATACAGTACTTTTTGACTTAACAATATAGTACAACATGAAAACACATCAGAGGAAAACACTTCATGACCCCACACCTTGAATTTGCCTCCATGCCATCTAAATGCTGAAAACACATTTCAGATGTTGCCACATTGCTTTTAAATCCCCTAGGAACCAATCTGGATCCTCAGGAGCAAGATCATACAACAAGCTCTCTACCATTTGAACGTAGTTCTCTTCGAGCCAGTTTGTGGTTCTATACACGATGCACTAGTCCCAAACTAAGCAGACCCTGGTTTAAGACCCGCTGCAGTCATTTATTTCATCTAGAAACTTTAACTCCTCAGCATGTCCTGATATGATATTTACCTAGTCCTAAATTCTGTTAACATTTCATAGCTTGTCTGTTCAATTTGGTCAGGCAGATGGTAATACACCACCACTGCTATTCTATTCCCCTTCTCACATGTAATTTCTATCCATAAAAGTTTGTGCATTTTGTTTCCTTTAGAACTTTTTCCTGTTTGACTCTATACCCTCTTTAACATATAGCATCACCTCTCCACCAGTTTGATCTATCCTATTATTTTGGTATAATTTATACCTTGTTATCACAGTATCCCATTGGTTAATATCCTTCCACCAGGTCTCTGAGATGCCAATTATATATACACATTTGTGCTGTTTGCAAATGAACATACTCAATATCTTGGGAGTTATGACACCTTTGTGCTGTTTGTAATTCCCCACACTGTATGCCTTGGATGTTTTCATGCATTTGTGCTGTTTGCAATTCCACATACTGTACACTTTGGAAATTTTTATGCTTTTGTGCTGTTTGCAATTCTTGAGGTCTTCCTTCCACACTGTCTATATGCCATGCCCCTGATGCTATAGCTTGAGAATCTTTCTGCCACTCTGCTTTGCTGCCATGCCCCTGATGCTACATCTTGGGGGTGTTGTTGCCACTCTGTCTTGCTGCCATGCCTCTGATGTACCACCTTGGAATGATGCTGCCATTTTGCCTGTAAGGAACTGCGTATGTGTGAGTCCCTCTTGCCATGACTTAGCCTTGTAGGCAGAGTCCAGAGACCCCTGCCAGTGGTGGGAAAATGAGTCTTAGCATGGGAAGACTATGACTAGGTTCTAAAGTCTATACAAAGACCAAGCTGTGGCTGAAGCCAGGCAAGGACAAGGCTGACGGCTTGAGACAAGGCTGAGTCTGAAGCAAAGCTGAAGACTGCAATAGAGCCACAGGTGAAGAGTGAAGCAAAGCTGAAGACTGAGAAGATGGAACCAGGCAGAAGCTGAAGACAGGAACCAGACTGAAGCTGAAGGCAGGAACCAGGCTGTAGACAAAGGCAGCAACTAAGCTGGATCTGAAGGCAGGAACCAGGCTGGAATTGAAGGCAGCACCAGGCTGATGCTGAAGGCAGGAACCAGAAGGGCTTTAGCAAGACAGAAGACTGGAACCAGAAGGAGCAGGAACCAGGAGAGCTTCTTGCTGAGGCAACAAATTTAAGTTCAGGTAGGCTAAGTAGTCTTGAACCTGTGACATCAACAGTGGGACAGGTACCCAACACTCCTGCCAACATCTGCCAAATTTGGGGCACCGATGTGCACGCATGCCCTAAGCATCTCTTCACCGGGTCCTAGTATCACATGGGTCAGAGCGTCCAATGGTGGTTCCCTGCCACATGGTGAACCTCTGCCGCCAAGGAGTTTGGGAAGGCGGCTGGATTGGATTCTAACAGTACCCCGTCTTCAAGACCACTCCTCAAGTATTTTCTCTTTGGCTTTTTGAGGAGATGAAGGTATTATTTTACCAACTGGAGGCCTGGGGGTCCAGACTCAGGATCCAGAGATTCTTTGGTTTCAAGACTGGACTGAAAAATCATTCAAAGCAAAATACTTATTGAAGAAAAGGTTGAAAGTTTAAACAAGGACTGAGACTGGTCCTGATCAATGGAGAAAAGTTCTTTAGCAGGAGGACAACACATTCAGAATTCACACAGGAACAGGATTATACATTGAAGCAGCAAAACAGGCACTTCAGATGAGGGACCAGGCTGTGGCTGAATCCAGGCAAGGACAAGACTGATAGCTTGAGACAAGGTTGATGGCTTGAGGCAAGGCTGAGACTGAAGTGGAGCTGAAGATTGCAGTGGATCCACAGGCCAAAACTGAATTAAAACTGAAGGCTGAGAAGACAGAACTAGGCACAATTTAAAGACAGGAACCAGACTGGAGCTCCCTAGCAGGCACTGGGCTTACGCTAAAGGCAGGAACCAGGTTGTAGGGCTTGAGCAAGACAGAAGACTGGAATCAGAAGTAGCAGGAACCAGGAGACCTTCTTATTGAAGCTACAAATTCAAGTCCACACAGGCTAAGTAGTTTTGAGTATTTTACATCATCATCGGGGAGGGTACCTGACTCTCCCGCCAAATGTGCACCGAATTGTGCACACAGATGTAAATGTACACCCTAAGCATCTCTTCACTGGGTCCTAGTATCCCACACGTCACAGCATCCAATGGCGGCTCCGTAACGCATGGTGAACATCTGTCGCGGAAGAGTCTGAAAAGGCAGCTGGATTCTAAAACGCCCAATTGCCATAACCTTGTTGCCATCTTACTGCCATCCTGCTTTGTTGTCATGGTCAGATGTACCACCTTAGGAGTACTGCTGCCAATCAGCCTGGCTGCTATACACCTGATGCCTCATCTTTGGGGGTCTTGTTGCCATACCTCAGACTCTATATCTTCCTGCCACTCAGCTTTGCTGCTATATCCCACACGTTAAATTTCTGGGTTCTTCCTGCCACTCTGTCTTTCTGCCGTACCCAGCCCTCTACTACTGGAGGGGGGGGGGGGGGGGGAGTGGAGGAGGACTGCCACTTAGCCTTGCTGCCATACCCAGACTTCATACCATGGGTGTTCCCAAACCCAGTCAGTTGTGGACCCTTGGTCCGGAGGGTACTCACCAAGGAGATGTCCAGATGAATTCCCTTCCGGAAGGTGGAGCAGTAACGCGATACAGGCGCCAGGCAAGACAAGGTCCAGGTCCGGGCAAGGTCAAGGCAGGTGGCAGGCAAGGCAAAGTCCAGTTCCAGGCTAGGTCAGGCCAGGCGGCAGGCAAGGCAAAGTCCAGTTCCAGGCAAGGCCAGGGCAGGTGGCAGGCAAGGCAAAGTCCAGTTCCAGGCTAGGTCAGGCCAGGCGGCAGGCAAGGCAAAGTCCAGTTCCAGGCAAGGTCGAGGCAGGCGGCAGGCAAGGCAAAGTCCAGTTCCAGGCAAGGTCGAGGCAGGCGGCAGGCAAGGCAAAGTCCAGTTCCAGGCTAGGTCAAGGCAGGTGGCAGGCAAGGCAAATCCAATCCAGGCAGGGTCAAGGTAGGTGAAGACAAAACAGAACTCCAACAGCACCAGAAGAACCTTGTTGTAAAGGCATAGAGCCTTCCCGGGGAGAGGGTTAAATCTCCCCGGGAGTCTGAGGTCACCTCCGGGGCCGACCCGACTTTCCCGCCTCGGCCCCTGTAAGGGGGCAGGTCCTGCCGCGCTCTCCCCGACGCTGCTTTACGGATGTGGGGAGAGATGCGCCGAGGCCGCCGTCGAGGGACCCGTCCGGCCTGGTAGGAGATCCCGGCCGGGAACCTCTCGGCCCAAGATCGCAACAATGGGGGCTTTGCTGCCACCATGCTTTGTAGTCATATACAAACTCTTCACCTTGGGGTGTTCTTGCCACTATGGGTGGCTGTGTTGCACCTCTCATGGTGTCTTGGAGTCTTCATGCCACTCTTGGTGTTGCTTTATCCATTTAACAGTGCCTGGGTTTTTTTTGTTTTTGTTTTTTTTTGTTCCTGCATAACTTTGCTGCTTTCTTCCCCCTTCATGGTGCTGTAGGATATTCATGCCACTCTTGGTGCTCCTTTGCCCCTCTGTTGTTGCCTTTAGGGGTTCATGCCACTCTTATTATTGCTCTCTTATGAAGCCTTGGGGTGTTCTTGACACTCTTCATGCTGCTTTGACCTTCTCATGGTGCATCGGCGACCTCCTGCCACTGCTAGTGACCTTTTGCCCCTTTACGGTACCTTTCCAAGCCACTTTTGGGTGCCACTTTGCCAGAGTCTTGGTGCCTTCACGTTCTCGTCCCCCTTTTGAAGTTGTCTACCCACAAGTTTTATTAGAAGTGATTAGAAAAACCCAATTTTAAAGCTCAAAATAGGCTGCATTGCTTCCCTCATTGACTTTAATGGGAAAAAAAAAACAAATAAAACGAAGAAACAATTTTTTTTTTCATTTGAAACTAATGAAACAAATTGAGGTGACCTAGAAAACAAATAAATTAAGTGTAATGAAAATTTTGCTTCTGCAGATGCCTACTGGTTATTCAAGTGACCCCAGGGCAGGCATCTGAATTGCAGTAGTGGAACTTGCAGTCATTTTCCTGCACTTCATATACACGTGAGTGGACTGTCCTGACTTGCCCATGCCTTGCCCTACAAATGTGTTTGAACTGGCTGAGTTTGTCTTTGTGTAAAGTTTCTGTGATTATTTTGATCCCTAGTTCTTTGACCTGCAGATGGGGGGGGGGGGGGGGGGGGAGGGGCAGATTTTTTCACACAGCTCACCCAAAGGGAAAACTGCCCAGGTGCTTTGTCCCCTTGGATCCTGCACCTAATTTTCACAAGAAAAGTAAATGGCATGCTTTCCCTTCGAAAACTTACCCCAGGGGCGAAGGACCCATGGATTTTGCACCTGCTTTTTCTGGGGGAAGGGCAGATTTATTTTGCAGGAAAACAGCAAGCATAGATTTGAAAATCCGATCTATGTACGTTGTTTTCCTTCCCTTCCCTAAACATCCCCCTCCACCTCCCCGTGAAAGCCTCCTGTCAATCCATCTCAATGAGCACATATGCAGCACCCATGCATGCTTTTAGCTGGATCAATCAAAGGCAATTTTCAGACAGCCCATGTACACGGGTAAATGGCTTTAAAAATTGTCCTCAATTTCATTTCTTTAGATGGATTTATCACCCTTCCAATGAAGCCCAAGGTGATTCACAAAATATAAAATAAACCAAATTGCACCTGACAACTAAAAACCGTGTAAGAAAACAGTCCTGATATTTAGGAGAAAGTAATCGACAAGTCATGAATCTGGCAGCTCTTTTTGGCTCTTAGCATACGCTTACCAGAATGAGAATACTTTAAAAAGATATTCTTCTAGTAATTCTGGCTTAGGCCTAGATTCATCATTTTGCGATAAGGGGAGTGGGGAGAGAAAGGGAGATGCTCCAAAAAGTTTACTTTTTATACCACTGTAAGAGGGGGCACTAGTAACTCGGGGTGAGGTTTGTGGGGTGAGTTGGGTTGTGGGGGGCAGTTTAACAAGCACAGACTACGTCCGAACAGCACATTTACCATCAGTGAAGATTAAATGTGATTTGGAGCGACGAAAGGTGAAAGAAGAGTAGAGAAAATGGTATAAATCTATTCTTCTTTCACCTTTCATCCTTCCAAATCACATTAAATCTTCACTGATGGTAACTATGTTGTTCGTACGTAAGACTGTGCATGTAAAATTTCCTCCTA
Source organism: Rhinatrema bivittatum (assembly GCF_901001135.1). Taxonomy (NCBI): domain Eukaryota; kingdom Metazoa; phylum Chordata; class Amphibia; order Gymnophiona; family Rhinatrematidae; genus Rhinatrema; species Rhinatrema bivittatum. Next base: position 29,999,658 of record NC_042618.1, on the reverse strand, counting down.
AAACCCAACTCACCTGACAAACCTCACCCCGAGTTCATAATGCCCCCTTTTAAAGAGTTCAAAAATCAGTGGGCCTCCACAGAGGCTCTCTCTTTCTCTCTCTCTCTCTCTCTCTCCCCCCCCCCCCCCAAAAAAAAAAAACAAGATTTGCGATAAATCCCGTTTTGGCTGTAACGCACAGGTATTGCAGGCATAACGCTCAGGGAAAAGATGTAGTTATTTCTGGTGTTAAATCTTGTGATAGTGTGTGTTATGTTATTGCACACAACATTAACCGGCCCTCATTTCCATTAACTCCTCCCACTCGAATAAAATTTGCATAGCCATTTTGCAATGCGGTATTTATTGTGAGCGTTAGGGCCCTAATGTGATTTGATAAATGACCCCCTTAGTGTCTTACCATTTCAAGACTTTAATTTGACACATATTCATCATTCCTTATATTCTAGCATGCTAATTAAGAATTCTCTATTAGCATTAATCTGGAAAAATATTTTACAATTTTTGTGCAAATCACCAATGGAAAAGGTAACAGCAGCATCAGTATTTTCTGCCTTCACATTCCCTTTTCCATTCTTCCCCTTAAGCATTATGCTAGTTTTTTACTAGATAAAGCAATAAAGTACCTCAGTTATATGATTTAGTGTGGGATGATTCTTAGATATGTTGGCTGGTCAATCAGAAGGGGAAATGATGAAGATGATTAATATTACTTCTCATTTTTGTTCGTGACAATAGGGATGTGCATTCATTTGAAGCAAAAACGGAAAATGGGGTGAAAGAGCCTGTTTTTGTTTTGTATCAAACAAAAGAAAATTGACACCCAAACTCCCCCCCGATTTTTGTACTTATTTGTTTTCAGCAAATATTGTTCGCAGTTTGCTAACTGTGCGCACTATTTGCCAAAAATGAATGCGAATGAAAACAAAAATTAAAACATACGACAATATAAAATATAAAACATAAAACAAAAAAATTATAAATGAAAACCGAAAACGTAAATGCATTTTTGGCCCTGTATAACCCTACTTGAGAACAGATTTGCTCCCATTTTTTTCCCCGTCACCCTTTATGTTACTTTACATAACTACAAAAAATATGTATACTGACTGATGAGGGATAGATGGGAAGCCTCCAGAAAGAATGAACTGTTAATGCTACTCCAAGTCATATTAGGATGCACAAGCCCAACTTAAACTTAATCTCCATTCCACCCCAGGGGCTTGACACATCACTTGTAAACTCAAGCAGTGGAGCTAGTCCCAAGCTCTCACTTGATAAAAAACCTGAATTTTTTTTCTATTCCTCTCTGTGCACTTATTTCCACTATAATGAAAGAAACAATTCCCCTTGCTAAAAGATAACAAACACTGTAATTAAAAATTCTCTTGAATAGGAAACAGTGATCTGCAGGGGGCCAACCCTCAGGCTGTTCTGTGCTTTTGGAAGGTTTCAAGTCCATATGAAGGAATACAAAAAAAAACTGGAGGATTAATACAGGTTAGTCAACCTGACTAGCCCTGCATCCTAAACTAGTGAACTGTGAAGCTTAGGCTGGTGCCTTTTTGGGCATCATTGAAGCCTGCAGTTATTTCTAATGGTGGGAGGGAATAAGTTGCCTCAACAGGGACCTTAACAAAGATGATAAAGAAGCATGTAATTTAAACATGAAAATGCCACTAAACCTTGAAACGGTTTCATTTTTCAGCACATTACTTGAATATGACTAAATATACTCAATAATAAGGAGATGCAGACCCAAAATTTTTCATTTAGGTCAGGGTTTTTTTTTTTTGTTTGTTTTGTTTTCATTTTAATTTGGTTAGTTTAATGATTTTTGTTTCATTTGCCGAACCAAAAAATAAACAAAAAACCCCCCAGAAAAAACTTGTACCAAAAAAAAAAAAAAGGACCTTTAATGGCCTTGCATGGGACTTCCCAGCATTGACGCCTAGTTCCACACAATGAAATAGTCTCGCTCCTGACCATTTTCAATGGATCCGAGAAAGGGTGAAGTAGGATCCAGGAGGGGAGTGCGAGGGACCCAACAATTACATAGAAAGACCCTGGTCCCGGGTCAGGCAAGATGGCAGCATGAGCCAGACGTTTGTTCTCTGAGATCTGTTTTCTTAAATATTAAAGTTTCACCTTCAAGATGCCCCCTCCTCCCAAAATGGAAGGGTCAAGTTAGGGTATTTCCCTCTGAAACCCAGCTTACTCCAGTTCAGTTCTGGATTTTCCATCTTTCTCTCCTGCTACCAAGGAGTTAAGCCCCATTGTGGCGGTCGGCGAGGGAGCATCTCCCACTGCTAGGGATGAGGTTTCTCTCAGCCGCTTGGATGAGCACCTACCCCAGCTCAAACCGCTCTTTCTCTTCCGGGCATCGCAGGTACGACGAGGTGACTGTCAATTCATGTCGAAGGGAGCTGCATTTGAGGATGATGAGCGCCATTTTGCAGTCCTGTGTTTCTTGAGAAATCGAGGCTATGTGAAGATTTGGGAGGTACAAGTTCTTCAGCTTGTGCTGCCTTTACTGCCACTTCTAAACCAGAGATAGTAACTTTGGATTCTCTCTGGGATATTATTCACAAGCTTGGGGCTGCATTCATTGAAAATGTTTCCAAGCTGACTTCCATTTCTACAAGGTTGTAGAAGCCCAAGAGGCCAAGCAACCAAGATCTGCCTTTGAGAGTTTCCATACTTGCGGATACATTTTCTGGTGTTCAGGCAGTTAATTCTGCCACTATTAAAGAGCGTGAGATTGTCAATCATCACCTGGAATATCCTGAAAATTTTCAAAGAAGATTTAATCTAAGATTCCTTAATTTTCCAAGAGTGGTTAGAGAACTGCCTAAATTTTGAAGATGTTTGGCTGAGAGTTTAAATATTCCATCTGAAATTATTCCACCTATTAATATTTTCTTCCATCTCTGCAGCATTCTGGTCAAATTAACATCCATAATATGAACTTGACAGACTTTTTAAAGTTTTCTTCGTTAGAAGTTTCAGAGAAGACAACATTCTTGGGTTTTTTTCTGATCATGACCTTAGCTTTATTATGAAGTCTTATTTTCGAAATTTAAATAATTCCTTTGTGGGTCAAATGGTCAGAATTTTTCCTGATTTTGCAAGAGCAACCCAAGAGAGAAGGAAAGATTTTTTGGCCTTGCGCCCAGAAGTTCTTGCTGTAGGTGCTACCTTTCTCCTTCAGTACCCTTGCAAGTGTTTTGTTAAACATCAGAGTCATATTTATTTGTTCTACCTAAACAGCTTAAATCTTTTATGGATTCTAAGAAACTGTTGTCGATATCCCATAGTTAAATCCGGAGTGATGCTTTATTAATCATATTGCAGGATGAATTCATGCTATTGTCTTTTTCCTAAGGCCTTCTTTTTCCTTAGTATTCATTCCCTTGATTTCTGCCTTTCACTTCTGTTTTGTGGCCTAGGATTGTGTCATGCCTTGTGGGGACTTTCAATAATGTGAAAAAATTATTATTTCTTTATTGCTTTGTCTAAGCATGTTTTTGGCTTATTTATATGTTAAAAGTTGATAAAGAAAGATTAAAAAAAAAAAAGAAAGATCCTAGTCCTGGCCTCAGAACTGGGCTCAGTAGAGGCCTAGGCCTCAGTGCCAGGTCTAGGCCTCCACGTTGGGTCCAGCCCTTGCATAGACTTTGTGCTGGGTCCATCCCAGGCCTAGTCTTCAGTATGGCCTAGGCCCCAATACCAAGTCCCAGCACAGGCCTAGGCCTCAGTGCTGGGTCTAGTTCTCAGGCTTGGCCTAGACTTGCTGCCAGGTCTGGCTGGGCCTAGGTCTTGGTGCCTGGTCTGGCCTTGTGCTCTGACCCAGGTCTAAGCCCCAGTGACAGGCCGCATCTTGAGTAGGCCCCTGTGCTGGGGCCTAGACCTTGGCACCAGGCCCTGGCCTAGGTCTAGGCCCCAACATCAGGTCCATCCAGGGTTTAGGGCTAGGCTTCAATGCAGGGTGCTGGGCCCCAGCCCAGGGCAAGGCGTCATCACCAAGCCCTGGTCCAGGACTAGAACTCAGTGCTGGAAAGGCCCAGCTAGGGTCACTAGACCCTTTTATTTTTTTAATGCCACGAATACAAAATACGCAAGATTTTCTGGTATTTTTGTAAGAGTCTGTTCTTGACTATTTCCATTTGGAACGAACTGAAAATGACCTACAGGCCGATTCAGTAAAGTCCGCGGGAGAGCGGAAGAACGCCTGCTCTCCCAGCGCGCGCGTACCGGCCCTTCGCCGGTGCGCACGATTCTGTATTTAAATTAGGTGACGCGGTAAAAACGGGGAAAAGGAGGTGCTAGGGACACTAGCGCATCCCTAGCACCTCCTTTTTGACAGGAGCGGCAGCTGTCAGCGGGTTTGCCAGTGTCGGTTCTCGAGCCCACTGACGCCATGGGCTCGGAAACCGGACGCCGGCAAAATTGAGCGTCTGGTTTTTGGCCCGACAGCTGCTTTTCTGTGCACTTTCCCGGCGCCGGAAGAAATTAGCACCGATCTTTGGGTCGGCGCTAATTTCTAAAAGTAAAATGTGCGGCTTGGCTGCATGTCCCCTCCTGTACATGTCTCCTTCTCCCTAAAATTTATTACAGTGTTCTTGTCTTATTTCAATCCTGTGAGGGTGAAATACTTTGGATTTGTTTGCTTGAGACACTGTGCAAAATAAAGTAGCGCTATTATAATTTGGCTTATGTTCCTATCCAGTAAAATGTCTAAAAGCATAAACAGAGGGAAGGTAACTTTTAAAGAGGCGGGCAGGTGCACATGTGCACGTGTTCATTGGCCCACACCCAGGGGGGTGGCCATTTTATAACATACACACGTATAAGCACGCATATTATAAAATAGTCTGACTATGTGCACATGCCTGTGCAATTTTAAATGGATGTGTGCCTATGCGTGCAAATCCCGTTTTTATCGCATAAGTGGGGGGATTTCAAAAGACTCGTGCGCTGATGCCATTACCAGTTTGTTCCCATTTCTCCCAGGTAAGGAATAGGACTTCCAAAACCCCAAGTTTAATAGCCTCCCTTCTCCCCTGTTGGCTCCGACCCTTAAAACCCCACTGATCTGTCTCTGTCTTTATTTTATTGCTTGCACATCATCCATAGCAGAAGTAAAGTTGCGCAACAGTAGACCCCCATTAAGCACCTGGGGGTGTAAGTATATACGCGCAGATTTAAATGTGAAATCCAGGAACGCCCATACCCGGCCCAGACCACGCCCATTCCCCATCCCTTTTTTGGAACTTTTCATTTGTGCACGTACGCTGGCAGGCTTTATAATCCGCTCGGCACACACCCGCTCAGCTTGTGCGCGTATCTCACGATTTTGGCGCACCGGCCTTTTAAAATTCAACTTTAAATGTCCATGGGTGGAAATTTTCAACAAAGAAGAAAAAAAGATTTCAGAAGCGAAATTTCCAGCCAAGTAGGCTTTCAAGATGACGCTGTCAGCATTTCACCCCTGCAGGCTGCGTCAGGGAAATCAAATTTTCTTGAAAAACGAAGCCAAAGTTAAGTATGCGTATGTGCTGTCCATCGTCTTTGTTGATGTTGAGACATTGACAAAAAAATCACATATTGATTTTGCCATTTTAAATGTACTGTCAATGTTGTGCTGTTTTTTATGCAAACCAAAGTTTTAACATGGCAAAAACTCCTGTCAGAAAAATCTTAAACAAAAATAAATGAAGCATAGAGCAGCTTTTTTCACATAATGTCTTTGAAAAGATTTTTAATAAACTTACCACATTTCATTTATCACCAAAGGTAAAAACATGGTGAAAACCACCTCAGCACCCTCTTAGCAATCCAAAGGGATGGGAACAGCTTGGTTTGAAAAACCAACTTCTTTTTAAAGAGACCTTATCCAATCAAAAAATGACACGTTCTTTCCATTGATTGGATTGTTTGCACATTTTTTCTACTATGCTTTTTTTCAACCAAACCTTTAGTCTTTTGCCTATAGTTTTAATTAGATAACATCGTAGCCTGCTATGGATTGCAGCTATCATTTCTGATTGGTCAGTGCTCTCCATCCAATCAATGGAAAGGAAGTGTCATTCTTTGATTGGATAAGGGCTCTTTAAAAAGAAGGTGGTTTTTCAAATCAAGCTGCTCCCATCTCTTTGAAAGGCTCATTTTAAACCACCGGCGTGAGTAAAAACAGTGAGACACACGCGTGGCCAGGCTGTGCGCACGCCGTGGGCATTTTTAAAGACCTCCAGCCACGTGCGTTATCTCCCGGTACGCGCCGCAAACCAGCAGGAGATAATAGGGGCAGGCTGAGGGCGGGGTCTGGGTGAGCCGTGACAGCGCATGCAATAAAATCGGCATTTCCATGTGCACGCTCAGGGAACTGCGCGCACATGGACACCCGCGCGCAGCATTAAAAATTTTCCCTAAAGTGCGTTGAGGCATTTTTTTTTTTTTTACCGTGGTTTGACTTCTGGTGATAAATGAAATGTGGCAAGTTTATTCAAAATCTTTTCAAAGACTTTTTGTGAGAATCTGCTCTTTGCCTCAGTCATATTTTTTTTTTTTAAGATTTTTCTGACAGGTGTTTTTGCCATGTTAAAAATCTGATTTGCATGAAAAACAGCTCAACATTGACAGTACATTTAAAATGGAAAAATCAATATTTGTCTTTTGTTGATGTCTCAATATGTGGACAGCACATAGGCATACTTAGCCTTGACTTCATTCTTCAAGAAAATGTGATTTCCCTGATGCAGCCCCACAGGGGCGAAATGCTAACTGCATCAATGTGTCCCTCTTAAAAGCCTGCTTGGTTGGAAATTTGGCATCTGAAGTTTTTTCCTTCTTTGTTGAAAATTTCCACCCATGGACGGTAACCGTTTGTGCTTTTAGACTTTTTACTGGGTATTCTTAAGGTCTACTCACATTAAGGTAATTTTGAAGACCCAATTGCGCGCAGTTCCCGACGCGTGCGCACACTGATGAGCCGATTTTAATAACATGCAAGCGCTGATGTGATAGGCCCTAATCCCAGTTTCCTCCCAGTCTGCTCCTCCTAAACCCCTTCCCTAACCTGCCTCCCTTTTACCCTATCTGTCCCGACTCTTAAAACCCAGCTAACTAGCCTCTTTTTTTTTTTAATTTAAAAACTTTCCTGCTCTCCAGAGCAGCAGCAACTTGCGCAGGCTGGTCGGCTCCCGGCGCGCCCCTCAGCGGGACAATGCCTAATGGCACTGTCCCGGCACTCCCCCAGCCCTGCCCATGCCCTGCCCAGACTCCGCCCAGACCCCGCCTCTGGCCTTCCCCCTTTTTCCCTAACCCGTTCATCTGCACGTGCCTGGAGACACGCGTGTGGCTGCGGGCGTTTGAAAATGCGCCTGGCGCACACGCGTCCCGGCCACACGCGTATCTCCCGGTATAGGCGCACGTAGGCCTTTTAAAATTCGGCCTATCGTGCCTGGAGATCTCTTTTTTTTGTTTGATTTATGCTCTTATCCACCTCCAGCTCGGGGAAGGCAGGATCCTAAATCGAAAAATAAAAAATGAATTCTATTCCCCTGTCAGCTGTCGAGTTCAGACAGTGCCGAGCCTTTGTTTTGGAACGCTGCAGAACTTCCCAGTGTCAAGCAGGGAAAGAAAATGTTTGTCTGACAGTCTAAGGAAAAATGGCTGAGCAGAATGTTCAGATTTGATTTTTTGCCAGTACATCAGGCATCTTCGGTTCTGAGCCCAGGGGAAATACCTGATTCTCCCAGTTTACTGTGGGATTAGCGCAGCTGCTGGGAGATTTCACAGGGCGGCGTATGGTTAACAAACATGCAACCATGATGCTAATGTGACCTGGTCTCACCGGGAAATCATCCATTGGTTCTATGAATTATTCCCTCATGAAATCTTGGTAATCTTATTATCTCAGAATTTTTTTTAATATACTTTTGATTTATAGCCTAAATTAGGTTTCAGCCAGTGCTGGTATGTCTCAAGCCACTTTTGAAAATAAATGAGATGCTTGGGATGCTGAAATAGTGGTGAAAGGGATTAAGAAGTCTAGGCTGCTTTCCACCCCAGTGGTTTTTCGTTACTATTAAAAGGAATGGATTAATATCAGATTTCCAGTATCTGGCTCCTCACTGATACTGCTAATTATCCAGATAAGTGATCAGAGTCCAGCATGAGTGACAGAATAAATACAAAGGAAATTATTACCTTTTAAGTGTGTTTATTAGTTTTGTCATCATAAAGAAAAACCTGCATTCATTCATTATACTTTAAATTCAGGGTCATGTTTTAACTTTAATTCTTCAGTTTTGGTCACTACTGACAAAAAGCTAAAAGGAAAAAGTCCTGCCCTATTTAGCTAACATGATTTTGTAATTATTGAGAGATTCTGAATGCCATCTAATAACATTACGATAATAAATTAAATCTGGATTTATATAGTGCTTTTCAGCCAATGAGGATTCAATTTGCTTTACAATGTGATATTTTAGAAACAAGCAAGCAGTCACATCTGGGGTGAAAATCTGCTCTTCTGTTTTGGTGCCTGGCCTATTTGATAGCTTCTAAAGATAAGATGGAAGAAGGAATATTGTTATTATTGTTGTTGTTATTATTATTATTATGAAAGTTTAGTTGTATAAACTGAGGTAAAGGGAGATAAAGTTGCTTGCTGTTGGGGAGAGAGAAGCTCACTTAAGGAGTCATCAGAGAAGGGTCATAATATCATGAGAATTACCATACTGAGTCAGACCGATGGTCCATCAAGGCCAGTTTCCTGTTTCCAACAGCGGCCAATCCAGGGCACAGCTACCTGGCAAGATCCCAAACAGTAGATAGTGCCCATGCTGCTATCGCCCAGTGATAAGTAGTGGCTATTCCCTATTCGGTTAATAACAGTTTATGTTTATTAACCCCCTTCAAATAAATGAAGCAGATTTGTTAGTAGAGATGTGAATCGGAACCGGAATCTGATCGGTTCCGGTTCCGATCCAAATCTTAAAATTCTTATCGCCCGGCCCGATTTTGTTTTTTGATTATCGGCTGCGCCCGATCCGATAATCAAAAAACCCTCCCCCACCCTCCCGAACCCCCAAAAAAGGTTTTAAAAATACCTGGTGGTCCAGTGGCGGCGCGGGGAGCGACCTCCCGCTCTCGGGCCATCGGCTGCGTTAATAAAAATGGCGCCGATGGCCCTTTGCCCTTACCATGTGACAGGGTATCCGTGCCATTGGCCGGCCCCTGTCACATGGTAGGAGCACTGGATGGCCGGCGCCATCTTTAAAGATGGCGCCGCCCATCTTTAAAATGGCTGAGCACAGCCGATAATGGCCAGGCACAGCCGATAATCAAAAAACAAATCGGGCTGGTGCCATTTTTAAAGATGGCACCGGCCATCCAGTGCTCCTACCATGTGACAGGGGCCGGCCAATGGGAGGGTGGGGCAGGCTAAGGGGGACATTTTAAAGGGTCGGGTGGGTTTTTTTTTTTATCGGGCCATCGGCGCCATTTATATTAGTGGCAGCCAAAATGGCGCCGATGGCACAAGAGTGGGAGATCGCACCGGGACCCCCCACATTGGACCCCCAGGTAATTTAAAACATTTTGGGGGGGTTCAGGAGGGTGGGGGATTTGTTTTAAAGGGTCGGGGTGGGTTTAGGGGTTGTTTTGGTGTGCCGGTTTTCCCGCCCTCCCCCCTCCCCGATTTACGATTTTTCACGATAAATCGGGGAAATTTCTATTGTATCGCGACTCTAACGATTTTTGACGATTTAAAAAATATCTGATGATTTTTTTAAATCGTCAAAAAATGATTCACATCCCTATTTGTTAGGCAAGACTTCCCTTGGGTAAATCCATGTTGACTGTGTTCCATTAAACCATGTCTTTCTATATGCTCTACGATTTTGATCTTGAGAATAGTTTCCACTATTTTTCCTGGCACTGAAGTAAGGCTCATTGGTCCATAGTTACCCAGATCACCCCTGGAGCCTTTTTTAAATATTGGGGTTACATTGGCCACCCTCCAGTCTCCAGTCTTCAGGTACAATGCAGGATGTGACATAGTAAGGGCAAAGGCTATCGGCGCCATTTTGAATACCGGCAGCCGACAGCCCAAGTGCAGGAGATCGCTCCAGGACCCCGCTGGACCACCAGGGACCACCAGGGACTTTTGGCAAGTCTTTGGTGGGGGGGGGGGGGGTCAGGAGGGTGGGGAGTTGTGGTTAATTAAATTTATAGGGTTGGGATGGGGGTTTTTTTGGGAAACGAATACATACCTAACTAATGAATGGATCAGGGTCCCCCGAGAACGGATGCAACGGATTTGGGACCCGACGAATACAAATACCGAATGGGACGAATCTGTCCCTGCTGCACATCCCTATTATTTACCCAGACTGCACAGATCAATGCCTTGTTGGATGTTGACTGAATATAAATCCTGTTTTCCACATTTCCCCCTGTCATTGAAGCAAAGAACAATGCTGTATATGCATTCAAGGTGATGTATCAGACTTAATTGGTTTAGGGTAGTAACCTCTGTAATAAGCAAGCTACCCCCATGCTTATTTGTTTACCCAGATTGTGAAGTTCAGTTCTTGTTGGTTGTTGTCTGAATGCAAATCTTCTTTTCCGCATTTCCCCTTGCCGTTGAAGCAGAAAGCAATGTTGGGCTTTGTTAACTTTATACTCTCCTTTCCTGACTCTAGTTCAGGTTTTGCAAAGCCAGTTCTAATTATAATTTGCAATTTCAGAAAGATTTATGCCCTAAGTAGGAGACATCCTGTTACAGCATGACTCCAGACAGTTCAAACACTGGACCTTATCAGACAGAAAAACAGATGTTCTTGTTCTTATCTCAATTTGTTACAACTAAGCAGACTAAGGAAAAGAAAGAGACATCATAATGTAGTACAATGCCTAATGATTCTATACTAAGCTATGCAATATATATTGATCCACATTTGTTCATTAAGGGGCAGATTTTAAAAAAGTACGTGCGTGCGTACTTTTGTTCACGCACCCGGCGCAAACAAGAGTACGCTGGATTTTAATAGATACGTGCGTAGCCGCGCGTATCTTTTAAAATTCAGGGTTGGCGCTCAAGGCTGCGCAAAATCGGCAGCCTGCGCATGCCGAGCCGCGCAGCCTGCCTCCGTTCTCTCCGAGGCCGCTCCGAAATTGGTGCGGCCTCGGAGGGAACTTTCTTTATGGCGCCCCCCCCCCCCACCTTCCCCCCACCTTCCCCTCCCTAACCCACCCCTCCATCCCTATCTAAACTCCTCCCACCTTTATTATAAAAGTTACGCCTGCCCAAGATCGTGCTGGCCATCCATTGCTCCTACCATGTGACAGGGGCTGACCAATGGCACCGGTAGCCCCTGTGACATAGCAAGGGCAAAGTCTATCGGCGCCATTTTGAATACTGGCAGCCGACGGCGTGAGTGCAGTAGATGGCCCCGGACCCCCGCTGGACCACCAGGGAGTTTTGGCAAGTCTTGGGGGGGGGTCAGGAGGGTGGGAGGTTGTAGTTAATTAAATTTTAGCCGGGAAACAAATAAGAATGGAACGCATGAACGGATCGGGGGGCCCCCCCTTGCCGAATGCAATGTATCTGCACCCCCCCCCCCCCCCCCACAAATACGAAATCCGAATGTAATGTATGCGGTCCCTCTGCACATCCCTAGTCAGTACCACACCTCTTGGAAATATTTCCTGGAAAGGATCAAACCAGATTTGCTAACTCAGGAGTTTCTGATGACTAGTCCACCAACTTGTGGCAGCCAAATTAAGAATGCAGATAGTTGTGGCTAATATAAATATGAATTAGTTGCAGTGCCTACCACTCTATTAGAAAAGGGGAACCAAACCATTCCACCATTAATTTTAGTTGCTGCTGTGGTCTAACATTCATTAAAATGTCATTTCACTTTTTACAGAATGTAATTCACTCCAGCTTTACTTTTGCAGATTTTTTTATCCCCACACTTTACGCGTTAAGCTTTTGGGCTGTAGCCTGGTGTGGTGAACACCACCTGCAGGTGTGACACAGGACAGGAAAACGGGAGCAATTGCAGGAGATCAGGTGAGGCTGGGTAGAGTCTCCGGAGCTAGGTGCAGGATGATAAGAATCCCTGGAGCTGGGTACCAGCTGAGAAGGCCCTCTGGAGCTGGGTGCTGGCTGAGAAGGGTCTGTGGTGCTGGGTACTGGCTGAGAAGGCCCTCTGGAGCTGGGTGCTGGCTGAGAAGGGTCTGTGATGCTGGGTACTGGCTGAGAAGGCCCTCTGGAGCTGGGTGCTGCCTGAGAAGAGTCTCTGGTACTGGGTACTGGCTGAGAAGGCCCTCTGGAGCTGGGTGCTGGCTGAGAAGGGTCTGTGGTGCTGGGTACTGGCTGAGAAGGCCCTCTGGAGCTGGGTGCTGCCTGAGATGGGTCTGTGGTGCTGGGTACTGGCTGAGAAGGCCCTCTGGAGCTGGGTGCTGGCTGAGAAGGGTCTGTGGTGCTGGGTACTGGCTGAGAAGGCCCTCTGGAACTGGGTGCTGCCTGAGAAGGGTCTGTGGTGCTGGGTACTGGCTGAGAAGGCCCTCTGGAGCTGGGTGCTGCCTGAGAAGGGTCTGTGGTGCTGGGTACTGGCTGAGAAGGCCCTCTGGAGCTGGGTGCTGCCTGAGAAGAGTCTGTGGTGCTGGGGTACTGGCTGAGAAGGCCCTCTGGAGCTGGGTGCTGCCTGAGAAGAGTCTGTGGTGCTGGGGACTGGCTGAGAAGGCCCTCTGGAGCTGGGTGCTGCCTGAGAAGGGTCTGTGATGCTGTGTACTGGCTGAGAAGGCCCTCTGGAGCTGGGTGCTGGCTGAGAAGGGTCTCTGGTGCTGGGTACTGGCTGAGAAGGCCCTCTGGAGCTGGGTGCTGCCTGAGAAGGGTCTGTGGTGCTGGGTACTGGCTGAGAAGGCCCTCTGGAGCTGGGTGCTGCCTGAGAAGAGTCTGTGGTGCTGGGTACTGGCTGAGAAGGCCCTCTGGAGCTGGGTGCTGGCTGAGAAGGGTCTCTGGTGCTGGGTACTGGCTGAGAAGGCCCTCTGGAGCTGGGTGCTGGCTGAGAAGGGTCTCTTGTGCTGGGTACTGGCTGAGAAGGCCCTCTGGAGCTGGGTGCTGCCTGAGAAGAGTCTCTGGTGCTGGGTGCTGGGTGCTGGCTGAGAAGGGTCTCTGGAGCTGAGAGCATGGTGGTAAGGGTGAACTTCAGGAAACACTGGAACAGCATGTGAGTACATGTAGATGTGAATGCAGGTAAGTGTGGTCTGTTATACTGGAACTGAGTGTAGATATGGGTGAAATTAGAATGGCGTGGAGGTAAGCGTGAACTGGAGGAGGGGAGCCAGAGCAGGAAGAAAGGCAATGACAGGACTGGACAAACCAGGACAAGGACTACACTGAACATGAAACACAAAATGCCCAAAGGCAGCAAGGCTAAGAAGTCCAAGGGAAGCAGGGGGAAGCAGAAAAATAATAGCACAGCTATAAAGGGATTCGGGGAGAGCACAGACAAGAAGGCAAGCAAGAACTAGAATGCCTGTAAACCACTGTTGTGCTCGTGGCTGCTCTTCGCCCTCGCTCTACCCCTGTGGCGACTCCCTCCGGGTCTGATGGACGGCTTGCTGCCGCGGCGTCTCCATGCCGCTTCACGCCGGCATCCCCGGACCGGCTCGACGCTGCGATCCGCCATGTTCCTGATGACGTAGGGTGCGCGCTCGCGCGTGCTCCGAAGTATGTACCAGCAAGGGCGCAAACCTCAGGGGCGTCCCCCTGTATTGACGTCAACCGCTTCCAACATAAAAGGTCTTCACTTGTGCTTACAATTTGAGTTAGCAAGGATTGATTGCGGGGATTCATCTGGACCCGCTTCTCTCTACGCTACTCTGCCTCCTCGGACTTACCAGGGGTACCCGCTCCTCGGGGGCCTCGCTCTCTTTTCTTGATTTCAGATTGCATACAGGAACCGGTACTCGCTCCTCGAGGGCCTATGTTCCTGAACACCCAGAAGACTCTCTATTGCCTGGAAGCGATCGCAGATACAGACATTGTGAGTTACTATTTCAGATTACAGATAGGAACCGGTACTCGCTCCTCGAGGGCCCATGTTCCTGAATACACTGAAGATTCTGTACTGCCTGGAAGCCATTACAGATACAGGCAATTGTGAGTTACCATCGCTCTCTCAGAGCTTTCCCTGAGACCAGGTACTCGCTCCTCGGGGCCTAACTCTTTCCAGCTACTGAGCCTTCTTAAGAATCTATGTGAGTGTGTCATCTACTACTGGCAATGTATACAGCATACCCTGTCTACTCACTATCTATAGTCTCTCTCTACAGCTCAGCAACCCTGGGATCGAAGTTTCAGTATCTGAGGGACTTCAGCCCTGCCGGGCACATCAGCTCACTACTGCCACCTCTGTTGGTTCTACTAACTGTTCTAATAAAGAACTGTCTGTGTCTGTCTCCATACCCAAGCCTAGCCGGTGGTTCCTCTCAGGATATCCTCCTGGAGGCGCTGTCATCTGCCATCGGCCCAAGGATTCACCTATTTACATTAGAGTGCTCACTCCTCCCACTTCAGGAGCTGAGCACAACAGACTGCTAACTCTCATCTGCTTGCTCCTCTCATCAGCATAGCAGATCCTAACAGATTGCTAACTCCTCCCTTCTGGAGGAGCAGATCGTAACAACCACAGAGCAAGATCAGCAAAGAACCAGGAGGCCCACAGGCCACAGAGCAAGGCAAAGCAGGAAGCCCAAAGGCATCCTGCTTTCCTGCTTTGCCAAAGGCGCGCAAGGCAAGGAACAGATGGTTAAAGCAGGGAGCCCAAAGGAACTCAATGCCAGAGCACCAAGGTATGGGCTGGGCGGGGTTAAATAGAGAGTTCTGGATATGGGGCAGGTAGGCAAGGAAGACCGGGCCAGCCAGGGGAGCATGCTCATGGGGGGCCTCTGGTGGTGAGGAGGCTGCACAGCAGCCAGAGTCATAACATTATGTGGGTAAAGCCTATGGACAATCCACTGGCATATATTGTAGCAATTTTCAAAAGCCCACTTACACAGGTAAATTGCATTTACTCATGAAAATCCCATTTAAGCAGGTAAATACTTTTGAAAATCAGGTTCCTAAATGCATATTTTCCATTCCACGTGAACATTTCATCGGCAGAAGAAAGGGGCAGGCGAGGGGCATTTCAGGGCGGGCTTCAGAAGTATGTGTGGCAGTTGCTATTTTGTAAGAGATGTATGCTCAAAGGTGAATCTCAAAAGCCTGATGTGCGCATTAATTAGGGCATGAGCTAATATGTCAGGCTCGCATGCACCAAGTGGATTTTAAAAGACACCCGGATACGCAGAGCGCACACCTCAGAATTTTAAAAAGAGGGGCGGGGCATGGGCGGGTGGAGCATGAGCATTTCGGGGGGTGAAACTGAGATGTGCGCATAAATGCTTACGTGATCCGCCGCGCGCCAGGGCCTCCTGCCATGTAACTTTCCGTCTGCTATGGATGCCGTGTAAGTTATAAAGTAAATTGGCAGATCTGCGGGGTTTTAAGGGTTGAGGATAGGTGGGGGGTTTGAAAGACCTATCTGTTAACTGGGTGAACTGGGGATAACGGGAAATGGCGTCGGTGTGCCCCCTTTTAAAATCTCCCGATTTATGCAGTAGAAGTGGCACTTGCGTGCGCCCACTTAAAATCCGGCGCGCATGTGCGTGCGGCCAGGCTATTTTATAACTCGCGCGCATATATGCATGCAAATCATAAAATAGCCGTGTCCTTGGGGGCGGGCTGACATGTGCGCTCGCACGCCGGTTTGAAAATTGCCATCGTATACATCGCTGACCTTATTTGTACACTTTTACACCTGCTAACGGACTCGCACAAATAAAATCAGACTTGGCTACAGTTTTGGGGTGGGAGGTTTGGGTGAGCAGGTGGTGAAGTGCTAGAGGGTCATGGTCAGTGCTTCCCAGCCCTCTCCTGGGGGGCACACCTATCCAGTCAGGTTTTCAGGATTTCCACAATGAATATGCATGAGATAATTTTGCATACAATGGAGACCCAGACTATACACATCTCTCTCATGCGTATTCATTACGGATATCCTGGAAACCCGAATGGTTAGGTGTGCCTGCAGGAGAGGGTTGGGTAACACTGGTCTCAGTAAACTGGAGATGGACTGGTGATTTGAAGTGCAGTCACAACAGCGCATACTTTATAAAATACCTGCCTCCTCCTAGAAATCAGTCTTATTATGCATTCATGTTATATTTTTATGTATCTAGTATGTTTATAAAATTTGGAGAGAAAGTATATGTTTTCTTGCAGTGGAAATATTTCACGCACTGAAACATACACACGTACTTTCAGAGCAGAACCGTGCGGTATTTGGCGCCTGCTCACCTCACTAACTCCTCCACGGGTCCCGGGTCGTCCTCCCCAGCTGCAGCAGCAAGCACGGCCAGGCCTCGGCGTCCCGCGGCGGCGGTCGCCGTGCCTTCCACCTCCAGCCAGGCCTCGCGGCGGGGCTCGGTGTCCTCCGTGGCATTGGCCCCGCCCCTAGGCGCGTGCGCGCGGACCGCCCAGTCCCTTAAAGAGCCAGGGGAGGGTCCCAGCTGCACGGCGCACCCTGATTGAACGCTGTATAAGAGGAAGTGCCTTACAGTACTTCCTTGCCTTGGCAATCGGGTCGATCACGCTGTGATATCAAGTTTGCCTCTGCGTTTCCAGCCTTTGTTCCAGTCTCGTTCCAGCCTTGTTCCAGCCTCCTTCTGTTCCAGCCTCCTTCTGTTCCAGCCTCCTTCTGTTCCAGCATCCATCTGTTCCAGCCTCCTTCTGTTCCAGCCTCCTTCTGTTCCAGCCTCCTTCTGTTCCAGCATCCATCTGTTCCAGCCTCCTTCTGTTCCAGCATCCATCTGTTCCAGCCTCCTTCTGTTCCAGCATCCATCTGTTCCAGCCTCCTTCTGTTCCAGCATCCATCTGTTCCAGCCTCCTTCTGTTCCAGCCTCCTTCTGTTCCAGCCTCCTTCTGTTCCAGCATCCATCTGTTCCTGCTTCCTCCTGTTCCTTCGTCTCCCCAGGTAGTACTTCTCGGTCTGTCTTCTCGATACTGACCTCTGCTTGTTCTAACCACGTCTGCTCACTGCCTGGAACCAACCTCTGCCTGACCTCTGACTATGTCTGACTGCTGCCTGGAATCTGACCCCTGCTTTGGCTGACTATCCACGGACTGACCACTGGTACTGACCCCTGCTTTGGCTGACTATCCACGGACTGACCACTGGTACTGACCCCTGCTTTGGCTGACTCCGTTACCTTGACTCTGGCCTTGATCCTTGCCATACAGTCAGAGACTCTCTCTGGCCTTCTCTGACACCTCAGACTCCTAGCCTGAACATCGACCACGCACCCTTGATCGTGGTGGGCACACCTCTGAACTTTCTCTCAAGGAGATCCTGCGAGCCCCACCTAAGATCAGGCGGCCCGGGTAACCAAGGGCTCAACTTGAGGGAACCCCGGGTTGCTAGTGGCGAAGCTCCAGCTAAGCCTCTGTCTCCTCTTGTGCTCCGCCTCCTGGTGGCAGGCGCTCTCTGGGTCCGACCAGGGAGCCTACCAATCCTGCACCAGGCCTAGGCTCCACCTCCCAGTGTAATATATATATATAAAATGCAAGCATTAATCTCCATGCAGCCACTTATGCATGCAAATACTGTAGCATGAATATGTTTGAAGCTTACGCTCCCTCTGTTACAAAATTACCCCAAAAAGTCCAGTAGCCTAGTTGTTCTAATATATCAGCATATTTTTGTTTTAAGCATGCTAACAAAACTTTTTTATGACAAGGTTTAAAACAAATTCTCACTTTTTCCAGATAATTCTATAGTCCCTGCTAACTTTAAAAAAAAAAAAAATGTTACTTGTAGAATAACAGATCCTTTTTCTCTTAAAATAGATTGTCACTAAAACTATTTTTGTTCTTAAATTAGTAGTAATAAGTTCTTTCGTATGAAACTGTTAAAGTCAAGTGTGCTAGTGGAATTCAGCATTAGATAATAATTTTTCAGCAACCTAGGGATAAAATTTTTCCTTGGTTAAGATTTGCCATGGCGGGGAAAAAAAGACTCCCTCCCTGAAAAATGTAAGTGATGGCACTAAAGTATAAATTAAAACATTCAATTTATATGAAGAATATAAAATGACAATGAACGCACTCTTCAGGAATAATTACTGAAGAATACAATATTTGCCTTTCTGTGAAAATGCATAGCGTATACATTCATGCCAAACCTTTCATGCATGCATGAAAGGTAAAAAACTCACGTTTGAGGAAGGCAATCTTAAAAGCCATTTACTGGGGGAAAGAGTGATTTACCCTACATAAACTGGTCTGTGAAAAATGGCCACTCTTTTTGCCCAGCTACACGTATGCTTGGGCTTCCTCAGTTTACAAACTTGTAGCTAGATTGAGAGAAATTCCCCGGGAGCAGACAGAGGGAAACACTGCAGTAAGATGGTAACTTTAAAATGGGTGCATGGGCACACATTTATATGAAGAGATAGGCGCGCGGCCAGATGCGCTGAAATTTTATATCCCATGCGCGAGTAGGCATGCATGTTATAGGACAGACCTGGCGCGTGTAGGTGTGCCCCAAATTTTAAGCAGGTGCACGCACAGCAGGGCAATGTTGGCTTTGGGGCGTACAAGTGGGGGAATCTTATAACAGGCACACATCAGGGCCATTACCAGTTTCACCAGTTTGTTCACCAGCTGGCCTAGTTTCTAGCTAGGTCCTCAAGACCCCCTGGTGTTTTAACCTGCACTTCCCTTGTTAACCCAGACCCTCAAGTACTTCATATGTGGCTAGAAATGGTTTTATTCTATCTTTCTCCTCATCTATAGCAGAAGTAAAGTTGTGTTGAAATGGACCTGGAAGCTGGACCAAGGAGTGTAGCTCCATGCGTGCACATCTTTTGGCCCCACCCTGGAATGTCCATGCCCCACCCACATTCCAACCCTTTTCCCCCCTAGGAGAGATATTCATGCATCGGTACCTGTGTGAGTATGTGGGCGCAACAATTATAAAATCAGGGGGGACATGCACATACGCTACATGCGAGCCCATCTCCTAGTTTTGGCTCATGTCTGGCTTTTAAAATTCACCTTTAAATGTAGATTGGCGGTGCCAGTGCCAGTGCCAGCCTCTTTTTGTTCACAGAAAGAAAGGGGGAAACGAAGGCTAATTATGGCACATTTTGGGGAAAATACTTGAAAACCTCTCTCCCCCCCCCCCCCAAAAAAAAACCAAAACCAAAAACAAGTAGCAATTTTCAAAGCCCCATTTATCTGTGCTAAGTGCACTTAACACCGTAAAATCTATTGAGAATACAATTGCACATATTGTAGCAATATTCAAAGGTTTTTGAATCCTTTACTCTTAACATGGGTAAATGGCCTTTGGAAAATTGGTATGTAGTATCTTACATTTACATTTTCCTTTCAAAATGTCCCAATTAGTGTTCAAACTGGAATCTTTGACAGCAGCAAATTATTTGCAGAAAATGCCCCCCTTTACCTTATTGCCCCAAGTTTATACAATCATAAAGCACTTACAATGAAATTGCATTAATTCTTAGAATTATATTTTCCTTTAAAAATTACCGTGTTGGTTTGGTTTTTTTTTTTTTTTTTTTGTATCAATATTTTAGCACATTTCTAGTCCAGTTTCAGGTAAAACTGATGGAGGAGATCGCATTCAGCCTGCCCAGAACTCCTGAGTGAAAGCAGATCTTAATCCCCTGGTGCTCTGGTGCAAACCAAGCCCAGAACCAATGGGAGCCCAATCTTTGATCTGCAAATTGAATTTCTGGCAATCTGCACCCTCCTGAATCATAACAGCATGGCCAACACCTGAAAACCTGTAATCTAAGTCAGCCTGTGCTATTTTTTTACCAAAGCTTGTTGGCCAAAAAAAAAAAAAAGGAACTTCTCGAAGCCTGGAAACCCCACTGCAAGTCATCTCACCCCTTAAGCACTGACTTCTCTTTTCTTGTTATACTCTCTGAGGGGTTCGTTTATAGAACCGCATCTTGGAAATCCTTTAGATTTTTTTGGTTTTTTTTTGTCCTTTGACCTTCACATACGTTAGGGGGGGACCTATGAAACCTGTTTGTGCACACACATAGCAGCCCGGTCGGCACATTTCCAGCAGTGCAAACTTGCTCTTGATTCGTGAGTCACTGTAAAGTGTTATTCGTTGTGTGTCTGGTCACTGCAGTTTCACATGAAATGCAAAACAAGGTAAAAAAAACAAAATAATTCCCCCGTTCTTCTTCTCTTACTTTGCGCAAGTGTCAGATCTTGAGTCCTCCGATTAGCACCGTCAGCGTCGTTCATCACCAGGGTCATGAGGACAAACCTGCGGATGTAAAACTCTCCACAGCTTCTAGTGCATGAGCATTGCAGCTGTTGTCAGGTTAGGTTTCTTGCCTCTAATCTTGGTAATCTTAGTTGC
Source organism: Rhinatrema bivittatum (assembly GCF_901001135.1). NCBI lineage: Eukaryota > Metazoa > Chordata > Amphibia > Gymnophiona > Rhinatrematidae > Rhinatrema > Rhinatrema bivittatum. The sequence goes on along the minus strand of NC_042618.1, from coordinate 29,979,124 downwards.
AAAGTTACATGAAGGACTGTAAAATTGCACTACTTTTTTTTTTTTTTTATTCTTGTTATTTGAATAGCAGAGTTTTATTTGACAGTGCTATCATATGCATGGAGGTTTTTAATTCCATTTCAGCAGATGTCTTTTTTAATGTTTTTTTTTCTTTCCCTTAAATATGACTTGAGGGCCTGATTTACTAAAGCTTTTCCCCCATTCCTTGCCTATGGGGACAAAAGCTTAGCAAATCAGTCTCTTGGAAGCTATAATTTGAAACAAACTCTGAAAAAGTTATACAAATAAATTAAAACACATAACATGAATCAATTACTGTGCTTGTGTATATATCTGTGCCACGCACAAGAGCATTCTGTAAGCCCTGACTGTATTTAGCAATTCTTAATAAAAACAATTATTCTGGGAGTTTTGGGCCCCTGAAGGAATTAAACTCTCCTTTTTTGCTCCTCCTGTTTCTGAAACATTAAGCCCTAGATCCATGAAAAGTGTCTTCTCTTTTAACAACTTTATTTTGTCTGCAATACATCCAAGTTTTCACGTTCTTTTTTTTTTTGGTCTGTTAAATCTATTGCTGTTATCTATGGCAGCATATGAGAAAAGGAGAGTGCCTGAAGCCTGTTAACCGTCAGTGCAGGAGCTATACCTGGGGTTTAACTGTCTCTGCCCTTTACCGTGTGAACCGCAAGGTGCAGGTTTGCATAACAAAAGTTTGTTGTTTTTTTTTCAGGAGGGGTTTAAAGATGAGTCTGGTAAAAAGGAAGGATATTCAAAGCTTCTTCTCGCACAAAGCTAGGCTCTTATCAGTTCCCACCATCTTGCTGGTCGTTAACCTCAGAAGTGGGACAAACTGCTTAAAGTGTTATGAAGTTCTCAAACACTATAACACAATTAGTAAAAAAAAACCAAAAAAAACCCCCAAACAAACAGAAAAAACCAGTGCAACAAGAGTCCCAGCATGATTGCTTGGGAATCATTTCTTCATGGCACTTGGACCTCAGATTGTGATTTAGATTGAAGCTGGTGGATCGGTCTTTTAAAATTCACCTTAAAGAAAGGACGAATGGGTACTAGTATGTTAGGACTGCTTCGTGGACTCCGTCAGCATACTGTGTAATCTATCTGTTACCTACTGCTGCAGTGCTCAGTGCATGTCACTATTCTGCCAGCATCTGTTGCACAATTTAAAATATTCCAGCAGTTTGTTAGTAACTTGTGGCCATATAGTAGACTGTACAAAATGTATAATATTTCGTTTTGAATGTATAAGCTCAAGTTAAGATAATTTTTTCAGGGGAACCAGTACTCTTCTTTAAGAACAGAGTTCATTTTATAAAATATATATTAAAGGAACAGTTTGAAATGATGTAATATAGGCAGCCAGGACATCCACACTCTCGCATCCGCCCTTTTACATAACTAATGATACACAGAAGTCGTATTGGAATTAACAAGGGCCGCAGCTGTAATCAAATACATCGGAGATGCCCGAGCCATATGCATGAACATTATAACATTACGTACCATTAAAACATTGTGTAACACGCACCAATCATCAGCCACCTCCCAGCAAGATGATCATCCCTAGCCACCTGGCTAGCATGTTCCAAAGCCTTGCTCAGTTTATGACCCCTCGCCACCTTCCAGCAAGGAGCCATTCCAGAGGACCCCCCTCCGCCTCCCAGCAAGGGGTCCTCGTCCCACAACGAGCCCCCAGTTGTCACCAAGGCAGTGTTGCAGCAGGAATGTAACTTAACAATAATACATATGAACCAAATTGACTCGGGCAATCCGCCACATCAAGAAATCCCGCCCCCCCCAGGTGCGACAGAACATACCCCTAACAAAACATATAATAATAAAGGCGGGCAGGAAGGAAGGGACCGAGCAGCTGAGGAGATGCCAGTAAGTAACACTGCTAGCATCTCCCAGCTCAACTCCTCCCCCCTGCTCCTTACATGGCAAGCCATGGGGCCAATAGCACCCAGCCAGCACCTTGAATTATAATAACGGCTGGCAAGTCAGCCAATACCTACTAACCTCCCCTGCATCATCCCCCCTCCCCTTCCTTCCCCTTAACCCTTGCCTAACCAATTATCTGTTTCACTCACCATCCTCCTCCTCCACCAACCCCAGCCCCCCTTCCCCCACCTAGGTCACATCTTTACTGCCAAAAAGGGTCCTGCCCCCGTTGTGAGCCTGGCACCTTATTATCTTGGCCGACCGGGCACACTTCCCATTAAGCTTAGACTGCCCTAGGACCCAGTGTGATGCTCAATCTGTTATGTACAACATAGTACAATCTTTATTCAGTGGAGCTGATCTAGAATAAAACTGCAACGTGGATGGGCTTCAGCTAATACGGGATATAATTTTAGACTGATGAGAAACAAATTTCAGGGACATCGTGTTGGAGCTTACATGAGGCTCTCAAACGCTCACTTGGATCTGTCAGCCAACATAGTTTAACAAATAAAGGCATAGCATTACCAGCAGGCTTCATTTAGGTTTAACTATTAATCTGATTCCCAATATTTGTGCATGAAAAGTCAAAAACTATAACTCCAAGTTTCTTTAAAATAATTTAGCTTCCAGAATGGCTACAAATCTTGTCTTTAGCCAGGAGATCAATTTTTCAGCAAATGTTAAATTGCTAATAGAAAAGAAACCAAGCCATTTGGTGTCACACAGCCAACTTGTGATTGGAAATGTGTTAGGATACTGTAGAGTATACAATGTGCCCATTCAGTCATAGTTAGCAAGGGATAATAATCTGAGTTAGTTACTGTTAACACATTCACTCAGACGTTGCATATATGCACCACATGCATACACCAGGAAGCATGTGAGTTCAGTTAAAGGGGAAGATGATATGCATGTGTATTATGCAAGCTGAAGTATAAAAGAGCTGTGACTCATAACAAAGAGAAACCGCAGAATGAAAAAAAAATTGAGCCTTCATTAAAAACAATCTCACTCACTGTGCCAATAGTAATAAACAAAGCTATCATGTACTATATCACAATGATAAGTATTATGTAAAGTCTGAAAAATTGCAGATAAAGCAAGCGAGACCTTTCACTAAAGTTTTACTATTCGAAATGGAGGCACCTCAACCTCATGCATTATTAATGAGCAGATACATAAATTTCATTTCTTCTGACCATGGCCATGATCATGTCCCAACAAAGAAGCAAGAATTGAGCTTATGGACTCTTTCATCCATTCACTCAACACCTCCTGTATTTGCCTCTTCCTTTCCTTTTTCTCTGGCCTCAGAACTACCATCTGTTGCACTGTATTCCTCTGTGACATTAGTGGTCTTTGAGAACCACTGGTGCCATTTTTAAAGGAGAGTGTGTGAAGGCAGGAGCGAGTGAACATTGCTTCTGCCCTTTAGACCTATGAATCCCATGGATAAGTTAAGAGGGGATGAGTTTCTCTGGCCTCAGAACTACCATCTGTTGCACTGTATTCCTCTGTGACATTAGTGGTCTTTGAGAACCACTGGTGCCATTTTTAAAGGAGAGTGTGTGAAGGCAGGAGCGAGTGAACATTGCTTCTGCCCTTTAGACCTATGAATCCCATGGATGAGTTAAGAGGGGTCAGAACTACCATCTGTTGCACTGTATTCCTCTGTGACATTAGTGGTCTTTGAGAACCACTGGTGCCATTTTTAAAGGAGAGTGTGTGAAGGCAGGAGCGAGTGAACATTGCTTCTGCCCTTTAGACCTATGAATCCCATGGATGAGTTAAGAGGGGCTAGGGAGGTCCCCAGCCCTAGCAAATTTTTATGGAATGGGAGTGGGGGTCAGAGGGACCCAGGGAGACCCCAGCTGGGCCAGGCTAAATTCAACTGGGCCCTGAGTTTCCTTTATAGTGCAGGAGTGAGGCCCAGAGAGGTGCAGCTGGCTATACTGGTACCCTGGGGTTGTCTTTATGAGTTGGAAGGGGGTTTGAAAGGCCTCAATGAATAGGGATGTGAATCGGGCTTCGGACGATTGAAAATATCATCAATATTTTCAAAATCGTCAGAAATCGGGGGCTCCCCCAAAACAATAGGAAAACCCCACAATATTGTTTGTGGAGGTTCTCTTATCGTTTTGGGGGAGGGCGGGAAAAACGGCACACAAAAATAACCCCTATACCCACCCCAACCCTTTAAAACTAATCCCTTAGCTTCCCCCACCCTCCCGACCCCCCAAAAAAAACTTTTTACAGGTACCTGGTGGTCCAGTGGGGGTCCCGAGAGCGATCTCCCACTCCCAGGCCGAGGACTGCCACTAATCAAAATGGCGCCGATGGCCCTTTGCCCTTACCATGTGACAGGGTATCCGTGCCATTGGCCGGTCCCTGTTACAGGTAGGAGCACTAGATGGCCCGTGCCATTTTTAAAGATGGCACCAGCCATCCAGTGCTCCCTCCATGTGACAGGGGCCAGCCAATGGCATGGATACCCTGTCACATGGTAAGGGCAAAGGTCATCGGCGCCATTTTTATTAGTGGCAGCCGACGGCCCAAGAGCGGGAGATCGCTCCCGGGACCCCCATTGGACCACCAGGTACCTGTAAAATGTTTTTTGGGAGGTCAGGAGGGTGGGGGAAGCAAAGGGATTAGTTTTAAAGGGTCGGGGTGGGTTTTTTGTTTATCAGCTCGGGCGCAGCCGATAAACAATACCACGATCGGGCCAGACGAAAAAAAAAACCACGATGTGAATCGGAACCGGAATCCGAACCGATTCCGGTTCCGATTCACATCTCTATCAATGAAGCCCAATGTGGTTGGGGTTTTTTGTGAGTTTTTTGCTAATTTAATATTTTTTGTTTGTTTAAAAAACAAACCAAACCAAAAATAGCATTAAATCATAAAAAAAAACCCCAAAAAAAACCAACATGAAAAAAAGCAAACCAAAACAAAATATTTTCCTTGCACATTCCTAAAAGAGATTAGCACACAAATAGACTGGGCATGAAATTGAAAAATGAAATGAATAGGGGATAATTTGTTGCTTTCTGGGAACCCCAAAACAAATGAAGAAGGTCCTCTGAATTAAATGAATCCTATTAATTTCATTTGTTTGGAATAGAATAATTTCTATAAGCCATTATAGTCAATGGACTCATAGAAAAGCAACAGGTGTATGTATACAGTTAGAAATTGATACAGTGTAGAGCAGGGAGTCAGCAGAGAAGGGGAGGATGGACCTGTTGTCAAGGAAATGAGAGGAATGACATATCACAGTGAAGCAATTTGCCAGTCTAACCTATTGCTGCAGACTGGGTACAGTGACTCTGCACACTGATCTTGAAGACTGAGCATGTCAGAGATTTGCTCTGCATTGCTTCTCAAGTCTTTGTGTGAAAAATTAGCTCTGAGCTCTCTCTGTTCTTGCTAAAGTTTTTTGCTGTGGCATATTTTATAATCTCACTCTGCCAGCAACAGCCCGTCACGTAAGAAAGGATAGCGGTGAAGCAGCGCTGCATCACAATATCTGTGTCTCAGAGCAGGTTTATGTTGCTTCACTTGCAGTTGCTGTTCTTTTTTTCCTTTCTTGTGACTAAAACCTTAGGTATACTTGAGATTAGTCATGTATTCTCTGTTTCCTAGCAGTGGGCACAGTGTGGGCAGTGGGCACTAGGCAGTGGGCATAAGTGAGCAGAGAGGGCAGGGCACAGAATGCAGCATAACAGGTTGTATTGTGAAGCCTGTCTGTGTCAGAAAAGTCATGCAGAGCAGACAGTGTGTCACTCACTGAAGTGATTTCTCTGTTCTTCATACAGCAGTGTGGTACTGGAACAGTCAGTGGGCATTAAAATATAAATGTAAAATATTTAAAAATTGTTGTAATCTTCACATCCCCAGTGACATAAAAGCAATTATGTCAGGATTGGAATAGGGAAAGGCAGAGCAGATAAAGTAAATGTATCCAAAATTGACCAGGTTGGCAGTAGCGCTGGCAGTGCCAGCAAGAAGAGAACTCAAAACGTAGTCACAGTATAACAAACCAAGTAGAGATAAAGTGTGGGAGGAACACCCCAAGCCTCTAAAAGAGGTTACCACTTACCAGCAACAGTGTCACAAACACTTGATGGCATCTCAAGTGGCAAACTACCACAGAAAGTGGCATTAGCATCCTAAATCAACATGAAGGGGGAACAAAGCAGAAAATGTGGCAGTAAAACCTCCAAGACAGGAACTGATAAAGGGGCCAATCAGCACAAAGAGTGACTTCAAGATGTAAGGTCTACTTATTATCACACTTAGCACATCACAAAAAATGCTCAAGAGAAACCATTTTGAAGTATGCATGTGATAAAACAGAGTAGTGCCAGAGATTCCATGCAAAACCAGAAAATCAGGAAATGGAACAGGCTAAGGGCAGCTCAATGATGTGGAACATGGTCTCTAGATAAAGCAGCCCTCACTACTTTCCTGGAAAACCACCCCACAATCATTAGAGAAACCGATTGGATGTACTAATTATGATAATAACCTTTACATTTGGCAAACCCATTCTACAAGAAAATTTAAATTCTACCCTGCAACTTGGGGGACGTTGTGCCACTCAGCCTTGCTTCCATGCCCAGACCTTACACCTTGGAGTTCCCTTTGCCACTGTGCCTTGCTGTCATACCCCAGAATTAACACCTTACCAGTTTGGGGGGGGGGGGGGAGGGGCTGCTTTGCACCTCACTTGGTGCTTTGGAGCCTTCCAGCCACTCTTTGTGCTGCTTGACCCCTTTATCATTTCCTGCCTTGGAAGTTTTTCTGCCATCTTTTCTGCTTTATTTCCCCTTCGTGACACTTATGCCACTTTCAGTGCCAGTTTGCCACATGAGATGCCATAAAGGGTTCATCTTTTGGAGCCTTGGAGTGTTCTTCCCACACTTGATCTCTTATTTTATTTTTTAGATTTTTATATTCCACTTTTTGGCACTTCAAAGCAGATTACATTCACGTACTATAGGTATTTCCCTATCCCTATCCCAACAGGGCTTACAATCTAATTTTGTACCTGAGGCAACAAAGGGAAAAGTGACTTGCCCAAGGTCACAAGGAGCAACAGGGGGATTTGAACCCTGGCTCATATCACACTGCTCTAACCACTAGGCTACTGCTCCACTTCTTACTAGAATGTTTTGTCCCCAAAACAAACATTTGAAAGAAGAAAAACAAAACCAAAGTTTTCATTACCAGAGCCTAAAACCTGTTTATAGTTCTTCCTTTCCTCCAACAATCTCATCCTTGTTCTCCAACTCCATTGTATGTTTGATTAAAATGGGGAGGTTTGTCCAAAAATGTCTTCATTCAGAGGAAGAACTGCTGGGACAAGGCAAAAGATGCTCAAGAGAAACCATTTACTGAACTGAATACCAAAAAAAGGTTAAAGTAGTTAAAGGGAACTCATGCAAAACCAATAAATGAGGAAGTGCAACAGCCAGAGTTCAGGTACAGGATATGGGAAGGGATTTCCCCTCCAAAAAAGCCCTCATTCGAAAGGAGAAAATACTGGCACAAGACCAAAGATACTCAAGCATAACCATTTCAATGTTCTGAATGTGATAAATCATAGCATAGTGCTAGAAATGTCATGCAAAATCTGAGAATTAAGAAATGGAATAGGCTGAGAGCAGCTCAGTGATGTGGGAAGTGTTCTCTAAATAAAGCAGCTTTTACTACTTTCCTGGAAAAGCATCCCACAATCATTAGAAAAAGCTTTGTGATGTACTAATTGTGATAATAACCTTTACATATGGGAAAAACCATTCTACAAGTAAATTTTAATTTCAACCAGAACTTTGGGGGGTCTTTGTGCCACTCAGACTTGCTTTCTTGCCCATTGTGCTTGGCTGTGGTACTCCAGAGCTAACACCTTGCTGGTCTTGAAGGGGGGGGGGGCGTGCTGATTTGCACTTCTCATGGTCCTTTGGTGTCTTCCAGCCACTCTTTGTGATGCTTGGCCCCTTTATCAGTCCCTGTCTTGGAGGTTTTACTGCCACCTTTTCTGCTTTCTTCCCCTTCATGCTGCCTTGGATGTGCAATGTCACTTTCGATGTCAGTTTGCCATCAAGAATTTATGGCACTGTTGCTGGTGCCCTCTTTTGGAGTCATGGAGTGTTATTCCCATTTTTTCTGCTTCGTTGCTCCTCTTACAGTGACTTGGTAAAATCCTATTAATGCTGGTATCCCCTTTGCTCCTTTATTGATTCATAGGCTGTGCATGCCACTTTAGGTGCCACTTTACAGCCTCCTCAGACTTTCTCCCTTCTGTTGATTTCTTCCCACACGTTTTAAGACAATTGATTAGAAACCTCCTATTCTATAGCCTAATATAAGATGAAAATTACCTGTAATGTTTCCCCCATTGACTTTAAGGGCAAACGAAAACAATTTTTTTTTTTGTTTTGAAACTAAAGAAATGAATGAGGGTTCCCTTAAAACAAATTTTAAAACAAAACAATTTTTTTTCTGCTGCACATGCCTAAAATAGACCTTTTTTTTTTTTAATGGAAAGGAAACTGTAGAACTAGGGATCATAGTTTGAAGCTGCAAGAGGGTAGGTTCAGAACCAACATCAGAAAATATTTTTTCTCACAAAGGGTGGTGGATGCATGGAATGTTCTACTGGAGGAGGTGGTAGAGACAAAGATAGTAGCAGAATTCAAAAAACCTTTGGCTAAACACAGAAGATCCCTTATTGGTAAGAAGATGGGAACAAAAACACTGGCATAACCTGCATGGAACAGTGGCTTGGCCTAAAGGTTACGCCTGTCAGTCGCAGCGGCTGCGACCGTGAGTACTCACTACTCTCCTGCCCTCCCCAGGGCTGCTCGCTGCGCGGGCTTGTCTGCATTGCTGCGTTCTGCAGGGCTCTCATCTGCGGCATGGATGCCACCACTCCCTGCTCCGATGCTGGGTCTTCCTAGGTGTGCGCGTGTGTCACAGGCCCCGCCTTTGAAACCTCTTCGGCGGGAACCTCAGGGGCGTCCCGCTGTGATGACATCATCGGCCTCTCATTCATATGCTCCACCATCACCCACAGCAAACTGACTTGGCAACAAGTGCCATCCTTGGACTCAACTCCTGAGGATCCTCAAGACATCATCTACTGCCTTCCTTGGACCCTGTCTGGCACTCGCTCCTCGGGGGTCAGTGTGCGCTACTCGGGGACCTGCTCCCCTGGCCTACCCCACTCCTCGGGCTAGCCCTGCGCCTCTTGGGTTCCATCCTGCCTGGCTCCAGCTACTCGAGTCTCCTCCTGATTCGCAGTACCTGTGAGTCCCTCGTCTGGCCTCCTCGCTTCTTGGGGCTGTGCCTGCATTCGCGCTAAAGACTGACTGTGCTTGCCCACTCCTCGGGCTGTGCTTATTCTAGCAATCTACCTAGTCCTGCCCTGCTCCTCAGGGCTGGATCCCAGCTTGCTCCTGTTTGTCACCTGTCCCGTTCCTCAGGTCAGCTCCTGCTTCGCCTCTGGCTACACCTCCACTCTCCGGGGTTCTATCTTCATCAGCTGCTTGGGTCAGGACCAGACTACCCCACCCCATGGGTGGTCTATGTTCCTAGCTATATCCATCACACTGCAGCTGCACCCCCTTGGGGCCGACCTTCCAGAGAACCTCCTACAGCCTACCACCATGCAGGGGTTTTATACAGGTCCTTGGGGCCTCTCCATCACTGTGCCAAGAGCTTCCCGCTGTGCCGGTATCCCGCCTCCTGATGATGCGGACCTGTGGGGCTCCTCCCCACAGGCTGTAACAACTCGCGCCTTGGGACAAGGGTCCTCCAACCCACAGATCATAACACTAAAATTACATATGAGCTATTGTATTATACATCCAAGGAAGGCATGGGATAACCTACGCCGAGTGTCAGTTACAACCCTGTTGGCAAAGCATGGGGATAACCTACATGGAAGAATATCTTGCTGGGCAACCTAGATGGGCAATTTAGGTCTTTTGTTTACATTAATTTACTATGTTACTACGTCACATCTCCCATGCCACTCAGCATTGCTGCTGTAATGCTCATGCTACACCTTGGGGGGGGGGGGTCTTTCTCCCACTCGGGCTTGCAGCCATACTCCAGACTCTACACCTTAAGGTGTTGCCACTCTGGGGGACTGTTTTGCACCTCTCATGGTGCCTTGGTGTGTTGATGCCACTTATTGTTCTGCTTTGTCCTTATAGTGGCGCCTTGGGGTTCGTCCTGCCACCTTTTCTGCTTCGTTCCCCCTTCATGGTGCCTTATTATGTTGATGCCAGTCTTGGTGCCACTTTGCCTCTTGTGCTGCTTTCAAGGGTTCATGCCACTGTCGGTGCTCTTTTTTTTTAAGGCTTGCTGCTTCTTTGCTCCTCTGATGATGCCTTGGAGAGTTCCTGCTGCTGGTAGCCCTTTTCTCCTTTATGGTGCCTTATGCTATTCACCCACATTTGGTGCCACGTTGACATATTCTTGATGTGTTGCCATGCCTTCACCCTTTGGATGATGTCTGCACTTTTGTTTTATTAGAATTAATGAGAAAACCCCAATTTTGGAGTCCATAAGAGACTGCAGTACTTCCCCTGTGAAATTTAATGGTAAAAAAAAAATGAATGAATGAATGAATGAATATAACAAATAAATGTAATACTTTTCATTGTTTTAAACTGATGTACCAAATAGAGGTGTCCTACAAAATAAATGAATGAACTGAAATGAACATTTTTCCTGTGCACACGCAAGTGTAAATAGTTTCTCATGAAGAGTAGACATGGGGACTCTGACAATTTCTCCATGACAGGCCTATTTATAAAAAGGTTTTAAACCTTTCTTTTTTTTTGGCCTAGGGGAAAGTAATTAATAAACAGGACCATGAGAGCGCACATTTGTAAGATTCAATTTCATATTATGCTGTGCATTGTCCTTTGTCTGTGAATCTATTACACAAATTGAGGGACCCAGGGAGAGCTTTAAATAGCAACTAATAACCACAAAGAAGATGTTGAGAGTCTGTCTGACCTGAGGAATATTTGTTAAGCACAGTTTTCATGAATGTACTGAAGCAAAACCACTCAATTATAAGCAAGCCTTATCAATACCTGTCTGAATGTGCTCTGCATTCCCTGCAAGGACTGAAGTCATGTGTGTGTGATGTCATGGCTTGTCTACTGCAGGAAGGGGGGGAGGACAGAATTCAAGAAGAACGTCTCTTATTTACTTACAGCGGCCACATAAATATCAGAGACATGGCACTTTCATGTGTAGGGCAACTCTTTTTTTCCTACCCCCCATCCATTTGATACAAGATGATACTTTAGGGATAGACATAAGGCCTGGACTGACAGGCACAGCAATCGAGGTCAAACACTTGTAGGGACATAAGGCCTGGACAAACAGGCACAGTAATACAGGACAGAGTCAAGCCCATGATATGAAATCGGATGGCTGAGCGCACATGTGCCGCCAGATTTTAAAAATCCGCGCGCGCATGTGCAGGCGGCGTGCGCAGGGGCAAATTTTTGTAAAATATGCGCGGCGACGCAATCGGGGCCTTCCCGGTTTCCCTCCCAGTCTGCTCCAATTAAGGAGTAGACTGTGAGGAAACTTTCCTACCCCCACTACCTACACTTCCTCCTTCTTCCCCTCTCCTCCCCACCTTCTAAATCTAACCTACCTTTCCCTACATGTTTTATTTTATTACTTATTGCTTCTCCGGAGCAGAAACAAGTTATGCGTGCTGGCCGGCTCCCATCGCATGCTTCCCCAGAACAGCTACTAATGGCCGCAGACCCGGCCGGCCTCCATCCCGCCCCCACCCCACCCAGACCAAGTCTCCCGGCCTGCCCTTTTTCAGGGCCTGGCACTTGTGCGTGCACCGGGTTTTACACGTGTGGCCAGGCCTGTTATAAAAATGTGCGCTGTGCGCGCAAGGTCCGGCCATGTGCGTAAACCCTAAGGGGGGTCATTTTCAAAAGGAGTTATGCACATAAATGTAGCTACTATTGTAGCAATTTTCAAACGCTATTTACTCACGTAAAGTGCATTTATGTGAGTAAATCCTATGGACAATTCAATGGCATATATTGTAGCAATTTTCAAAAACCCACTTACTCGAGTAAAGTGCATTTACTCGAATAAAGCCCAGTTTTACTCAAGTAAATGCTTTTAAAAATCAGGCCCTTAGTTTTTACGTGCATAGGTCTTTGAAAATTTGGCCTTATGTGTGCAGAACAGATACTACACTTGATCTTAGCCAAAGGATTGAGAAGCAAGAAGTGTAGGAGAGTTCATACTATGGTTATATAGTAGAGAAAGAAGAGCATGCAGGCTGTGGTACCTGAGTGATTTCCATATCAGCTTACACACATTAAAGGGCTGAATTAGCACAAGTTTGAAACTTGTGAGCAGCAGTGACAATCATCAAAAATTAGCTATTTTTCTGTGTAATATCAGCTTTCAAAAAACACCTTATATGAGTATAGATTGTTGTTGCTTAACTTTTATAATGAAGGAGAAGCTATGAATAATGTCAAGTTTTGTGAGATAGTTTCCAGTAAAGTTTGCTGGTGTGTGGGAGACTTCAGGTCCTCTATAGTTTTCAGGTAATTGGAGAGGTTTGCTTGACTGATATGAGTCATCCTCTAATCAATGCCCAGTATGACAAAACATAGCATATGGTCTTATAATGTTATAGAAATAACTGTTCAAGAGTTTAAGATGTGTTATTTTTGTGTAAAATAAAAAAAAAAGATTGTAGGGAGTCACATGATGTGGTGAGCGTGGTCGGGTCGCACAGACCAGGCTCCGGTCGTCTCTCATCCTATTTTGTTCAGGCAACCCGCTTTTTGAATGATTTTCTAGTTTATATGGCAGGGTGTTGCCACCCATCATCCCGAACTCATGTAACCGGGTTCCTTTTCTTCTTGTGACGATTATGGCTATGAAACTGCAAAAGAAAGAAAAAGAGAAGCAGAAACCACCCGACGCTAAAATGGCACCGAAGTCCCCAGAAGCAGGAGATCACTTCGGAGAAGAATCTTTAGAGGATATTTTTTTGTATTATAGTTCACCTTATCTAGTATTCAGGTTCATTAGCTTTATATGTAACATATAGCTCCTCGAATTTAACATTTAGTTATTCTACTGTTCCTTGCCTCTTATAGTTGTTACTGTTCCATGTAAGGGCTCTGCCTATATGTAAATGGCTCCGCCTAAATGTTCCTAGTTATATGTAAACCGATACGATGTGCAAACGGCTATCGGTATAGAAGAAACTCTAAATAAAACAAATAAGTAAATAAATAAATAATAAAATATCCCAAGCGGTGATTGTGCCTTTGGATTCACGTTTGCATCAAATTTCGGAGCAGATCGCGGAGGTCCGTTCTTCACTGATTTAAATAGATAATAGAGTGGAACGCGTGGAAGGCCGAAAGACTCTGCTGGAAGATGATGTTGGCACATTGGAACGGCGGATACTTGTTTTGGAAACAACAGCGAAAGCCCAGGAAGATAAAATAGACGAAATGGAGAATCGAGCGAGGAGAAACAACTTACGGTTTGTCAGATTTTCAGAAACTATCTCAGAGGCAGACCTTATAAGCACCTTGCAGGCGTGAATTGGGAAACAGGTACCAGAGTTCCTACCCCAGTCTAAAGGCCTGCTGGAACGAGCCCACTGCCTAGCACCGAGAATGCGGGAGGGAGATCCTACCAGACCCAGGGTGATCATTGCCCGATTACTAAACTATGCTAATATGGTAGCGACAATGCAGCATTATCATAAAGAATGGGACTTTACTTTTGAGAATAAGAAAATTCTCCTCTTCCAAGATTTTTCTACACGTGTCTCAGGCCTCCATAAAGCCTTTAAGCCGATCTACTCCGAGCTCATCACAAAAAGGTCCGTTTCTCGTTGCTGTATCCTGCTAAGCTGAAAATCTGGTTCCAAGGCTCGCCGAAAACGTTTGAGGAAGTGTCATCTGCTCGAGAATTCGTAGCTAAGATTCCACAGGCAGCGATGGAGCAGACCGGGTGAGATGATTATAATTCTATGCTTCTATGGTGGGAACGAGAAGCAGGAGAAAGAAGCGCTCAACTTTCTGCTGTTGGAAGGCCAAGAGTTGCCGTGGCATGCACCATTTTGGAGTTCTGTTGTTAAAGTTTACTCTGGTACACCACCTGTATAAAATCTCCATGTAGGAGAGTCCAGAGTGGCCTCTCCAGGATAAACTCTGGAATCGAACGTTCTGATCTGGCTTCCTTGTTAGCGAGAAGTCGAGAATCTTTAGATTTGATTTGATTAACTTTAATTTCGATATTGGAATGTATACACAAGACTCCCATGCTCTGTGGACATATATATTTTGTAGTACTGTTATTTCTGAGAGGTGACCGAGCACATCGGTTACACATGACTCCAAGCCCTACAAGAGGGACATTTAGTTCAAGTTGGGGGGGGGGGGGCTTTATCGTTTTAGGCGTAGTTCAACTTGAGGGTGGGGGGAAGGGGATAGGGGAAGGGAGGAGGGGGGGTAGAAGTTCTGGAAATGTGATGTTCCTCAGCAATTCTTCGATATAAAATTATGCTTGCAATTCTTTTAGATACCCGAAGGTAATAGATGAGAAGGAGTGGGCAATGCATGGTAGAATACTTGCTCCAAGATCTTATGAAGTGGTGGGAATAAATTGGCCAATTCTTAATTGAAACCTATTAAAATGGTATGGAATGTAGCTATTTGGAACGTCTCTGGCCTTGGTAGCCCTATAAAGAGAGAGAAGATCTTGTCTAGACTGAATAAGTTAAATGCTAAATTGATTTTTATGCAGGAAACCCACCTTACTCAGATTGAAACAGCTAAACTAAAGAAGAAAGGATTTGGGCAGGTATTCTCAGCAGCGGGGTCCTCTAAAAGTCGGGGAGTTGCAGTTCTTATCCATAAGACTCATGATTTTCAACTAAGTCAACAGATTATGGATCTGAATGGATGTTTTATCATCCTGGTAGGTAAACTTATGGGGATCATAAGTTTAGCTCTAAATCCCAGTAAGTTTAGCTCTAAATCCCAGTAAGACTGAACTTTTAATCATATCCAATAGGCCACCGCTCCCAGACATCCCACCCGCTTACTCTTCCACATCTTTCCCATCACACGTTCGCAACCTTGGTGTTCTTATTGACAATCATCTTACTTTCAAACCCTTCATTAAATCTATCATCAAGGACTGCTATTTTAAGCTCCAAACCATAAAAAAACTCAGACCACTGCTACACTTCTCTGATTTCCGCACTGTACTCCAGTCTATCATTTTATCTAAGGTAGACTACTGTAATGCACTCTTCCTTGGCATTCCCGCAACACATACCAAACCCTTACAACTATTACTAAACGCCGCCGCCAGGATACTATCAAATTAAAAAAAAAGAGACCACATCACCCCCACACTTATCGAACTTCATTGGCTCCCTATACACTCCCGAATTCTTTATAAAACCCTTTCCATCATCCACAAAAGTCTGTCGAATTCTAACCTTAATTGGATCAACCCCCCTCTCATCCCCCGTACCTCGAATAGACCCACACGTACAGCCCTCCAAGGAACCCTACGTGCCCAACCTATCAAATCTTTCAAATTATCATCCACCATAAGCAGAGCTTTCTCTATCGCCGGCCCCTCTTTATGGAACTCCCTGCCTCCCGATATACGCCTGGAAACATACACACCCGCTTTCAAAAAAAAACTGAAAACATGGCTCTTCCAGCAAGCTTACCCCATGTCACCTTCCATTACATAACTCCCCACTGCTTGACTAAGAATCGCCTATATGCCTAAGAATCTATTTCTCAGAAGTCGCCTTACGCCTATCGATTTCGTACTTTGACTCTGCTATTAATGTTGTTAGCTATGTATATAGTTTGATTGTACGTATATAGTGATTTGCTATATCTATTTATTGATTTTATGGACTTTGCCCGGCATAGTCAGTTCTTTCCCGTATCCCTGTTTTAGCCTCATTGCTCTCAGTTACATGTAAGGGCCCTGCCCAAAAGTTAACTTGTATTTCTATGTTATATGTAAGGGCTCTGCCCAACTGTTCCTGTTTAATTGTAAACCGATGCGATGTGTGAACGGAAGTCGGTATAAAAGAGACTTTAAATAAATAAATAAATAATAAAATCTTGATATCGGTATATGCTCTGAATGTCTATGAGCACCCCTTTTTTGTTGACCCAGTGACAAAAGTTTCCCAAGTAGAACAATATCCAATTATTCTGGGTGGAGATCTGAACTGCATTGTTGACCCTGCATTGGATAGAAAGCCCTCGAAGGGTGGGCACCTCATGGGAGACCATAAAGGCCCACCGTTTCTTTGTAAACAATTACATTTAGATCTCTGGCAATCTCTAAATCCTGGAAAGCTAGAATTCACTCATCTAGCTAGAGCCCATGCCTCCTGGTCGAGGGTAGATTATCTGTTTATTTCTGAAAGTCTACTTCCCTTTTTTGTAAAGGTGTCCATAGAAGACCTAATTATTTCAGATCACAGTCCAATTATTGCCCAGATGGAGGTCACCCATTCTGTGGGTGGTAAACAATGGTGAATGCCTGTACACCTGCATTTTGACCCAGAATTTCCAAAATATTTAAAGGAAAAATGGGCAGAGTTTGTGAGGCACAATGGGCATCATGCAATTCAACCGGTCCTGTTTTGAGAAACTGCTAAGGCAGTACTGAGGGGGGAGGTCATAAAGTACGTAAGCCATAAACGGAAAAAAATGAATAAACAACTTGTAGATCTCCAGTACACATTTCGAGACCTTCGAAAACAGCTCTCTGGCACTAAAAACGACCCCCTTCTAATCCAATTTCAAGCCACGCAAGTGGCGATTAATTACTTACTGCATGATAGGGCAGTTCGGTCGTTACAACAGTATAAATACCAGCTTTTCCATCATGCGAATAAATCAGGATGGATGCTGGCCCGGCTTCTTAAAAACCAGGATCCCCATAAATTTATAGCGGCTATTAAAGACTCCAAGGGAGGGATTACAACTAACACCAAGGACATAGCCTATGTATTCTCAAAGTACTATCGGGAATTGTACTCCACGGAAGACGCTGATTCAGACCTAGTAAAAAAATTCTTAGAACAGGTGCAATGCCCCGTGGTAACAGATGTTCAGCGCCTTAAATTAAATCAGGCGATACAGCTAGAGGAGGTCACTGAGGCCATTAAGACCCTGCCGGCATTGAAAGCGCCAGGGCCAGATGGGCTTGACTCACTTTTCTACAAAATGTTGAGTCAAGAGATCCCGAAAGCCTTGCGAGGGCTATTTGAAACTATGTGTGAGAATAGGGAAAGGCCTCCTTCTTTAAAAGCAGCAAACATTAGGGGTGTGTATTCTTTTCCAACGTATTGGTAATCCGCAATGTATAGGGCCATATTCTTTGTATTTGTGGGGAAGCGAAACGTATCGCGAATCCCCACAAATACAACGAATCTTCACCAAATTATTTGGCTGTCTAAAGGAACGAATTTAAACAACCCCCCCCCCCACCCTCCTGACCCCCCCCCCCAAGGCATACCAAAACTCCCTGGTGGTCCAGCGGGGGGTCCGGGAGCTATCTCCTGCACTCACGCCATCTGCTGACGGTATTCAAAATGGTGCCGATAGCCTTTGACCTTACTATGTCACAGGGGCTACAGGTGCCATTGGTCGGCCCCTGTGACATAGTGAGGGCAAAGGCTATCGGCACCATTTTGAATACTGCAGCTTACGGCCCGAGTGCAGGAGGTCGCTCCCGGACCCCTGCTGGACCACCAGGGACTTTTGGAAAGTCTTGTGGGGGTCAGGAGGGTCCCCCAAGAGTCCAAAAGTCCCTGGTGGTCCAGCGGGGGTCCTGGAGCGATCTCCTGCACTTGGGCCGTCGTCTGCCAGTAATCAAAATGGTGCCGATAGCCTTTGCCCTCACTATGAGGAGAGATGTGCATGACTCTGCACTTCTTGGCATTGAATCTCAGCTGCCATATCTTCGACCACTCTTCCTATTTGCAGATGATCTATTGCTGTTACTTTCCAAGGCCAGACAATCTTTTCCGGTTGCATTACAGATATTCTCCACCTAGCAGACAGTGTCTGGATTTAAATTAAACCTAGATAAGATGGAGGCCTTGGATATTAGGGGTGGCTTAAAACAGACTTGGGCTGATTTCCCAGATAAGTGGGCTGGGGATACCATAAAATACCTTGGGTTAAGTTGTATCGGGATACATGTCAGTGGTACCCCATTAATGTACATCCCCTTCTGGACAAGATTCAAGTCCAATTAACGGCATGACACAACTTTCCTATATCACTACATGGCAGAATGGCTGTTGTAAAAATGGTGATACCACAAAAAATGCTCTACCTGATAAGTATGCTTCCCATGAGTTTGCTAGGTAGAGATTTAAAACAATTGCAACGTAGTATTATGTTTTTTGTATGGAAGGGGAAGAAAGTGTGGATAGCCTTTGCAACTCTGGCGGCTCCCAAAGAGAAGGGGGGATTTAACTTACTTAGAAAATATGTTTGGGCGGCAAACCTTCGCTTCTTAGGGGACTGGTTACAAGGTACTTCTGAATACACAGATTATGCATTAATTTAGGCTATTTGCAACCCGGTTGACCCTAAACTAGTTCTGCATCTCGATCGACAAGAGTTGAAGCATTTTGGTATTTCAGCTCAACTTGTGTATACTATGAGACGTATGTGGGTTGAAATATGGGTTCTTCCTCATCTAGCCATTAATGTTTCACTGCAGTACCTACTCATGGGTAATCCGAAACTAGACTTTAGAGAGCTGTTTTCCCAAGGCTTCTCCTTTATCTCAAATACTGGACTTTTGGGAGATTTCTTGGACCCAGTCAGGGGGAGGTTGCTCAGTTTTAGTGGGTTGCAATTGAAACTGGGACTCAAGAGTATACATTTTTTGGGGTATGCCCGGCTGAGTGCTTTTGTGAAGGGTATCTTAAGCAAGCGGGAGTCCCCAGTAGATAATGCATCATACCAACATTGCTGAGATTGTATCAGGTGAAGCAAGGATCCTTAACACTACTGTATAAATTTTGTCAAAATGTTAGTAAGTATGCTATCTTGGATAAATTGGTGATTAAATGGCAAGGGGATCTGCGGGAGGATCTGGATACTCTGATGCTAAATGAATGTTATATGTATGTACCTAAGATCACAAATAATGTGAATCTGAGGGAACTGCAAACTAAATTGTTCCATAAGGCAATATGTTCCCCACAAAGGGCGCATTGGATGGGTCTGATAGCTTCGGAGGTTTGTGGGAAATGTAATCAGTCTCCTGCTTCTTTAATTCATACTCTATGGGATTATCCACAGATTAAAAAATTTTGGGAAACTGTACATCTACTAGTGTTGGACATGTTCACCTTCCCAATTACTTTGTTGTGGAGTCTCAGTTTAGTGGACTCTTGGGCCGACCTGCAGAAGTCTAGTAAAGATGGTCAAAGTCTCTAGTGTACGGCAGGCCGGGAGGCAGATGATCAGGCAGGACTAGAGATGCTCTTCACCCTGGAAGTTGGTACTCCCCCGGGAGGAGCCCGTAGGGGCCCAGCCACTGGGACTTAGGCAGCTTCACCCTTGGAAGCCGGAGCCCCCCCCTCCCCCCCCCCCCCCGCCCGGGAGGAGCCCATAGGGGCCCGGCTGCTGGGGCGGGTAGTGGACCAAGACCAGTAACTGGAACCAGACTAGGACAGTAGCAAGTACTGTAACAGGGCTCGGGTTCTGGAACCAGGCAGGAACTGAGGCAAGACTCGGTACTGGAACCAGGCAGGAACTGTAGCAGGCAAGCAGGAATCAAGCAGGTACTGTAGCAGGCAAGCAGGAACGGAGCGAGTAGCAAGGCAGGTCACTCCGGAGCACAACACAAGAGGGAACCAGGAGGTAAACCCGTTGCAAGGCAAAGACTGAAGGTCCGCGGCCGACTTATCAAGGCCGCGGCGTCTGACATCAGGAACTGGGCAGAGTCACCCTTGGCAGGAAACAGCCTAGAAAAGCATCTGAGTGGCACGCGCGCGCACCTAGGAGCAGGATGTCCATGGGAGGCTTCCCGGCAGCGCGGCCCCCGCGGTGCTCGCGGCCAGAACCGTAACATACTTGGTCTTGTGCATTTTGTCTGTTACACAATGATGTTAGCGAGTTCTCTGTCAACCATGATAATATACTTTTCTTTGCAGAAACATGTCTCATAGCAAAGCAATGTATTCTGCTGAAGTGGATGGACTCTGATCCGCGGCTCCTTGTGGAAGATGGGAATGACAGAACTCTCTCAGTTAGAATTTGGATTTATGTATCCCTCTTTCATAGTAAAGAAGAAAAAGTGGTTCACGGTAAGATGGTATAAATTCTATTGCATGCTTCCCCCAGCCACACAAAAACTATTTCCCTTAATGGAACCGACATCTGTCGTCTCATGAACAGCCTAGTGAGGGGCCATGTTTGGACGTTTGGACTATAACTTTATGACTTTCTAATAATGAGCAAGCAAGAAGGACGAAGACGGGCATCGCGGGGGGGGGGGGGGCGGAAGGGAGAGCGATTAAAAATGGTTAAAACCTGTTGGGATGTCAGAACTTTTGGAGTGTACTTTTAAAATTGTATTAATGTTGTTGTAAGGTTTCTGATATCCTCAATAAACAAACTTTGAAAAAAAAGATTGTACTATACACAGCCCTCTTGCCTTTCTGTAAGAGCAGTTCGGCTGGAGTGCTGGACTGCCCGAGGCTAACTGGCGCGCCAGACTAGCTCCGGCAGCTTGATGCCAGAAGGGGTGGGTGCAAGGGGGGAGGAGCCCCGAGTCCCCGGATGGAATTTTGAATACTTCCTCACAGCGCGATCAAATTGGTGAGCGCCGCAGGGAGTATCGGGAATAGGAGAGCCCTATTTAAGGGGCATACGTACTGGCTGCGTGCCTCTGCCCGAAGTATTTTTGGATGAGCAGCGACCCTCCCTCCCACCCTTGTGTTATGTACTAGGGATGTGAATCGGGCTTCAGACGATTGAAAATATTGTCAATATTTTCAAAATCGTCAGAAATCGGGGGCTCCCCCGAAACGATAGGAAAACCCCACGATATTGTTCGTGGGGGTTCTCTTATTGTTTTGGGGGAGGGCGGGAAAAACGGCACACAAAAATAACCTCTAAACCCACCCCGACCCTTTAAAACTAATCCCTTTGCTTCCCCCACCCTCCCGACCCCCCCAAAAACATTTTACAGGTACTTGGTGGTCCAGTGGGGGTCCCGGGAGTGATCTCCTGCTCCCGGGCCGTCGGCTGCCACTAATAAAAATGGCGCCAATGGCCTATGCCCTTACCATGTGAAAGGGTATCCTTGCCATTGGCCGGCCCCTGTCACATGAAGGGAGCACTGGATGGCCGGTGCCATCTTTAAAAATGGCGCCGGCCATCCAGTGCTCCCTCCATGTGACAGGGGCCGGCCAATGGCTCGCTCCCGGGTCCAGTGGGGGTCCCGGGAGCGAGAGATCGCTCCCGGGACCCCCACTGGACCACCAGGTACCTGTAAAATGTTTTTGGGTGGGGGTCGGGAGGGTGGGGGAAGCAAAGGGATTAGTTTTAAAGGGTCGGGGTGGGTTATTTGTTTATCCGCTCAGGCGCAGCCGATAAAACCGCGATCGGGCCCGATGAAAAAAAAACCACATGTGAATCGGAACCAGAATACGAACCGATTCCTGTTCCAGTTCACATCTCTGTTATGTACCATGTTTGTAACGGGTTGGTTTGTGGCTGTCGCAGTTTGGGTTGGCGGGTTGCCCGAGCCTCTTTAGTGTCAGGTGGTGGCTTGACGGGTAGCCAGTTGGGGGTACATACTGGCTGGAGCATTACCCGTTGGGCAACTGCCTAAACTGGGATTAGCTCCTTGCTGGCCGGTGGCGGGGGCTGGAGTTAGACAGCGGGTGCTTTTGCCCTTCTAGCAGAGCTACCGAGGGAGAAGAAACTGAGCACCTTTAGAAGAATGGTGGAGGCTACCATTTTAAAGAACCTTTCAATTAAAGGTTTTTCTTTTTTTTTTTTTTTACTAGTAATTGACTTACTATTATTTAATTGTGATTTTTGAGTGCATGAATTTTATATATTTTCTGAGTATATGATTATAATCAGCACTTTAAAAGAAATTGAAGTAGCATCAGAATAACAGCATAATCCAATAATTTTGTCTCTTTATAAATGGTGCTGCACATGGCACCAAAATCAAACTCAATCTGCACATCACCTAGATTTCAGTACTGGGTGCACTAGGGTTCTCAATTAATTGCACATTTTAGAGCAGACAATGTGGCTAGAAATTAGAGCAAAGAGCTGGGAATCCCCTTAACCTCTCTTGCTCCTCACTCACACACCTACAGACCCACAGGGTTCAAAGCCTGTGTTCTTCACGCTTGCTGCCTTGGTCAACTCACATATCCTCCAAGTGACTAAGGATGGCCACATGCAGGTAATGCATTATCCTAATTATCAATCAAGTGAAAAGAAAATGGAAGCTGAAACAAATATTAGCAGCATTTTCTACTCTAAGTAGGCGACATAAGATATTGGCTTAGAGGAGTTTACTGCTTGGTCACACGTTTTTGCTTAATGTAACCATACAAGCTGTTGTCAATATCATTTTATGTTAGCATGAATAAAACTTATTCCAGCGGACTAATGTGGCCAACAGAACTTTAAGTTCAACAGTTTCTATCAGTGGGTAAAAAATGTGAAATTTGGGATTCTGTAGTCAATATTTTATATTTTTCTTTGGTTGAATAAACACAGCCATAATGATTGTCATCTTCTTTTCTCCTTTTTCTTTCTTCTTTACTGTTACATGAATTACCAGATTGAAAAAAAAAAAAATTTAACAACTCAGGACCCTTCCCTGGAAGCCTTCCATGAAAAATATTCCTCCATCAAATTCATATATATTAAAATGCACAGAATTTGCTGACTTGCATAATGCAGTAAAAAAAATTGATTATTGGTGGCACAAAATATGATTAAATATCCCAGGATATTTGACATTGCCTGAAAATATTCTACATCTTAATTTTGGAAAACAAAGCAGGTCATTGTGAAGAGAGACCGGGAAAGCTATAGGTTCCTAGATCACAACTCAGCAGACACGATGCAAAACGATGTCAAGGACTCAGTCATGGTGTCCCTCGTAGATTTTGATGTAGCACGTGGCAATGGTAATTATTTTCTGCTGCAACATCTACAAGTTAATAATTGAAAGAGAAGGGGGCTGACTGTCCGTAACTCAACTCTAGGCTTTGACAGAAGAAATAGAAGCTCCCCTGAGGCAATGGGAGGTAAAATATTGCTTATTTAAAATTGATATTGTTAAATATTGAGGAATTTGTTCAATTGTTGGAGAGTGAACTGAAGAATTCCAGTTGGCACCAGAGAGACCTCAATTCTCAGCCAGTGACTAGTTTGCATAGGTTTTTTTTTTTCATTTTTTTTTTTTAAGTCAGAAGTAATGATTTCCAGCAGGATAAAAAAAAACCCATCAATTAATAATCTACAAGATCTCCTGAGGCAGAGAGAGCACCGAAAGTATAATTTGCTGAGGGCAAAAATAATTTAAGGCCCTTTTCACAGTGCGCTGATGATAAACAAATTCAAGCTGGGTTCTCTACTTTACAGACTGCTAATGGCTCATATCCAGGACATAATTTATGGGCGAAAGTGTCAATGTTTACACATAGAAGAAGGACTGAATCTACGAGCATATTAATTCACATATTTCTTATTTGTGGTGATCTCCCTCCCCTCCCCCAATCCTTAATTGTCCGCTGTGAAATATATCCCAAAGGTACTCAGAAAAATGTGTAGCCTGTTCAGATTTATAACATTCAAAATTCAGATCAGCATCTCACTTTAATGAAAAGCAAATGTCTTTCTAAAGAAATCAATGTTGTACCCAAAAGATGTAGATCTTACTGGCAAGTTTAGGGAGCTCATCCTCCTGTAGGGCATAGAAATGTCTGCTCTGTAGCGATAATTGCCAGTAACTAAAATTAGTGGTCTTTGACCTGACAATTTGATTTATGTTGACCCAGATTGACTCCGATGGGAAACTTGTTTTATCTTTCTATGCTGAATTTGGACCATTCGCTTCGCCTGCAAACAGATGTACCTTGTGAAGTCCATATTCAAAGGCTTTGTCCGGGTAACGTTTGGAAGTACCCAGACCAAAATATGAGATTAAAACATTTCTCTCTCTGCTGCCCAGCTAAATTGTGCCTGGGTGACTCATTGTTACTCATACGGGACATAGCTGGTGCAGTGAGTGTTCTTGGAGGCAGGACTAAACTTGCTCCCTGGAAAGTTAACTGGCTAAATCTGGTCAGAAAAACAGATGCCCAAAAGTTAGCTAAATAAATTTACTAGGGGTAACTTTAGCAGGATGCATTCAGTAAAACACTGGCTATCTGGTTATATTCCAGTGAATATCTGGATAAAGTTACCTGGGTGAGTTTCCCACTCACTGGCCACTGATTATTGACCTCTGTGCACTTAGGAGGGATGTGCATTTGTTTGAGATGAATGTGCAATGTAAACCAAAAAGGTACAGTTTTGGTTTGGTTTAAAGGCAAACCTAACACTTCGTGAGCATTTTTGTTTCAGTAAATAATGTGCATTCATGTTAGCAAATAGCATTTACTATTTGCAAAGAAATTTGAAAGATACACTCCCCCACCACTACCCCTCACCACCCCCTTGCCCCCTTACCCCTTCTATAACACCGATCCATGGGTAAAAGGGACAGGAGCGATCTCCAGTCACTCCTAACCTACAAGTTCCACTTTCAAAGTGGCGCCAGTCTTAGGAACCATGCTGCTTTAAGGCCACAGTACTTTATGGTCGTAAAACAACATGGCGCCAGCCAGCCCTGAGATCAATGCCATTGTTAAAGGAGAACTGGCAGGGCAGGAGCAGCTGGGGATCACTCCTGCCCCTTGTACCCTCGGGTCAGCACTATAGAAGATGTAAGGGTACAAAGAAACAAGGTGGGAGCCATGGAAGGGATTGGGAAGCTGTTTCATTTTTTTTTATTTAATGTTTATTTTGGATTGGCAAATGAACCAAATCAAAATAAATATTACATGCGCCTAACTCACAAACTCCCCCGCCCCCCCCCCCCCCAAAAAAATAAATCCAAAATGACAATGGTGACCCCTGCACATTTCTTGCATTTAGCATGACTAGAGGTCACCGTGCTCTTACAATATCTCCTTATTTGCTACTGTTCTTCCTCCTAACTCAAGTGACACCTTGCAAGGCAAAATGGACCTTCTAGTTTATACTTCATTGTTTCACAGTGTGTGGAGAAACTGGATATATATTATTGTACACTTTAGGGCACCCCCTATGGCACATCACTTTTCGCTGTCAGAGTTCCTTTGTGTTTTCAACATGGAAATTAGTTCTTTGCTTCTTGGCTTCCATTCCTGCTCCTCTGCAGAGCTGTCCGCCGGTGGAAGTAACAAAAAAATCAGAACAGGAGCTGGCGACAGTGTTGCCGCCTGATGCCAAAATGTTTTAGAGCCCAATCACTTAGAAAATCTAGACCAAAAGCAGCCCAAAACTAAAAAGTTGCAAAAATAATTCTTATTATGCAAGATTGGATACAAATCCCTGCATTGCATGCAAACTGATAAAAAATAATGCATAGAAAAAAATTATAAAAACAATGCTAGAAATGCGACGACACTGGTGGCAGGGTCCATATCCTGCCCAGAGGAAAGAAGACCAGAAAGGCAGATACCACAAAGAGAGAGGCTAATCCTGATAATAAGGAACCTAGAAATACAGTTGCAGAGGAAAGAACAAAGAAAAACACAGGACAGGAAGGACCCAGCTCAAAAAGGCTGACAGGGCCCTGGAGCAGAGCTCTAGAAAGACAGGAGGTGTCAGAAATTTTACAACCCCACCCTGACTACCTCATGGTGGGACCCGTGAGTTAAATAAAATAAACAAATAACCAAGACAGACATTTTCACTGCCTGCATGGACTGTAAACTGCATAGGGATGTGAATCGTTTTCCATATCGTCTTAACGATAGAAATCGTGTGGCAGGGCAAGAAAATCGTCTTAGGCACGATTTTTTAGTTAAAAAATCGTTAAAAATCGTTTTTTCCGATTAGTGCGCACTAACTCGAGTTAGTGCGCACTAACTGGGAGTTAGTGCGCACTAACTGAAAATGATACAATTTGACACTTTTCAGGTCAGTTAAGGTCAGTTTAGGAATGAATATGTATTCCTATTGGCTGCCCTCTTATTTATTCATGTTACCAAGTTTCCTACTGACAGTATATGGGGGATGGGAAATGGAAACAGTTGGTAGCTTGACAAAACAAGTAATGTGATCAGTCAATGTGACTAGAACTTGTGCCCTAACCCTGATACCAGGGGTATTGTGATCTTCCTGCACACAGTGCCCTATCCCTATTAATACCAGGAGTGTTGTGATCTTCCTGCACACAGTGCCCTATCCCTAATACCAGGGGTGTTGTGATCTTCCTGCACACAGTGCCCTATTCCTGATACTGGGGGTGTTGTGATCTTCCTGCTCACAGTGCCCTATTCCTGATACCGGGGGTGTTGTGATCTTCTTGCACACATCCCGATATCAGGGATAGGGCACTGCATGCAGGAAGATCACAACACTCCTGGTATTAATAGGGATAGGACACTGCATGCAGGAAGATCACAACACTCCTGGTATTAATAGGGATAGGGCACTGCATGCAGGAAGATCACAACACCCCTGGTATCAGGGATAGGGCACTGTGTGCAGGAAGATCACAATACCCCGGAGGAGTGAGGGTCAGGCAGCTCCCCCCTGTCTGTGAAGCCAGCCTCTCACTAGTAATGCAGGGAGGGAGCTGTCTCAGACTTCACCATCCTCCCCCCTCCCCTTACCCACACACCATTCACTAGCTGGGACATGGGGGAAGTCAGGAGTGAGGGTCAGGCAGCTCCCCCCTGTCTGTGAAGCCAGCCTCTCACTAGTAATGCAGGGAGGGAGCTGTCTCAGACTTCACCATCCACCCCCCCCCCCCCTCACCCACACACCATTCACTAGCTGGGACATGGGGGAAGTCAGGAGTGAGGGACAGGCAGCTCCCCCCTGTCTGTGAAGCCAGCCTCTCACTAGTAATGCAGGGAGGGAGCTGTCTCAGACTTCACCATCCTCCCCCCCCCCCCTCACCCACACACCATTCACTAGCTGGGACATGGGGGAAGTCAGGAGTGAGGGTCAGGCAGCTCCCCCCTGTCTGTGAAGCCAGCCTCTCACTAGTAATGCAGGGAGGGAGCTGTCTCAGACTTCACCATCCTCCCCCCCCCCCCTCACCCACACACCATTCACTAGCTGGGACATGGGGGAAGTCAGGAGTGAGGGTCAGGCAGCTCCCCCCTGTCTGCGAAGCCAGCCTCTCACTAGTAATGCAGGGAGGGAGCTGTCTCAGACTTCACCATCCTCCCCCCCCCCCTCACCCACACACCATTCACTAGCTGGGACATGGGGGAAGTCAGGAGTGAGGGTCAGGCAGCTCCCCCCTGTCTGTGAAGCCAGCCTCTCACTAGTAATGCAGGGAGGGAGCTGTCTCAGACTTCACCATCCACCCCCCCCCCCCTCACCCACACACCATTCACTAGCTGGGACATGGGGGAAGTCAGGAGTGAGGGACAGGCAGCTCCCCCCTGTCTGTGAAGCCAGCCTCTCACTAGTAATGCAGGGAGGGAGCTGTCTCAGACTTCACCATCCTCCCCCCCCCCCCCTCACCCACACACCATTCACTAGCTGGGACATGGGGGAAGTCAGGAGTGAGGGTCAGGCAGCTCCCCCCTGTCTGTGAAGCCAGCCTCTCACTAGTAATGCAGGGAGGGAGCTGTCTCAGACTTCACCATCCTCCCCCCCCCCCCTCACCCACACACCATTCACTAGCTGGGACATGGGGGAAGTCAGGAGTGAGGGTCAGGCAGCTCCCCCCTGTCTGCGAAGCCAGCCTCTCACTAGTAATGCAGGGAGGGAGCTGTCTCAGACTTCACCATCCTCCCCCCCCCCCCCCTCACCCACACACCATTCACTAGCTGGGACATGGGGGAAGTCAGGAGTGAGGGTCAGGCAGCTCCCCCCTGTCTGTGAAGCCAGCCTCTCACTAGTAATGCAGGGAGGGAGCTGTCTCAGACTTCACCATCCTCCCCCCCCCTCACCCACACACCATTCACTAGCTGGGACATGGGGGAAGTCAGGAGTGAGGGTCAGGCAGCTCCCCCCTGTCTGTGAAGCCAGCCTCTCACTAGTAATGCAGGGAGGGAGCTGTCTCAGACTGGTATCAGGGTTAGGGCACTGTGTGCAGGAAGATCACAACACTCCTGGTATTAATAGGGATAGGGCACTGTAAGAGATGACTGTAGTAGATTGAATAAAGATCTGATGTTTCTGCTCTCCTCACACCAAACAAAAACAACACACAAGCAGAGAAGCCCTTCTTACAAAGCTGAGCTAGTGAGTTAAGTAGGAGGAAAAGTAAACATACTGGTGCCAGTGTGGCTACTTAAAAAATACACTTACCAACAATCAATTACATATATTTGAACTGTGTACAGTTCCAGCCAGGACCACCTTTCTAAAATGCACAGTGATTGGCAAATTCAACATGCACTAGCATTTCAGGTGCCTGCTAACAAAAATAATAAACAAACAAGTTCTAGTCACGTGAGTGCTGATCATTACATTACTTTTTTTGTCAAGCTTCCAACTGTTTCCATTTCACATCCCCCCAACCATATTGGTAACATCAATAGATAAGAGCACAGCCAGCCAATAGGAATACATACATACATATTCATTCCTAAGTGACCTTTACTGACCTGGGAAGTGTGAACACTTTGTTTCATTTTCAGTTGGTGTTCGTTAGTTTCCAGTTCCATTTCCCATTCCCCCCAACCATCACCTCAGTGGTAACCTTGGTAATATCAATAGATAAGAGGGCAGCCAGCCGATAGGAACACATATTCATTCCTAACTGACCTTCAGTGACCTGGAAAGTGTTTATTTGTATCATTTTCAGTTAGTGCGCACTAAATCGAGTTAGTGCGCACTAACGGGGAGTTAGTGCGCACTAACTCGAGTTAGTGCGCACTAACACGATTTAACGATTTTTAACGATAAATCGTTAGAATTTCTATTGTATCGTGTTCTATAACGATTTAAGACGATATAAACATTATCGGACGATAATTTTAATCGTTGAAAAACGATTCACATCCCTAAAACTGCATGGTCCATAGAATGTAAAACCAGGACCGACTCAGCGACATACAGTATCTGTTCATTTTGCTGAGCAATCGGAAAGTTCACAAGTTCAACGCGTTGGTTCTGGTGAACTTTGGTGAAGGGGAAACAATTTCGTCATATCAGTCAAGAGCAAGCAGACATCCGATGTCTGCTTGAGATTGTGTTGAAGGTGCTCAAGGGATTTCTCCCCCTCCCCGGGGCTGCAGAAAATGAACAACTGTAGGCAAATGCTGCACTGTGCAAAACTTCTGCACAACTGTTGCACGACTGTCACTCGACTTTTGTTTGAATCAACTCTTGTTTCTACAATGCACAAGAATATTCTCAAACTTTATTGAAGAATTAAAGAAAGGCAAATGTGTGCTGAGGAAGCTCTTGCAAATAGGCTGTTAACAAGTGATAGATCAATAAAACAGATGTAAATCAGGCTGATCAAATCAAATTGACAGCTCAGTCTTCCTTGTAATGTATGAGTAGCAAATTTAATCCGGAATTAAATCAGAAGTAAAAATTATGACTCAGTCCCCCGAAACGGGACCGTGTTTGGCCAAGCCTGCATCAGGAGGGACGATTTACATCAGGAACACTTTAACTTTTTGTCGTCAAAAACGCATTAACAGGTATTCATATTTGAGAAGCAATTCAAATACCGTGAACACAAATCGTTCAATCAGAGACTATAAAGGACAAATTTAGAAGGTGTTTAAATCTGGATCCATGTATCAGAGCAGAGAATGAATAAAGGCCTGTAAAAGTTCAAAATATGCAAAGGGTACAGCTTAGGCATTAGAAAATCAAACCAAGACTTGGGGGTGGAACAAATTTCATTTTTAAATGCCCATCTTACTGATGGCCATGCTGGGTGGCCCAAGATCCCTATGTAAGCCAAGAGCTGGAAGGGGTGCCGTACAATTCCATACCCAATGCAGCTGAACATGGAAGGCTTCCAGAGTTGTAATTCTTATAACAGTAGAGAAGAAAGAGAAAAGGGGAAAAGAAGATGACAATCGTTATGGCTGTGTTTATTCAACCAAAGAAAAATATAAAATATTAGTTTATATGAATGCTAACCTTTTCTCCCTTACATTTTCAGCTCTTCTTCAGAAAGCCATAACGGTCTCTTTTTCCGCTACGGGACAGCTTTCAGTCCCATATAGAAGTTAGCCAACCTCACTCTGTAGAGCTCATTCTGGCCAGTCCTTCCGCATTACCACATTACTCGCTGTCCTGGTAGCATTGTCAGCAGCAAATCTGCAAGCTTCAGTCAGGTCATCGAAAATCATTGGCTTACCCAGCATTTAAAAAAAACTTCAGCCAGGCTGCGGATAACATGACATATTTGAAACCTTATGATTGAAGTCGATGCTTGGCCTTGACAAAGCTTTGCCTCTTTTTTTGTGAAGTGGGGGAGATATCGTGGAAAATGTAGACACATCGTGAACCATAAAGGAATTCTCCCTGGCACCGGGTGGCATCAATTATTTGATGTTTGTCAGTGAAGTTATGAAGATAAATCACAATAACCTGCGGTCGCCCATTAGGGCCTGGAGCTGGAGCCAGTGGGTGATGCACACTTTCGATTTTTATGCGTTCGCCTTTGGCCTCAAGCTGTAACAGTTCCTGCAGCCAGTTTTCCAGAAATTTGGCCATATCCTTTCCTTTGGCTTTCTCAGGTAAGCCAATTACTCTGATGTTACTGCAGTGACTTCGGTTTTCGATATCCTCCTGTCGCATCTTCATAGATCTCCACTGTCTTTCCAGCCGGTCCATTTTACTGCCATATGCTGTGTGTGAATCTTTTAAGTCACTCATCTGGTTTTCTACCCCACTATCCATTCCTCTTGTTCTCAGACTGAAAAAAACTAATTGGACAACTTTATCCACTACTGTGCCCAGTTTTGGATCAATTCTTTTTGAAAGCTTATCAATAAAATGGTGTAAAACCTTTTCAATGGTCTCCATTGAAGTAGCAGATGCATCCAGCTCATTCCAGTCTGCCTCTCAGAGGACAGGTTGCTGTTGAGGCCTGCAGCTACAGTCTCCATGGCAGAATCTGTATAGATATTTTTAGTCTTCGCTGCACGATCTGCCCATAGGTTAGGAATAGATCTTTTCTGGGGTTCTTTCGGCATCTTGCGATCAGATTTGGTTCGGCTTTAGCAAGAAAAAAAGAGGTAATTATTGGAACTGAAGTGGGAACCCAAAAGGAATGCTGCTTCTTCATCTAACACATCACGTGTCCCATCTGTCAAATGCTTTCTGAAAGTCCAGATACACTATATCAACTGGCTCACCCTTATCCACAGGTTTATTCACCCCCTCACAAAAATGTAGCAGATTAATAAGGTATTTATTTATTTATTTATTTTATTTATAGGTTTTTTTTATACCGAAGTATTGGGGAAGGCCTTCACTCCAGTTTACATTTTAAACAATGAGATACAAGAAACAATCAAATGATAACTTTAACGTATAACTTTAACTAAGACAATCAGATGTTAACATTAACATATAATATTGAACAGGTGTATCTACAGGTAGCGTCTGCGGGAGTAGTTAGACGAGTATAGACATTTTAATAAGCAAAGGGTTGAGTTGGAGAGTAAGGTGATGTCGGAGGGTCGGCAGGGGTGTAGGGGTGGGCTGGAAGGGAACAGGAGGAGGAGAATGAAGGGTATACATGGAGGTGAGGGAGAGAAGGAGAGGGCGGTGGGGGAGGTAGGGAGGTGTTGTGGTTTATCCAATCCCATCTTTGTATGGTAAGACTCAGGTACAAACTTAGGGGCGGATTTTAAAAGGGTTACGTGCATAACCCTTAAAAAAAAAACCCTGCGTGCGCCGAGCCTAATTTGCATAGGCTCGGCGACGCGTGCAAGCCCCGGGATGCGCGTATGTCCCGGAGCTTGCAAAAATGGGCGGGGCCACGGTCCGGGGCATGTCCGGGGCGTGACGGCGGTCCGGGGCGTGGCCAAGTTCCCCGACACAGCGGCCTGTGTCGGGGCCTGCCGCACAAGTTACGCCTGCCAGGTAGGGGGGGGGGAATTTAGGTAGGGCTGGGGGGTGGGTTAGATAAGGGAAGGGAGGGAAAGGTGGGGGGGAATAAAAATAAGGTGGGGGGAACAAAAAAAAATCCCTCCAAGGCCGCTCCGATTTCGGAACGGCCTTGGAGGGAACAGGGAAAGCCATCGGATGTGTGCACCTCCTTGCTCGCGCCAACCCTGGATTTTATAACATGTGCGCGGCAGCCCGTGCATGTTATAAAATTGGGGGTACATTTGTGCGCGCTGGCTAGCGCGCAAAAATGTACCCCCGCGCGTACTTTTAAAAGTCTGCCCCTTCGATGGTAAGCCCTCTGGGGATAGGGACATACCTACAGTACCTGAATGTAAACCGATGTGATATGTCAGATTGAATGTCGGTATATAAAAATCAATACCTATAAACAAAGCTTGACCGACGTGCCGCAAATGCGCAGTAGAGACCAGCTCTACCGCGCATGTGCGGGCGAGCACGTCGGTCTGACGCTAAGAAAAAAAATGGCGGCGTCCAGTGGCAGCAGCGGGCGGCGGCGGCGGTACCGGCGGCGGGCGGCGACGGCGGTAGCGAGCGGCGGCGGCGGTAGCGACGGCGGCGGCGGTAGCGGGCGGCGGTAGCGGCCAGTAGCGAGGGAGGGAGAAGAGAGAGAGAGGGAGGGACGGACTGAGTGGGAGGGAGGGACGGAGAGAGAGAGTGAGAGGGAGGGACTGAGTGGGAGGGAGGGATTGAGTGAGGGGGAGGGACTGGGGGGGAGGGAGTGGGACTGAGTGAGAGGGAGAGGGGGAACTGAGTGAGAGGGAGTGAGTGGGACTGAGGGAGGGAGTGGGACTGGGAGAGAGAGGGAGGGAGTGGGGACTGAGGGAGAGTGAGTGGGACTGAGTGAGTGAGAGGGAGAGAGGGGGGAGGGAGTGACTGAGTAAGAGGGAGGGACTGAGTGGGAGGGAGGGATTGAGTGAGGGGGAGGGACTGAGTGAGAGGGAGGGACTGAGTGGGAGGGAGGGATTGAGTGAGGGGGAGGGACTGAGTGAGAGGGAGGGACTGAGTGGGAGGGAGGGATTGAGTGAGGGGGGGAGGGACTGGGGGGGAGGGACTGAGTGAGAGGGAGGGGGGAACTGAGTGAGAGGGAGTGAGTGGGACTGAGGGAGGGAGTGGGACTGAGGGAGAGAGAGGGAGGGAGAGAGAGAGGGAGGGAGTGGGACAGTGAGTGAGAGGGAGGGAGAGGGAGGGAGGGACTGAGTGAGAGGAGAGGGAGGGTGGGGAGGAGTGGGTGAGGGAGGGGGGGGGTGAAGAGTGAGGGGAGAGAGAATGAGGGGAGGTGAGAGACAGAGGGATGTAGCCCGTTTTAACGGGCTTAACGGCTTGTACATAAATAAATAAGACTTCCCTTGGCTATACCCATGTCGCGCTTGACCCCACAGGGGAACTGTTCAATCCCCCTTATCATTTTGGTCACCTTTCTCTGCAACGTTTCTAGTTCCACTATATATTTTGTGAGATGGGGGTGACCAAAACTGCACACAAAACTCAAGGTGCAGTTATACCATGAATTGATACAGAGGCATTATGATATCTTCTATTTTATTTTCCTTTACTTTCCTTATAATACCAAACATTCTATTTGCTTTTGTGACTGTCGCTGCACAGTGAGCCAAGGATTTCAATGTACTGTCCACAGTGACTCAAGGATCCTTTTCCTGCGTAGTGACACCTAATACAGAGCCCAGCATTGTGTAATTATAGTTTGAATATTCATCCCATTATGGATCACTTTGTAATTGTTCACATTAAATTTAATCTTTCATTTAGATGCCCAACCCCCTAGTCTTGCAATTCCTCATAATCGCTTGTGATTTTACTATGAACATTTTTATCATTTGTAGATTTCATAACCTCACACCACTCCCTCTCCAGATCATTTATAAATAAATTAAAAAGCACCAGTCCCAGTTGACATTCCTGTGGCACTCCACCATATATCTTTCTCCACTGAGAAAAATGACCATGTAGTCCTATTCTCTGTTTCCTCTCTTTTAACTAGAACCTTTCATGAGGGATTTTGTCGAACGTAAATCCAGATGCATTATATCAACTGACTCACCCTTGTCCACATGTTTATTAACCCCTTCAAAATATCTAATGGATTTGTAAGTAAGACTTCCCTTTGCTATATCCATGTTGGCTCTGCCCCATTAATCTATGTCTTTCCAGATGGCCAGTAATTCTGTTCTTCAGATTGCTTCTGCCATTTTGACATCACGCTCACTGGTCTGTAGTTTCTGGAATCCTTTTTAAAAATGGGCGCTATGTTGGCCACCCTCAAATCCGCAGGTGCTGTGCCTGATTTGAATAAGAATACTAATAATAAGTCTGAAATTTCATTTTTTCATTCTTTCAGATCATTGGGGTATATACCATCTGATCCTGGTGATTTCTTATTCTTTAGTTTGTTAACTTGCTATATTGCAGATTCCCAGTTTACTGTGATTTGCATCATTTCCTCTGATTCATCACCCTTAACATGTGTGTCTGGCATAGGTATCTCCCTGATACAAATAGTTCATTAATTTTTTTGGTATGGCCTTGTCTTTCCTGCGTGCCCCTCAGAGACGTCTTGCTTCGATTATATTTGAAAAAAAAATGTATTTGGTGTTTGTGCCTCTCTGGCAAGCTTCTTTTCAAATTCTCTCTTCCTTGCCAGTCCTTATGCTCTTTCCAATATTCTTCATTTGGATCCACTTTTTGAAAGATGTCCTTTCAATATTAACAGCCTCTATCACCTCATCATTTAACCATACTGGCAATCGTTTGGTCTTCTTAGTTTGTTTATAAGTTGCCTTATGCCAAAGGCCTTGCTGAATTCCAAGTACACTGCTTCTAGCATTCTCTCATGACCTTCTCTTTGGTCAGCCAGTCAAAGAACTTGACTCATCATAAGCTGCAATATAATCAACTCTAAGAAATATATATGTAGATGTGAAGTTGGTAAGAAGATGTGGTCTTATTTTTGTCTCTCTCGCAATCTGGCTAATGGTAATTGGGAATCATGTTCTATATAGTTGTAGTGAATAGCCAAATCAAAGGAATGGAGCTAGAGTTTTGCAGCAGAATACTCATCGTTTCTCGATCTTTGAGTTTCCCAACTGTACCCTGTAAAGTAAAATGTATTTGTGTACCTATATGTAGAGTAGTGTGCTCTTGGATTAATATATTCCTACAGTGAGTACAGTAAGACATAGCTATTTCATTTTAGTGCAAAATTAGTGCTATTATTTATCCAAATAAGCACTTGTTGAAACATAGCAAATGCGCTTTAATTTTGCATTACACGATCAATACCAATTGCCAAAGGTAGTGAAACATTGATTTTCCCAATATTGAAAAATTAACCACTGTAAAGTCTATTTTTCATCTTTGACTAGCCTTCTTGTAGGTTGCCATTGGGCAACCTGTTTTGATATAGGCAGAATATTAAAAAGAAGCTTCAAATAAATAAAGAGGACAATACTGCATTTAATTAACTCAGAAATACATGATCTGGAATTGGAGAAATATAAACATTTTAAAAATGCATTAAAAAAATAAATAAATGTTAGAACACACAATCAGAGACAGGAACAGTTACATCTTATGTTATCAGAAATCAAATTTGTCCCAAATCCAAACAGGATTCTTGTGTTGTTCATCACACAATAATAATCTTCCAATTTAAGAGTAAAAAGACCATTTTTGAAAAAGAGTTACTACTGCCTTTTTGTTTATGGAGGTTTTAAAAGTGAAACAACGTTTATACTGCAGTTGGGTGCAGCTCTAGTTAGATACAAATGAATAATTTCACATCCAGTGGTATATTTTCCCTTTTTTAAAAAAAAATAATTTATGTGTCAAGGCCTAGGCTGAAGCTGGGAGCAGGGCCCTAACTGCCCCCCACTGGATCCTGCTTCTAAAAGGGCAGGAATGATGCCCAGTCACTTCTGCCTAGGTCCCTGCTTTAAAAACGATGTCATATGCTTGGAGGACAGAAGTGATGCTGCTTCGGCACCTTCCACTGGTGTGGCTGGAGACATTTTGATGCACGGCCTCGGTGCCCCGCCCAGCCCAGATCTAGACCTGGGGGCCTAGGCACTGGCACCAGGCACAGCTCTGATATAGGCCTCAGTGCCAGGCTTGGCTTGGGCCGGGCTGTTTTTTTGCCACAGGAAGGCTTAGCTAAGATTAGCAAAGTAACTGATTCAGTTTGGCAAGACACATCTCCCGGTAAGGGCTCTCCATGAATGGAGGATAGTCGTAGTGGGTTTTTCAACTTGATGAGGGGATCCTCATATATTCCACTAGGCTTCTGAGAATGAGTTGCCTCCTGCCCCTGAGTCCACCAGGGCAGGAGTCTGACCATGACTGGTCCGTAGGTCGAGGAGGAAACTGGGAGAGAGAGCAAAAGAGAGGGCGCAGTAAGGCCTAAGAATAGTCCTCCTGTAGGACTTTGGCCCGTCCGTGCTTTCGGATGTGTGGAGCATGTAAAGACATCATGGCCGGGTTGACCACAGTACATGCAAAGGACACGCTTCTTCCAAAATCTTCTCTCCTTGGAAGTCAAGTGTCCATGACCAATTTGCATAGGTTCATCTGTATCAGCAGCAGGGACTACTGGAACCATCCGAGGTGCAGAGACAGCACTGGCCGTTTTCACCCCAGGTAACCCCTAGGCTGGAGTTCCTTCACCTTGTCCCGGAACGGTAGATCAATCCGAGTAGCCAAGGATATTAATTCGTCCAGCAAGTCAGGTGTTTGGCTAGCAAGCCAGCTCGTCCTTCAAACCGGTTATCCAGGCCTCTGCAAAAGAGAGTCTTGAGACATCTGGGGTCCCAGCATAGCTCGGCCGCAAGAGCTTTAAACTCAATGACAAATTCAGCCAATGATCTGCTGCCTTGCTTCCAATCCACTAAAGCAGAACCGGCTACAGACATCCGAGCAGGGTCATCGAAAACGAATTTAAATAAGTCCATAAATCCTTCTATGTCCTGCAAAATGGAGTCCTTGCGTTCTCACAAGGTGGATGGCCAAGACAATAGGGATGTGAATCATTTTTTGACGATTTAAAACAATCGTCAGATATATTTTAATCGTCTCAAAATCGTTTAATAGTCGTGATACAATAGAAAATTCCCCCGATTTATCGTCAAAAATTGTAAATCGGGGGAGGGGGGAGGGCAGGGAAAACGGCACATCAAAAAAGCCCCCTAAACCCACCTCGACCCTATAAAACGAATCCCTTACCTTCCCCCACCCTCCGAACCCTCCCAAAGCTTTTTACGAGTACCTGGTGGTCAAGTGGGGCGCGGGGACCGATCTCCCGCTCTCGGTCCATCGGCGCCATTTTGGCTGCCACTCAAAATGGCGCCGATGGCCCAATAAAAAAAAAAAACCCACCCGACCCTTTAAAAAATGACCCCTTAGCTTCCCCCACCCTCCCGATCCCCCCTAAACATTTTAAAATTACCTGGTGGTCTAGTGGTTGTCCCAGGAGCGATCTCCCATTTCAGGCCGTCGGCTGCCACTCATAAAGATGGCGCCGATGGCCCTTTGCCCTTACCATATGACCGGGTATCTGTGCCATTGGCTGGCCCCTGTCACATGGTAGGAGCACTGGCTGGCCGGCGCCATCTTTAAAGATGGCCGCCGCCATTGTAAGATGGCCGCCGCCATCTTTAAAGGTGGCGCCGGCCATCCAGTGCTCCTACCATGTGACAGGAGGCGGCCAATGGCACGGATACCCTGTCACATGGTAAGGGCAAAGGGCCATCGGCGCCATCTTTATGAGTGGCAGCCGACGGCCGAGAACGGGAGATCGCTCCTGGGACCACCATAGACCACCAGGTAATTTTAAAATGTTTTGGGGGGCTCGGGAGGGTGGGGGAAGCTAAAGGGTCATTTTTAAAGGGTTGGGTGGATTTTTTTTTTTATCGGGCCATCAGCGCCATTTTTGAGTGGCAGCCAAAATAGTGCCGATGGCCCGAGAGCAGGAGACCAGTCCCCGCGCCCCCATGGACCACCAGGTAATCGTAAAAAGTTTTGGGGGGGTTCGGGAGGGTGGGGGAAGGTAAGGGGTTAATTTTAAAGGGTCGGGCCTCACTAAAAAAAAAATAACGATGTGAATCGGAACCAATTCCGATTCACATCACCCACATCACCCACGATCAGATTTTTTCCCCCTCTAGCCGAACCCGATCGTTAAGACGATCGGGCACACGATTCACATCTCTACAAGACAAGGCCCTACCATCCAGGTAAGAAAGGATGTAGGTAGTCTTGGAGAGAGCAGTAGGAAATAGAGACGGCTGTAAGGCAGAGTGCATGCAGCACTTGTTCAAAAAGCCCTGGGTCTTCTGGAATTCTCTGGAAACATGGATTGGAGCCGCCAGTGGTACAGCAGTCTTCAAAGTTACCCTCCGCTGACTGACCTTCTTGGTTGGAGGCTGTGCCTTGAACCTTCTGTGTGTGTAGCTGATGAAATGCTGCAGTAAGTTTCTCCAAGGCGTCTTCCTGCTCCAAAT